>NW_028243455.1:0-540585 GCF_964263255.1 Lissotriton vulgaris | reverse complement strand
CAACCGTCATTTAAAGTCAAAAGATTAAATGTTAAAATTTCATCAATATTGACCATTTTTTCAACGTTCGACTGGTCCGGGGTAATCGTTTTTCATCAGAAAATGGATTTTTTGGACTCTACCAAAAATGATTCAAAATGTCATTTGGATCGGGCCTCATGTTGAATAACCACTTTTTAAACCCTCACGGTGACCAAAATTGCCATTTTTACAGAGTTTTGCTTACTCAAAATCTTCAATTTTGACCAATTTCAGGCACAGAAATGACTTTAAACACACTTATTTTAGTTGAAAAAGTAATAACTCACATCCAACCGTCATTTAAAGTCAAAAGATTAAATGTTAAAATTTCATCAATATTGACCATTTTTTCAACGTTCGACTGGTCCGGGGTCATCGTTTTTCATCAGAAAATTGATTTTTTGGACTCTACCAAAAATGATTCAAAATGTCATTTGGATCGGGCCTCATGTTGAATAACCACTTTTTAAACCCTCACAGTGACCAAAATTGCCATTTTTACAGAGTTTTGCTTACTCAAAATCTTCAATTTTGACCAATTTCAGGCACAGAAATGACTTTAAACACACTTATTTTAGTTGAAAAAGTAATAACTGACATCCAACCGTCATTTAAAGTCAAAAGATTAAATGTTAAAATTTCATCAATATTGACCATTTTTTCAACGTTCGACTGGTCCGGGGTCATCGTTTTTCATCAGAAAATTGATTTTTTTGGACTCTACCAAAAAATGATTCAAAATGTCATTTGGATCGGGCCTCATGTTGAATAACCACTTTTTAAACCCTCACAGTGACCAAAATTGCCATTTTTACAGAGTTTTGCTTACTCAAAATCTTCAATTTTGACCAATTTCAGGCACAGAAATGACTTTAAACACACTTATTTTAGTTGAAAAAGTAATAACTCACATCCAACCGTCATTTAAAGTCAAAAGATTAAATGTTAAAATTTCATCAATATTGACCATTTTTTCAACGTTCGACTGGTCCGGGGTCATCGTTTTTCATCAGAAAATTGATTTTTTGGACTCTACCAAAAATGATTCAAAATGTCATTTGGATCGGGCCTCATGTTGAAAACCCACTTTTTAAACCCTCACAGTGACCAAAATTGCCATTTTTACAGAGTTTTGCTTACTCAAAATCTTCAATTTTGACCAATTTCAGGCACAGAAATGACTTTAAACACACTTATTTTAGTTGAAAAAGTAATAACTCACATCCAACCGTCATTTAAAGTCAAAAGATTAAATGTTAAAATTTCATCAATATTGACCATTTTTTCAACGTTCGACTGGTCCGGGGTAATCGTTTTTCATCAGAAAATGGATTTTTTGGACTCTACCAAAAATGATTCAAAATGTCATTTGGATCGGGCCTCATGTTGAATAACCACTTTTTAAACCCTCACGGTGACCAAAATTGCCATTTTTACAGAGTTTTGCTTACTCAAAATCTTCAATTTTGACCAATTTCAGGCACAGAAATGACTTTAAACACACTTATTTTAGTTGAAAAAGTAATAACTCACATCCAACCGTCATTTAAAGTCAAAAGATTAAATGTTAAAATTTCATCAATATTGACCATTTTTTCAACGTTCGACTGGTCCGGGGTCATCGTTTTTCATCAGAAAATGGATTTTTTGGACTCTACCAAAAATGATTCAAATTGTCATTTGGATCGGGCCTCATGTTGAATAACCACTTTTTAAACTGTCACAGTGACCAAAATTGCCATTTTTACAGAGTTTTGCTTACTCAAATCTTCAATTTTGACCAATTTCAGGCACAGAAATGACTTTAAACACACTTATTTTAGTTGAAAAAGTAATAACTCACATCCAACCGTCATTTAAAGTCAAAAGATTAAATGTTAAAATTTCATCAATATTGACCATTTTTTCAACGTTCGACTGGTCCGGGGTAATCGTTTTTCATCAGAAAATGGATTTTTTGGACTCTACCAAAAATGATTCAAAATGTCATTTGGATCGGGCCTCATGTTGAATAACCACTTTTTAAACCCTCACGGTGACCAAAATTGCCATTTTTACAGAGTTTTGCTTACTCAAAATCTTCAATTTTGACCAATTTCAGGCACAGAAATGACTTTAAACACACTTATTTTAGTTGAAAAAGTAATAACTCACATCCAACCGTCATTTAAAGTCAAAAGATTAAATGTTAAAATTTCATCAATATTGACCATTTTTTCAACGTTCGACTGGTCCGGGGTCATCGTTTTTCATCAGAAAATTGATTTTTTGGACTCTACCAAAAATGATTCAAAATGTCATTTGGATCGGGCCTCATGTTGAATAACCACTTTTTAAACCCTCACAGTGACAAAAATTGCCATTTTTACAGAGTTTTGCTTACTCAAAATCTTCAATTTTGACCAATTTCAGGCACAGAAATGACTTTAAACACACTTATTTTAGTTGAAAAAGTAATAACTGACATCCAACCGTCATTTAAAGTCAAAAGATTAAATGTTAAAATTTCATCAATATTGACCATTTTTTCAACGATCGACTGGTCCGGGGTCATCGTTTTTCATCAGAAAATTGATTTTTTGGACTCTACCAAAAAATGATTCAAAATGTCATTTGGATCGGGCCTCATGTTGAATAACCACTTTTTAAACCCTCACAGTGACCAAAATTGCCATTTTTACAGAGTTTTGCTTACTCAAAATCTTCAATTTTGACCAATTTCAGGCACAGAAATGACTTTAAACACACTTATTTTAGTTGAAAAAGTAATAACTCACATCCAACCGTCATTTAAAGTCAAAAGATTAAATGTTAAAATTTCATCAATATTGACCATTTTTTCAACGTTCGACTGGTCCGGGGTCATCGTTTTTCATCAGAAAATGGATTTTTTGGACTCTACCAAAAATGATTCAAAATGTCATTTGGATCGGGCCTCATGTTGAATAACCACTTTTTAAACCCTCACGGTGACCAAAATTGCCATTTTTACAGAGTTTTGCTTACTCAAAATCTTCAATTTTGACCAATTTCAGGCACAGAAATGACTTTAAACACACTTATTTTAGTTGAAAAAGTAATAACTCACATCCAACCGTCATTTAAAGTCAAAAGATTAAATATTAAAATTTCATCAATATTGACCATTTTTTCAACGTTCGACTGGTCCGGGGTCATCGTTTTTCATCAGAAAATTGATTTTTTGGACTCTACCAAAAATGATTCAAAATGTCATTTGGATCGGGCCTCATGTTGAAAACCCACTTTTTAAACCCTCACAGTGACCAAAATTGCCATTTTTACAGAGTTTTGCTTACTCAAAATCTTCAATTTTGACCAATTTCAGGCACAGAAATGACTTTAAACACACTTATTTTAGTTGAAAAAGTAATAACTCACATCCAACCGTCATTTAAAGTCAAAAGATTAAATGTTAAAATTTCATCAATATTGACCATTTTTTCAACGTTCGACTGGTCCGGGGTAATCGTTTTTCATCAGAAAATGGATTTTTTGGACTCTACCAAAAATGATTCAAAATGTCATTTGGATCGGGCCTCATGTTGAATAACCACTTTTTAAACCCTCACGGTGACCAAAATTGCCATTTTTACAGAGTTTTGCTTACTCAAAATCTTCAATTTTGACCAATTTCAGGCACAGAAATGACTTTAAACACACTTATTTTAGTTGAAAAAGTAATAACTCACATCCAACCGTCATTTAAAGTCAAAAGATTAAATGTTAAAATTTCATCAATATTGACCATTTTTTCAACGTTCGACTGGTCCGGGGTCATCGTTTTTCATCAGAAAATGGATTTTTTGGACTCTACCAAAAATGATTCAAATTGTCATTTGGATCGGGCCTCATGTTGAATAACCACTTTTTAAAATGTCACAGTGACCAAAATTGCCATTTTTACAGAGTTTTGCTTACTCAAATCTTCAATTTTGACCAATTTCAGGCACAGAAATGACTTTAAACACACTTATTTTAGTTGAAAAAGTAATAACTCACATCCAACCGTCATTTAAAGTCAAAAGATTAAATGTTAAAATTTCATCAATATTGACCATTTTTTCAACGTTCGACTGGTCCGGGGTAATCGTTTTTCATCAGAAAATGGATTTTTTGGACTCTACCAAAAATGATTCAAAATGTCATTTGGATCGGGCCTCATGTTGAATAACCACTTTTTAAACCCTCACGGTGACCAAAATTGCCATTTTTACAGAGTTTTGCTTACTCAAAATCTTCAATTTTGACCAATTTCAGGCACAGAAATGACTTTAAACACACTTATTTTAGTTGAAAAAGTAATAACTCACATCCAACCGTCATTTAAAGTCAAAAGATTAAATGTTAAAATTTCATCAATATTGACCATTTTTTCAACGTTCGACTGGTCCGGGGTCATCGTTTTTCATCAGAAAATTGATTTTTTGGACTCTACCAAAAATGATTCAAAATGTCATTTGGATCGGGCCTCATGTTGAATAACCACTTTTTAAACCCTCACAGTGACAAAAATTGCCATTTTTACAGAGTTTTGCTTACTCAAAATCTTCAATTTTGACCAATTTCAGGCACAGAAATGACTTTAAGCACACTTATTTTAGTTGAAAAAGTAATAACTGACATCCAACCGTCATTTAAAGTCAAAAGATTAAATGTTAAAATTTCATCAATATTGACCATTTTTTCAACGATCGACTGGTCCGGGGTCATCGTTTTTCATCAGAAAATTGATTTTTTGGACTCTACCAAAAAATGATTCAAAATGTCATTTGGATCGGGCCTCATGTTGAATAACCACTTTTTAAACCCTCACAGTGACAAAAATTGCCATTTTTACAGAGTTTTGCTTACTCAAAATCTTCAATTTTGACCAATTTCAGGCACAGAAATGACTTTAAACACACTTATTTTAGTTGAAAAAGTAATAACTCACATCCAACCGTCATTTAAAGTCAAAAGATTAAATGTTAAAATTTCATCAATATTGACCATTTTTTCAACGTTCGACTGGTCCGGGGTCATCGTTTTTCATCAGAAAATTGATTTTTTGGACTCTACCAAAAATGATTCAAAATGTCATTTGGATCGGGCCTCATGTTGAAGAACCACTTTTTAAACCCTCACAGTGACCAAAATTGCCATTTTTACAGAGTTTTGCTTACTCAAAATCTTCAATTTTGACCAATTTCAGGCACAGAAATGACTTTAAACACACTTATTTTAGTTGAAAAAGTAATAACTCACATCCAACCGTCATTTAAAGTCAAAAGATTAAATGTTAAAATTTCATCAATATTGACCAATTTTTTTCAACGTTCGACTGGTCCGGGGTCATCGTTTTTTCATCAGAAAATGGATTTTTTGGACTCTACCAAAAATGATTCAAAATGTCATTTGGATCAGGCCTCATGTTGAATAACCACTTTTTAAACCCTCACAGTGACCAAAACTGCCATTTTTACAGAGTTTTGCTTACTCAAAATCTTCAATTTTGACCAATTTCAGGCACAGAAATGACTTTAAACACACTTATTTTAGTTGAAAAAGTAATAACTCACATCCAACCGTCATTTAAAGTCAAAAGATTAAATATTAAAATTTCATCAATATTGACCATTTTTTCAACGTTCGACTGGTCCGGGGTCGTCGTTTTTCATCAGAAAATTGATTTTTTGGACTCTACCAAAAATGATTCAAAATGTCATTTGGATCAGGCCTCATGTTGAATAACCACTTTTTAAACCCTCACAGTGACCAAAACTGCCATTTTTACAGAGTTTTGCTTACTCAAAATCTTCAATTTTGACCAATTTCAGGCACAGAAATGACTTTAAACACACTTATTTTAGTTGAAAAAGTAATAACTCACATCCAACCGTCATTTAAAGTCAAAAGATTAAATATTAAAATTTCATCAATATTGACCATTTTTTCAACGTTCGACTGGTCCGGGGTCATCGTTTTTCATCAGAAAATTGATTTTTTGGACTCTACCAAAAATGATTCAAAATGTCATTTGGATCGGGCCTCATGTTGAATACCCACTTTTTAAACCCTCACAGTGACCAAAATTGCCATTTTTACAGAGTTTTGCTTACTCAAAATCTTCAATTTTGACCAATTTCAGGCACAGAAATGACTTTAAACACACTTATTTTAGTTGAAAAAGTAATAACTCACATCCAACCGTCATTTAAAGTCAAAAGATTAAATGTTAAAATTTCATCAATATTGACCAATTTTTTTCAACGTTCGACTGGTCCGGGGTCATCGTTTTTTCATCAGAAAATGGATTTTTTGGACTCTACCAAAAATGATTCAAAATGTCATTTGGATCAGGCCTCATGTTGAATAACCACTTTTTAAACCCTCACAGTGACCAAAACTGCCATTTTTACAGAGTTTTGCTTACTCAAAATCTTCAATTTTGACCAATTTCAGGCACAGAAATGACTTTAAACACACTTATTTTAGTTGAAAAAGTAATAACTCACATCCAACCGTCATTTAAAGTCAAAAGATTAAATATTAAAATTTCATCAATATTGACCATTTTTTCAACGTTCGACTGGTCCGGGGTCGTCGTTTTTCATCAGAAAATTGATTTTTTGGACTCTACCAAAAATGATTCAAAATGTCATTTGGATCAGGCCTCATGTTGAATAACCACTTTTTAAACCCTCACAGTGACCAAAACTGCCATTTTTACAGAGTTTTGCTTACTCAAAATCTTCAATTTTGACCAATTTCAGGCACAGAAATGACTTTAAACACACTTATTTTAGTTGAAAAAGTAATAACTCACATCCAACCGTCATTTAAAGTCAAAAGATTAAATATTAAAATTTCATCAATATTGACCATTTTTTCAACGTTCGACTGGTCCGGGGTCATCGTTTTTCATCAGAAAATTGATTTTTTGGACTCTACCAAAAATGATTCAAAATGTCATTTGGATCGGGCCTCATGTTGAATACCCACTTTTTAAACCCTCACAGTGACCAAAATTGCCATTTTTACAGAGTTTTGCTTACTCAAAATCTTCAATTTTGACCAATTTCAGGCACAGAAATGACTTTAAACACACTTATTTTAGTTGAAAAAGTAATAACTCACATCCAACCGTCATTTAAAGTCAAAAGATTAAATGTTAAAATTTCATCAATATTGACCATTTTTTCAACGTTCGACTGGTCCGGGGTAATCGTTTTTCATCAGAAAATGGATTTTTTGGACTCTACCAAAAATGATTCAAAATGTCATTTGGATCGGGCCTCATGTTGAATAACCACTTTTTAAACCCTCACGGTGACCAAAATTGCCATTTTTACAGAGTTTTGCTTACTCAAAATCTTCAATTTTGACCAATTTCAGGCACAGAAATGACTTTAAACACACTTATTTTAGTTGAAAAAGTAATAACTCACATCCAACCGTCATTTAAAGTCAAAAGATTAAATGTTAAAATTTCATCAATATTGACCATTTTTTCAACGTTCGACTGGTCCGGGGTAATCGTTTTTCATCAGAAAATGGATTTTTTTGACTCTACCAAAAATTATTCAAAATGTCATTTGGATCGGGCCTCATGTTGAATAACCACTTTTTAAACCCTCACGGTGACCAAAATTGCCATTTTTACAGAGTTTTGCTTACTCAAAATCTTCAATTTTGACCAATTTCAGGCACAGAAATGACTTTAAACACACTTATTTTAGTTGAAAAAGTAATAACTCACATCCAACCGTCATTTAAAGTCAAAAGATTAAATGTTAAAATTTCATCAATATTGACCATTTTTTCAACGTTCAACTGGTCCGGGGTCATCGTTTTTCATCAGAAAATGGATTTTTTGGACTCTACCAAAAATGATTCAAATTGTCATTTGGATCGGGCCTCATGTTGAATAACCACTTTTTAAACTGTCACAGTGACCAAAATTGCCATTTTTACAGAGTTTTGCTTACTCAAAATCTTCAATTTTGACCAATTTCAGGCACAGAAATGACTTTAAACACACTTATTTTAGTTGAAAAAGTAATAACTCACATCCAACCGTCATTTAAAGTCAAAAGATTAAATGTTAAAATTTCATCAATATTGACCATTTTTTCAACGTTCGACTGGTCCGGGGTAATCGTTTTTCATCAGAAAATGGATTTTTTGGACTCTACCAAAAATGATTCAAAATGTCATTTGGATCGGGCCTCATGTTGAATAACCACTTTTTAAACCCTCACGGTGACCAAAATTGCCATTTTTACAGAGTTTTGCTTGCTCAAAATCTTCAATTTTGACCAATTTCAGGCACAGAAATGACTTTAAACACACTTATTTTAGTTGAAAAAGTAATAACTCACATCCAACCGTCATTTAAAGTCAAAAGATTAAATGTTAAAATTTCATCAATATTGACCATTTTTTCAACGTTCGACTGGTCCGGGGTCATCGTTTTTCATCAGAAAATTGATTTTTTGGACTCTACCAAAAATGATTCAAAATGTCATTTGGATCGGGCCTCATGTTGAATAACCACTTTTTAAACCCTCACAGTGACCAAAATTGCCATTTTTACAGAGTTTTGCTTACTCAAAATCTTCAATTTTGACCAATTTCAGGCACAGAAATGACTTTAAACACACTTATTTTAGTTGAAAAAGTAATAACTGACATCCAACCGTCATTTAAAGTCAAAAGATTAAATGTTAAAATTTCATCAATATTGACCATTTTTTCAACGTTCGACTGGTCCGGGGTCATCGTTTTTCATCAGAAAATTGATTTTTTGGACTGTACCAAAAAATGATTCAAAATGTCATTTGGATCGGGCCTCATGTTGAATAACCACTTTTTAAACCCTCACAGTGACCAAAATTGCCATTTTTACAGAGTTTTGCTTACTCAAAATCTTCAATTTTGACCAATTTCAGGCACAGAAATGACTTTAAACACACTTATTTTAGTTGAAAAAGTAATAACTCACATCCAACCGTCATTTAAAGTCAAAAGATTAAATGTTAAAATTTCATCAATATTGACCATTTTTTCAACGTTCGACTGGTCCGGGGTCATCGTTTTTCATCAGAAAATTGATTTTTTGGACTCTACCAAAAATGATTCAAAATGTCATTTGGATCGGGCCTCATGTTGAAAACCCACTTTTTAAACCCTCACAGTGACCAAAATTGCCATTTTTACAGAGTTTTGCTTACTCAAAATCTTCAATTTTGACCAATTTCAGGCACAGAAATGACTTTAAACACACTTATTTTAGTTGAAAAAGTAATAACTCACATCCAACCGTCATTTAAAGTCAAAAGATTAAATGTTAAAATTTCATCAATATTGACCATTTTTTCAACGTTCGACTGGTCCGGGGTAATCGTTTTTCATCAGAAAATGGATTTTTTGGACTCTACCAAAAATGATTCAAAATGTCATTTGGATCGGGCCTCATGTTGAATAACCACTTTTTAAACCCTCACGGTGACCAAAATTGCCATTTTTACAGAGTTTTGCTTACTCAAAATCTTCAATTTTGACCAATTTCAGGCACAGAAATGACTTTAAACACACTTATTTTAGTTGAAAAAGTAATAACTCACATCCAACCGTCATTTAAAGTCAAAAGATTAAATGTTAAAATTTCATCAATATTGACCATTTTTTCAACGTTCGACTGGTCCGGGGTCATCGTTTTTCATCAGAAAATGGATTTTTTGGACTCTACCAAAAATGATTCAAATTGTCATTTGGATCGGGCCTCATGTTGAATAACCACTTTTTAAACTGTCACAGTGACCAAAATTGCCATTTTTACAGAGTTTTGCTTACTCAAATCTTCAATTTTGACCAATTTCAGGCACAGAAATGACTTTAAACACACTTATTTTAGTTGAAAAAGTAATAACTCACATCCAACCGTCATTTAAAGTCAAAAGATTAAATGTTAAAATTTCATCAATATTGACCATTTTTTCAACGTTCGACTGGTCCGGGGTAATCGTTTTTCATCAGAAAATGGATTTTTTGGACTCTACCAAAAATGATTCAAAATGTCATTTGGATCGGGCCTCATGTTGAATAACCACTTTTTAAACCCTCACGGTGACCAAAATTGCCATTTTTACAGAGTTTTGCTTACTCAAAATCTTCAATTTTGACCAATTTCAGGCACAGAAATGACTTTAAACACACTTATTTTAGTTGAAAAAGTAATAACTCACATCCAACCGTCATTTAAAGTCAAAAGATTAAATGTTAAAATTTCATCAATATTGACCATTTTTTCAACGTTCGACTGGTCCGGGGTCATCGTTTTTCATCAGAAAATTGATTTTTTGGACTCTACCAAAAATGATTCAAAATGTCATTTGGATCGGGCCTCATGTTGAATAACCACTTTTTAAACCCTCACAGTGACAAAAATTGCCATTTTTACAGAGTTTTGCTTACTCAAAATCTTCAATTTTGACCAATTTCAGGCACAGAAATGACTTTAAACACACTTATTTTAGTTGAAAAAGTAATAACTGACATCCAACCGTCATTTAAAGTCAAAAGATTAAATGTTAAAATTTCATCAATATTGACCATTTTTTCAACGATCGACTGGTCCGGGGTCATCGTTTTTCATCAGAAAATTGATTTTTTGGACTCTACCAAAAAATGATTCAAAATGTCATTTGGATCGGGCCTCATGTTGAATAACCACTTTTTAAACCCTCACAGTGACCAAAATTGCCATTTTTACAGAGTTTTGCTTACTCAAAATCTTCAATTTTGACCAATTTCAGGCACAGAAATGACTTTAAACACACTTATTTTAGTTGAAAAAGTAATAACTCACATCCAACCGTCATTTAAAGTCAAAAGATTAAATGTTAAAATTTCATCAATATTGACCATTTTTTCAACGTTCGACTGGTCCGGGGTCATCGTTTTTCATCAGAAAATTGATTTTTTGGACTCTACCAAAAATGATTCAAAATGTCATTTGGATCGGGCCTCATGTTGAAGAACCACTTTTTAAACCCTCACAGTGACCAAAATTGCCATTTTTACAGAGTTTTGCTTACTCAAAATCTTCAATTTTGACCAATTTCAGGCACAGAAATGACTTTAAACACACTTATTTTAGTTGAAAAAGTAATAACTCACATCCAACCGTCATTTAAAGTCAAAAGATTAAATGTTAAAATTTCATCAATATTGACCAATTTTTTTCAACGTTCGACTGGTCCGGGGTCATCGTTTTTTCATCAGAAAATGGATTTTTTGGACTCTACCAAAAATGATTCAAAATGTCATTTGGATCAGGCCTCATGTTGAATAACCACTTTTTAAACCCTCACAGTGACCAAAACTGCCATTTTTACAGAGTTTTGCTTACTCAAAATCTTCAATTTTGACCAATTTCAGGCACAGAAATGACTTTAAACACACTTATTTTAGTTGAAAAAGTAATAACTCACATCCAACCGTCATTTAAAGTCAAAAGATTAAATATTAAAATTTCATCAATATTGACCATTTTTTCAACGTTCGACTGGTCCGGGGTCATCGTTTTTCATCAGAAAATTGATTTTTTGGACTCTACCAAAAATGATTCAAAATGTCATTTGGATCAGGCCTCATGTTGAATAACCACTTTTTAAACCCTCACAGTGACCAAAACTGCCATTTTTACAGAGTTTTGCTTACTCAAAATCTTCAATTTTGACCAATTTCAGGCACAGAAATGACTTTAAACACACTTATTTTAGTTGAAAAAGTAATAACTCACATCCAACCGTCATTTAAAGTCAAAAGATTAAATATTAAAATTTCATCAATATTGACCATTTTTTCAACGTTCGACTGGTCCGGGGTCATCGTTTTTCATCAGAAAATTGATTTTTTGGACTCTACCAAAAATGATTCAAAATGTCATTTGGATCGGGCCTCATGTTGAATACCCACTTTTTAAACCCTCACAGTGACCAAAATTGCCATTTTTACAGAGTTTTGCTTACTCAAAATCTTCAATTTTGACCAATTTCAGGCACAGAAATGACTTTAAACACACTTATTTTAGTTGAAAAAGTAATAACTCACATCCAACCGTCATTTAAAGTCAAAAGATTAAATGTTAAAATTTCATCAATATTGACCATTTTTTCAACGTTCGACTGGTCCGGGGTAATCGTTTTTCATCAGAAAATGGATTTTTTGGACTCTACCAAAAATGATTCAAAATGTCATTTGGATCGGGCCTCATGTTGAATAACCACTTTTTAAACCCTCACGGTGACCAAAATTGCCATTTTTACAGAGTTTTGCTTACTCAAAATCTTCAATTTTGACCAATTTCAGGCACAGAAATGACTTTAAACACACTTATTTTAGTTGAAAAAGTAATAACTCACATCCAACCGTCATTTAAAGTCAAAAGATTAAATGTTAAAATTTCATCAATATTGACCATTTTTTCAACGTTCGACTGGTCCGGGGTAATCGTTTTTCATCAGAAAATGGATTTTTTTGACTCTACCAAAAATTATTCAAAATGTCATTTGGATCGGGCCTCATGTTGAATAACCACTTTTTAAACCCTCACGGTGACCAAAATTGCCATTTTTACAGAGTTTTGCTTACTCAAAATCTTCAATTTTGACCAATTTCAGGCACAGAAATGACTTTAAACACACTTATTTTAGTTGAAAAAGTAATAACTCACATCCAACCGTCATTTAAAGTCAAAAGATTAAATGTTAAAATTTCATCAATATTGACCATTTTTTCAACGTTCAACTGGTCCGGGGTCATCGTTTTTCATCAGAAAATGGATTTTTTGGACTCTACCAAAAATGATTCAAATTGTCATTTGGATCGGGCCTCATGTTGAATAACCACTTTTTAAACTGTCACAGTGACCAAAATTGCCATTTTTACAGAGTTTTGCTTACTCAAATCTTCAATTTTGACCAATTTCAGGCACAGAAATGACTTTAAACACACTTATTTTAGTTGAAAAAGTAATAACTCACATCCAACCGTCATTTAAAGTCAAAAGATTAAATGTTAAAATTTCATCAATATTGACCATTTTTTCAACGTTCGACTGGTCCGGGGTAATCGTTTTTCATCAGAAAATGGATTTTTTGGACTCTACCAAAAATGATTCAAAATGTCATTTGGATCGGGCCTCATGTTGAATAACCACTTTTTAAACCCTCACGGTGACCAAAATTGCCATTTTTACAGAGTTTTGCTTACTCAAAATCTTCAATTTTGACCAATTTCAGGCACAGAAATGACTTTAAACACACTTATTTTAGTTGAAAAAGTAATAACTCACATCCAACCGTCATTTAAAGTCAAAAGATTAAATGTTAAAATTTCATCAATATTGACCATTTTTTCAACGTTCGACTGGTCCGGGGTCATCGTTTTTCATCAGAAAATTGATTTTTTGGACTCTACCAAAAATGATTCAAAATGTCATTTGGATCGGGCCTCATGTTGAATAACCACTTTTTAAACCCTCACAGTGACAAAAATTGCCATTTTTACAGAGTTTTGCTTACTCAAAATCTTCAATTTTGACCAATTTCAGGCACAGAAATGACTTTAAACACACTTATTTTAGTTGAAAAAGTAATAACTGACATCCAACCGTCATTTAAAGTCAAAAGATTAAATGTTAAAATTTCATCAATATTGACCATTTTTTCAACGATCGACTGGTCCGGGGTCATCGTTTTTCATCAGAAAATTGATTTTTTGGACTCTACCAAAAAATGATTCAAAATGTCATTTGGATCGGGCCTCATGTTGAATAACCACTTTTTAAACCCTCACAGTGACCAAAATTGCCATTTTTACAGAGTTTTGCTTACTCAAAATCTTCAATTTTGACCAATTTCAGGCACAGAAATGACTTTAAACACACTTATTTTAGTTGAAAAAGTAATAACTCACATCCAACCGTCATTTAAAGTCAAAAGATTAAATGTTAAAATTTCATCAATATTGACCATTTTTTCAACGTTCGACTGGTCCGGGGTCATCGTTTTTCATCAGAAAATTGATTTTTTGGACTCTACCAAAAATGATTCAAAATGTCATTTGGATCGGGCCTCATGTTGAAGAACCACTTTTTAAACCCTCACAGTGACCAAAATTGCCATTTTTACAGAGTTTTGCTTACTCAAAATCTTCAATTTTGACCAATTTCAGGCACAGAAATGACTTTAAACACACTTATTTTAGTTGAAAAAGTAATAACTCACATCCAACCGTCATTTAAAGTCAAAAGATTAAATGTTAAAATTTCATCAATATTGACCAATTTTTTTCAACGTTCGACTGGTCCGGGGTCATCGTTTTTTCATCAGAAAATGGATTTTTTGGACTCTACCAAAAATGATTCAAAATGTCATTTGGATCAGGCCTCATGTTGAATAACCACTTTTTAAACCCTCACAGTGACCAAAACTGCCATTTTTACAGAGTTTTGCTTACTCAAAATCTTCAATTTTGACCAATTTCAGGCACAGAAATGACTTTAAACACACTTATTTTAGTTGAAAAAGTAATAACTCACATCCAACCGTCATTTAAAGTCAAAAGATTAAATATTAAAATTTCATCAATATTGACCATTTTTTCAACGTTCGACTGGTCCGGGGTCATCGTTTTTCATCAGAAAATTGATTTTTTGGACTCTACCAAAAATGATTCAAAATGTCATTTGGATCAGGCCTCATGTTGAATAACCACTTTTTAAACCCTCACAGTGACCAAAACTGCCATTTTTACAGAGTTTTGCTTACTCAAAATCTTCAATTTTGACCAATTTCAGGCACAGAAATGACTTTAAACACACTTATTTTAGTTGAAAAAGTAATAACTCACATCCAACCGTCATTTAAAGTCAAAAGATTAAATATTAAAATTTCATCAATATTGACCATTTTTTCAACGTTCGACTGGTCCGGGGTCATCGTTTTTCATCAGAAAATTGATTTTTTGGACTCTACCAAAAATGATTCAAAATGTCATTTGGATCGGGCCTCATGTTGAATACCCACTTTTTAAACCCTCACAGTGACCAAAATTGCCATTTTTACAGAGTTTTGCTTACTCAAAATCTTCAATTTTGACCAATTTCAGGCACAGAAATGACTTTAAACACACTTATTTTAGTTGAAAAAGTAATAACTCACATCCAACCGTCATTTAAAGTCAAAAGATTAAATGTTAAAATTTCATCAATATTGACCATTTTTTCAACGTTCGACTGGTCCGGGGTAATCGTTTTTCATCAGAAAATGGATTTTTTGGACTCTACCAAAAATGATTCAAAATGTCATTTGGATCGGGCCTCATGTTGAATAACCACTTTTTAAACCCTCACGGTGACCAAAATTGCCATTTTTACAGAGTTTTGCTTACTCAAAATCTTCAATTTTGACCAATTTCAGGCACAGAAATGACTTTAAACACACTTATTTTAGTTGAAAAAGTAATAACTCACATCCAACCGTCATTTAAAGTCAAAAGATTAAATGTTAAAATTTCATCAATATTGACCATTTTTTCAACGTTCGACTGGTCCGGGGTAATCGTTTTTCATCAGAAAATGGATTTTTTTGACTCTACCAAAAATTATTCAAAATGTCATTTGGATCGGGCCTCATGTTGAATAACCACTTTTTAAACCCTCACGGTGACCAAAATTGCCATTTTTACAGAGTTTTGCTTACTCAAAATCTTCAATTTTGACCAATTTCAGGCACAGAAATGACTTTAAACACACTTATTTTAGTTGAAAAAGTAATAACTCACATCCAACCGTCATTTAAAGTCAAAAGATTAAATGTTAAAATTTCATCAATATTGACCATTTTTTCAACGTTCAACTGGTCCGGGGTCATCGTTTTTCATCAGAAAATGGATTTTTTGGACTCTACCAAAAATGATTCAAATTGTCATTTGGATCGGGCCTCATGTTGAATAACCACTTTTTAAACTGTCACAGTGACCAAAATTGCCATTTTTACAGAGTTTTGCTTACTCAAAATCTTCAATTTTGACCAATTTCAGGCACAGAAATGACTTTAAACACACTTATTTTAGTTGAAAAAGTAATAACTCACATCCAACCGTCATTTAAAGTCAAAAGATTAAATGTTAAAATTTCATCAATATTGACCATTTTTTCAACGTTCGACTGGTCCGGGGTAATCGTTTTTCATCAGAAAATGGATTTTTTGGACTCTACCAAAAATGATTCAAAATGTCATTTGGATCGGGCCTCATGTTGAATAACCACTTTTTAAACCCTCACGGTGACCAAAATTGCCATTTTTACAGAGTTTTGCTTACTCAAAATCTTCAATTTTGACCAATTTCAGGCACAGAAATGACTTTAAACACACTTATTTTAGTTGAAAAAGTAATAACTCACATCCAACCGTCATTTAAAGTCAAAAGATTAAATATTAAAATTTCATCAATATTGACCATTTTTTCAACGTTCGACTGGTCATCGTTTTTCATCAGAAAATTGATTTTTTGGACTCTACCAAAAATGATTCAAAATGTCATTTGGATCGGGCCTCATGTTGAATAACCACTTTTTAAACCCTCACGGTGACCAAAATTGCCATTTTTACAGAGTTTTGCTTACTCAAAATCTTCAATTTTGACCAATTTCAGGCACAGAAATGACTTTAAACACACTTATTTTAGTTGAAAAAGTAATAACTCACATCCAACCGTCATTTAAAGTCAAAAGATTAAATGTTAAAATTTCATCAATATTGACCATTTTTTCAACGTTCGACTGGTCCGGGGTAATCGTTTTTCATCAGAAAATGGATTTTTTGGACTCTACCAAAAATGATTCAAAATGTCATTTGGATCGGGCCTCATGTTGAATAACCACTTTTTAAACCCTCACGGTGACCAAAATTGCCATTTTTACAGAGTTTTGCTTACTCAAAATCTTCAATTTTGACCAATTTCAGGCACAGAAATGACTTTAAACACACTTATTTTAGTTGAAAAAGTAATAACTCACATCCAACCGTCATTTAAAGTCAAAAGATTAAATGTTAAAATTTCATCAATATTGACCATTTTTTCAACGTTCGACTGGTCCGGGGTCATCGTTTTTCATCAGAAAATTGATTTTTTGGACTCTACCAAAAATGATTCAAAATGTCATTTGGATCGGGCCTCATGTTGAATAACCACTTTTTAAACCCTCACAGTGACAAAAATTGCCATTTTTACAGAGTTTTGCTTACTCAAAATCTTCAATTTTGACCAATTTCAGGCACAGAAATGACTTTAAACACACTTATTTTAGTTGAAAAAGCAATAACTGACATCCAACCGTCATTTAAAGTCAAAAGATTAAATGTTAAAATTTCATCAATATTGACCATTTTTTCAACGATCGACTGGTCCGGGGTCATCGTTTTTCATCAGAAAATTGATTTTTTGGACTCTACCAAAAAATGATTCAAAATGTCATTTGGATCGGGCCTCATGTTGAATAACCACTTTTTAAACCCTCACAGTGACCAAAATTGCCATTTTTACAGAGTTTTGCTTACTCAAAATCTTCAATTTTGACCAATTTCAGGCACAGAAATGACTTTAAACACACTTATTTTAGTTGAAAAAGTAATAACTCACATCCAACCGTCATTTAAAGTCAAAAGATTAAATGTTAAAATTTCATCAATATTGACCATTTTTTCAACGTTCGACTGGTCCGGGGTCATCGTTTTTCATCAGAAAATTGATTTTTTGGACTCTACCAAAAATGATTCAAAATGTCATTTGGATCGGGCCTCATGTTGAAGAACCACTTTTTAAACCCTCACAGTGACCAAAATTGCCATTTTTACAGAGTTTTGCTTACTCAAAATCTTCAATTTTGACCAATTTCAGGCACAGAAATGACTTTAAACACACTTATTTTAGTTGAAAAAGTAATAACTCACATCCAACCGTCATTTAAAGTCAAAAGATTAAATGTTAAAATTTCATCAATATTGACCAATTTTTTTCAACGTTCGACTGGTCCGGGGTCATCGTTTTTTCATCAGAAAATGGATTTTTTGGACTCTACCAAAAATGATTCAAAATGTCATTTGGATCAGGCCTCATGTTGAATAACCACTTTTTAAACCCTCACAGTGACCAAAACTGCCATTTTTACAGAGTTTTGCTTACTCAAAATCTTCAATTTTGACCAATTTCAGGCACAGAAATGACTTTAAACACACTTATTTTAGTTGAAAAAGTAATAACTCACATCCAACCGTCATTTAAAGTCAAAAGATTAAATATTAAAATTTCATCAATATTGACCATTTTTTCAACGTTCGACTGGTCCGGGGTCGTCGTTTTTCATCAGAAAATTGATTTTTTGGACTCTACCAAAAATGATTCAAAATGTCATTTGGATCAGGCCTCATGTTGAATAACCACTTTTTAAACCCTCACAGTGACCAAAACTGCCATTTTTACAGAGTTTTGCTTACTCAAAATCTTCAATTTTGACCAATTTCAGGCACAGAAATGACTTTAAACACACTTATTTTAGTTGAAAAAGTAATAACTCACATCCAACCGTCATTTAAAGTCAAAAGATTAAATATTAAAATTTCATCAATATTGACCATTTTTTCAACGTTCGACTGGTCCGGGGTCATCGTTTTTCATCAGAAAATTGATTTTTTGGACTCTACCAAAAATGATTCAAAATGTCATTTGGATCGGGCCTCATGTTGAATACCCACTTTTTAAACCCTCACAGTGACCAAAATTGCCATTTTTACAGAGTTTTGCTTACTCAAAATCTTCAATTTTGACCAATTTCAGGCACAGAAATGACTTTAAACACACTTATTTTAGTTGAAAAAGTAATAACTCACATCCAACCGTCATTTAAAGTCAAAAGATTAAATGTTAAAATTTCATCAATATTGACCATTTTTTCAACGTTCGACTGGTCCGGGGTAATCGTTTTTCATCAGAAAATGGATTTTTTGGACTCTACCAAAAATGATTCAAAATGTCATTTGGATCGGGCCTCATGTTGAATAACCACTTTTTAAACCCTCACGGTGACCAAAATTGCCATTTTTACAGAGTTTTGCTTACTCAAAATCTTCAATTTTGACCAATTTCAGGCACAGAAATGACTTTAAACACACTTATTTTAGTTGAAAAAGTAATAACTCACATCCAACCGTCATTTAAAGTCAAAAGATTAAATGTTAAAATTTCATCAATATTGACCATTTTTTCAACGTTCGACTGGTCCGGGGTAATCGTTTTTCATCAGAAAATTGATTTTTTTGACTCTACCAAAAATTATTCAAAATGTCATTTGGATCGGGCCTCATGTTGAATAACCACTTTTTAAACCCTCACGGTGACCAAAATTGCCATTTTTACAGAGTTTTGCTTACTCAAAATCTTCAATTTTGACCAATTTCAGGCACAGAAATGACTTTAAACACACTTATTTCAGTTGAAAAAGTAATAACTCACATCCAACCGTCATTTAAAGTCAAAAGATTAAATGTTAAAATTTCATCAATATTGACCATTTTTTCAACGTTCAACTGGTCCGGGGTCATCGTTTTTCATCAGAAAATGGATTTTTTGGACTCTACCAAAAATGATTCAAATTGTCATTTGGATCGGGCCTCATGTTGAATAACCACTTTTTAAACTGTCACAGTGACCAAAATTGCCATTTTTACAGAGTTTTGCTTACTCAAAATCTTCAATTTTGACCAATTTCAGGCACAGAAATGACTTTAAACACACTTATTTTAGTTGAAAAAGTAATAACTCACATCCAACCGTCATTTAAAGTCAAAAGATTAAATGTTAAAATTTCATCAATATTGACCATTTTTTCAACGTTCGACTGGTCCGGGGTAATCGTTTTTCATCAGAAAATGGATTTTTTGGACTCTACCAAAAATGATTCAAAATGTCATTTGGATCGGGCCTCATGTTGAATAACCACTTTTTAAACCCTCACGGTGACCAAAATTGCCATTTTTACAGAGTTTTGCTTACTCAAAATCTTCAATTTTGACCAATTTCAGGCACAGAAATGACTTTAAACACACTTATTTTAGTTGAAAAAGTAATAACTCACATCCAACCGTCATTTAAAGTCAAAAGATTAAATGTTAAAATTTCATCAATATTGACCATTTTTTCAACGTTCGACTGGTCCGGGGTCATCGTTTTTCATCAGAAAATTGATTTTTTGGACTCTACCAAA
The DNA here is from genome assembly GCF_964263255.1 of Lissotriton vulgaris. Classification (NCBI taxonomy): domain Eukaryota; kingdom Metazoa; phylum Chordata; class Amphibia; order Caudata; family Salamandridae; genus Lissotriton; species Lissotriton vulgaris. The sequence goes on along the minus strand of NW_028243455.1, from coordinate 520,232 downwards.
AATGATTCAAAATGTCATTTGGATCGGGCCTCATGTTGAATAACCACTTTTTAAACCCTCACAGTGACCAAAATTGCCATTTTTACAGAGTTTTGCTTACTCAAAATCTTCAATTTTGACCAATTTCAGGCACAGAAATGACTTTAAACACACTTATTTTAGTTGAAAAAGTAATAACTGACATCCAACCGTCATTTAAAGTCAAAAGATTAAATGTTAAAATTTCATCAATATTGACCATTTTTTCAACGTTCGACTGGTCCGGGGTCATCGTTTTTCATCAGAAAATTGATTTTTTTGGACTCTACCAAAAAATGATTCAAAATGTCATTTGGATCGGGCCTCATGTTGAATAACCACTTTTTAAACCCTCACAGTGACCAAAATTGCCATTTTTACAGAGTTTTGCTTACTCAAAATCTTCAATTTTGACCAATTTCAGGCACAGAAATGACTTTAAACACACTTATTTTAGTTGAAAAAGTAATAACTCACATCCAACCGTCATTTAAAGTCAAAAGATTAAATGTTAAAATTTCATCAATATTGACCATTTTTTCAACGTTCGACTGGTCCGGGGTCATCGTTTTTCATCAGAAAATTGATTTTTTGGACTCTACCAAAAATGATTCAAAATGTCATTTGGATCGGGCCTCATGTTGAAAACCCACTTTTTAAACCCTCACAGTGACCAAAATTGCCATTTTTACAGAGTTTTGCTTACTCAAAATCTTCAATTTTGACCAATTTCAGGCACAGAAATGACTTTAAACACACTTATTTTAGTTGAAAAAGTAATAACTCACATCCAACCGTCATTTAAAGTCAAAAGATTAAATGTTAAAATTTCATCAATATTGACCATTTTTTCAACGTTCGACTGGTCCGGGGTAATCGTTTTTCATCAGAAAATGGATTTTTTGGACTCTACCAAAAATGATTCAAAATGTCATTTGGATCGGGCCTCATGTTGAATAACCACTTTTTAAACCCTCACGGTGACCAAAATTGCCATTTTTACAGAGTTTTGCTTACTCAAAATCTTCAATTTTGACCAATTTCAGGCACAGAAATGACTTTAAACACACTTATTTTAGTTGAAAAAGTAATAACTCACATCCAACCGTCATTTAAAGTCAAAAGATTAAATGTTAAAATTTCATCAATATTGACCATTTTTTCAACGTTCGACTGGTCCGGGGTCATCGTTTTTCATCAGAAAATGGATTTTTTGGACTCTACCAAAAATGATTCAAATTGTCATTTGGATCGGGCCTCATGTTGAATAACCACTTTTTAAACTGTCACAGTGACCAAAATTGCCATTTTTACAGAGTTTTGCTTACTCAAATCTTCAATTTTGACCAATTTCAGGCACAGAAATGACTTTAAACACACTTATTTTAGTTGAAAAAGTAATAACTCACATCCAACCGTCATTTAAAGTCAAAAGATTAAATGTTAAAATTTCATCAATATTGACCATTTTTTCAACGTTCGACTGGTCCGGGGTAATCGTTTTTCATCAGAAAATGGATTTTTTGGACTCTACCAAAAATGATTCAAAATGTCATTTGGATCGGGCCTCATGTTGAATAACCACTTTTTAAACCCTCACGGTGACCAAAATTGCCATTTTTACAGAGTTTTGCTTACTCAAAATCTTCAATTTTGACCAATTTCAGGCACAGAAATGACTTTAAACACACTTATTTTAGTTGAAAAAGTAATAACTCACATCCAACCGTCATTTAAAGTCAAAAGATTAAATGTTAAAATTTCATCAATATTGACCATTTTTTCAACGTTCGACTGGTCCGGGGTCATCGTTTTTCATCAGAAAATTGATTTTTTGGACTCTACCAAAAATGATTCAAAATGTCATTTGGATCGGGCCTCATGTTGAATAACCACTTTTTAAACCCTCACAGTGACCAAAATTGCCATTTTTACAGAGTTTTGCTTACTCAAAATCTTCAATTTTGACCAATTTCAGGCACAGAAATGACTTTAAACACACTTATTTTAGTTGAAAAAGTAATAACTGACATCCAACCGTCATTTAAAGTCAAAAGATTAAATGTTAAAATTTCATCAATATTGACCATTTTTTCAACGTTCGACTGGTCCGGGGTCATCGTTTTTCATCAGAAAATTGATTTTTTTGGACTCTACCAAAAAATGATTCAAAATGTCATTTGGATCGGGCCTCATGTTGAATAACCACTTTTTAAACCCTCACAGTGACCAAAATTGCCATTTTTACAGAGTTTTGCTTACTCAAAATCTTCAATTTTGACCAATTTCAGGCACAGAAATGACTTTAAACACACTTATTTTAGTTGAAAAAGTAATAACTCACATCCAACCGTCATTTAAAGTCAAAAGATTAAATGTTAAAATTTCATCAATATTGACCATTTTTTCAACGTTCGACTGGTCCGGGGTCATCGTTTTTCATCAGAAAATTGATTTTTTGGACTCTACCAAAAATGATTCAAAATGTCATTTGGATCGGGCCTCATGTTGAAAACCCACTTTTTAAACCCTCACAGTGACCAAAATTGCCATTTTTACAGAGTTTTGCTTACTCAAAATCTTCAATTTTGACCAATTTCAGGCACAGAAATGACTTTAAACACACTTATTTTAGTTGAAAAAGTAATAACTCACATCCAACCGTCATTTAAAGTCAAAAGATTAAATGTTAAAATTTCATCAATATTGACCATTTTTTCAACGTTCGACTGGTCCGGGGTAATCGTTTTTCATCAGAAAATGGATTTTTTGGACTCTACCAAAAATGATTCAAAATGTCATTTGGATCGGGCCTCATGTTGAATAACCACTTTTTAAACCCTCACGGTGACCAAAATTGCCATTTTTACAGAGTTTTGCTTACTCAAAATCTTCAATTTTGACCAATTTCAGGCACAGAAATGACTTTAAACACACTTATTTTAGTTGAAAAAGTAATAACTCACATCCAACCGTCATTTAAAGTCAAAAGATTAAATGTTAAAATTTCATCAATATTGACCATTTTTTCAACGTTCGACTGGTCCGGGGTCATCGTTTTTCATCAGAAAATGGATTTTTTGGACTCTACCAAAAATGATTCAAATTGTCATTTGGATCGGGCCTCATGTTGAATAACCACTTTTTAAACTGTCACAGTGACCAAAATTGCCATTTTTACAGAGTTTTGCTTACTCAAATCTTCAATTTTGACCAATTTCAGGCACAGAAATGACTTTAAACACACTTATTTTAGTTGAAAAAGTAATAACTCACATCCAACCGTCATTTAAAGTCAAAAGATTAAATGTTAAAATTTCATCAATATTGACCATTTTTTCAACGTTCGACTGGTCCGGGGTAATCGTTTTTCATCAGAAAATGGATTTTTTGGACTCTACCAAAAATGATTCAAAATGTCATTTGGATCGGGCCTCATGTTGAATAACCACTTTTTAAACCCTCACGGTGACCAAAATTGCCATTTTTACAGAGTTTTGCTTACTCAAAATCTTCAATTTTGACCAATTTCAGGCACAGAAATGACTTTAAACACACTTATTTTAGTTGAAAAAGTAATAACTCACATCCAACCGTCATTTAAAGTCAAAAGATTAAATGTTAAAATTTCATCAATATTGACCATTTTTTCAACGTTCGACTGGTCCGGGGTCATCGTTTTTCATCAGAAAATTGATTTTTTGGACTCTACCAAAAATGATTCAAAATGTCATTTGGATCGGGCCTCATGTTGAATAACCACTTTTTAAACCCTCACAGTGACAAAAATTGCCATTTTTACAGAGTTTTGCTTACTCAAAATCTTCAATTTTGACCAATTTCAGGCACAGAAATGACTTTAAACACACTTATTTTAGTTGAAAAAGTAATAACTGACATCCAACCGTCATTTAAAGTCAAAAGATTAAATGTTAAAATTTCATCAATATTGACCATTTTTTCAACGATCGACTGGTCCGGGGTCATCGTTTTTCATCAGAAAATTGATTTTTTGGACTCTACCAAAAAATGATTCAAAATGTCATTTGGATCGGGCCTCATGTTGAATAACCACTTTTTAAACCCTCACAGTGACCAAAATTGCCATTTTTACAGAGTTTTGCTTACTCAAAATCTTCAATTTTGACCAATTTCAGGCACAGAAATGACTTTAAACACACTTATTTTAGTTGAAAAAGTAATAACTCACATCCAACCGTCATTTAAAGTCAAAAGATTAAATGTTAAAATTTCATCAATATTGACCATTTTTTCAACGTTCGACTGGTCCGGGGTCATCGTTTTTCATCAGAAAATGGATTTTTTGGACTCTACCAAAAATGATTCAAAATGTCATTTGGATCGGGCCTCATGTTGAATAACCACTTTTTAAACCCTCACGGTGACCAAAATTGCCATTTTTACAGAGTTTTGCTTACTCAAAATCTTCAATTTTGACCAATTTCAGGCACAGAAATGACTTTAAACACACTTATTTTAGTTGAAAAAGTAATAACTCACATCCAACCGTCATTTAAAGTCAAAAGATTAAATATTAAAATTTCATCAATATTGACCATTTTTTCAACGTTCGACTGGTCCGGGGTCATCGTTTTTCATCAGAAAATTGATTTTTTGGACTCTACCAAAAATGATTCAAAATGTCATTTGGATCGGGCCTCATGTTGAAAACCCACTTTTTAAACCCTCACAGTGACCAAAATTGCCATTTTTACAGAGTTTTGCTTACTCAAAATCTTCAATTTTGACCAATTTCAGGCACAGAAATGACTTTAAACACACTTATTTTAGTTGAAAAAGTAATAACTCACATCCAACCGTCATTTAAAGTCAAAAGATTAAATGTTAAAATTTCATCAATATTGACCATTTTTTCAACGTTCGACTGGTCCGGGGTAATCGTTTTTCATCAGAAAATGGATTTTTTGGACTCTACCAAAAATGATTCAAAATGTCATTTGGATCGGGCCTCATGTTGAATAACCACTTTTTAAACCCTCACGGTGACCAAAATTGCCATTTTTACAGAGTTTTGCTTACTCAAAATCTTCAATTTTGACCAATTTCAGGCACAGAAATGACTTTAAACACACTTATTTTAGTTGAAAAAGTAATAACTCACATCCAACCGTCATTTAAAGTCAAAAGATTAAATGTTAAAATTTCATCAATATTGACCATTTTTTCAACGTTCGACTGGTCCGGGGTCATCGTTTTTCATCAGAAAATGGATTTTTTGGACTCTACCAAAAATGATTCAAATTGTCATTTGGATCGGGCCTCATGTTGAATAACCACTTTTTAAAATGTCACAGTGACCAAAATTGCCATTTTTACAGAGTTTTGCTTACTCAAATCTTCAATTTTGACCAATTTCAGGCACAGAAATGACTTTAAACACACTTATTTTAGTTGAAAAAGTAATAACTCACATCCAACCGTCATTTAAAGTCAAAAGATTAAATGTTAAAATTTCATCAATATTGACCATTTTTTCAACGTTCGACTGGTCCGGGGTAATCGTTTTTCATCAGAAAATGGATTTTTTGGACTCTACCAAAAATGATTCAAAATGTCATTTGGATCGGGCCTCATGTTGAATAACCACTTTTTAAACCCTCACGGTGACCAAAATTGCCATTTTTACAGAGTTTTGCTTACTCAAAATCTTCAATTTTGACCAATTTCAGGCACAGAAATGACTTTAAACACACTTATTTTAGTTGAAAAAGTAATAACTCACATCCAACCGTCATTTAAAGTCAAAAGATTAAATGTTAAAATTTCATCAATATTGACCATTTTTTCAACGTTCGACTGGTCCGGGGTCATCGTTTTTCATCAGAAAATTGATTTTTTGGACTCTACCAAAAATGATTCAAAATGTCATTTGGATCGGGCCTCATGTTGAATAACCACTTTTTAAACCCTCACAGTGACAAAAATTGCCATTTTTACAGAGTTTTGCTTACTCAAAATCTTCAATTTTGACCAATTTCAGGCACAGAAATGACTTTAAGCACACTTATTTTAGTTGAAAAAGTAATAACTGACATCCAACCGTCATTTAAAGTCAAAAGATTAAATGTTAAAATTTCATCAATATTGACCATTTTTTCAACGATCGACTGGTCCGGGGTCATCGTTTTTCATCAGAAAATTGATTTTTTGGACTCTACCAAAAAATGATTCAAAATGTCATTTGGATCGGGCCTCATGTTGAATAACCACTTTTTAAACCCTCACAGTGACAAAAATTGCCATTTTTACAGAGTTTTGCTTACTCAAAATCTTCAATTTTGACCAATTTCAGGCACAGAAATGACTTTAAACACACTTATTTTAGTTGAAAAAGTAATAACTCACATCCAACCGTCATTTAAAGTCAAAAGATTAAATGTTAAAATTTCATCAATATTGACCATTTTTTCAACGTTCGACTGGTCCGGGGTCATCGTTTTTCATCAGAAAATTGATTTTTTGGACTCTACCAAAAATGATTCAAAATGTCATTTGGATCGGGCCTCATGTTGAAGAACCACTTTTTAAACCCTCACAGTGACCAAAATTGCCATTTTTACAGAGTTTTGCTTACTCAAAATCTTCAATTTTGACCAATTTCAGGCACAGAAATGACTTTAAACACACTTATTTTAGTTGAAAAAGTAATAACTCACATCCAACCGTCATTTAAAGTCAAAAGATTAAATGTTAAAATTTCATCAATATTGACCAATTTTTTTCAACGTTCGACTGGTCCGGGGTCATCGTTTTTTCATCAGAAAATGGATTTTTTGGACTCTACCAAAAATGATTCAAAATGTCATTTGGATCAGGCCTCATGTTGAATAACCACTTTTTAAACCCTCACAGTGACCAAAACTGCCATTTTTACAGAGTTTTGCTTACTCAAAATCTTCAATTTTGACCAATTTCAGGCACAGAAATGACTTTAAACACACTTATTTTAGTTGAAAAAGTAATAACTCACATCCAACCGTCATTTAAAGTCAAAAGATTAAATATTAAAATTTCATCAATATTGACCATTTTTTCAACGTTCGACTGGTCCGGGGTCGTCGTTTTTCATCAGAAAATTGATTTTTTGGACTCTACCAAAAATGATTCAAAATGTCATTTGGATCAGGCCTCATGTTGAATAACCACTTTTTAAACCCTCACAGTGACCAAAACTGCCATTTTTACAGAGTTTTGCTTACTCAAAATCTTCAATTTTGACCAATTTCAGGCACAGAAATGACTTTAAACACACTTATTTTAGTTGAAAAAGTAATAACTCACATCCAACCGTCATTTAAAGTCAAAAGATTAAATATTAAAATTTCATCAATATTGACCATTTTTTCAACGTTCGACTGGTCCGGGGTCATCGTTTTTCATCAGAAAATTGATTTTTTGGACTCTACCAAAAATGATTCAAAATGTCATTTGGATCGGGCCTCATGTTGAATACCCACTTTTTAAACCCTCACAGTGACCAAAATTGCCATTTTTACAGAGTTTTGCTTACTCAAAATCTTCAATTTTGACCAATTTCAGGCACAGAAATGACTTTAAACACACTTATTTTAGTTGAAAAAGTAATAACTCACATCCAACCGTCATTTAAAGTCAAAAGATTAAATGTTAAAATTTCATCAATATTGACCATTTTTTCAACGTTCGACTGGTCCGGGGTAATCGTTTTTCATCAGAAAATGGATTTTTTGGACTCTACCAAAAATGATTCAAAATGTCATTTGGATCGGGCCTCATGTTGAATAACCACTTTTTAAACCCTCACGGTGACCAAAATTGCCATTTTTACAGAGTTTTGCTTACTCAAAATCTTCAATTTTGACCAATTTCAGGCACAGGAATGACTTTAAACACACTTATTTTAGTTGAAAAAGTAATAACTCACATCCAACCGTCATTTAAAGTCAAAAGATTAAATGTTAAAATTTCATCAATATTGACCATTTTTTCAACGTTCGACTGGTCCGGGGTAATCGTTTTTCATCAGAAAATGGATTTTTTTGACTCTACCAAAAATTATTCAAAATGTCATTTGGATCGGGCCTCATGTTGAATAACCACTTTTTAAACCCTCACGGTGACCAAAATTGCCATTTTTACAGAGTTTTGCTTACTCAAAATCTTCAATTTTGACCAATTTCAGGCACAGAAATGACTTTAAACACACTTATTTTAGTTGAAAAAGTAATAACTCACATCCAACCGTCATTTAAAGTCAAAAGATTAAATGTTAAAATTTCATCAATATTGACCATTTTTTCAACGTTCAACTGGTCCGGGGTCATCGTTTTTCATCAGAAAATGGATTTTTTGGACTCTACCAAAAATGATTCAAATTGTCATTTGGATCGGGCCTCATGTTGAATAACCACTTTTTAAACTGTCACAGTGACCAAAATTGCCATTTTTACAGAGTTTTGCTTACTCAAAATCTTCAATTTTGACCAATTTCAGGCACAGAAATGACTTTAAACACACTTATTTTAGTTGAAAAAGTAATAACTCACATCCAACCGTCATTTAAAGTCAAAAGATTAAATGTTAAAATTTCATCAATATTGACCATTTTTTCAACGTTCGACTGGTCCGGGGTAATCGTTTTTCATCAGAAAATGGATTTTTTGGACTCTACCAAAAATGATTCAAAATGTCATTTGGATCGGGCCTCATGTTGAATAACCACTTTTTAAACCCTCACGGTGACCAAAATTGCCATTTTTACAGAGTTTTGCTTGCTCAAAATCTTCAATTTTGACCAATTTCAGGCACAGAAATGACTTTAAACACACTTATTTTAGTTGAAAAAGTAATAACTCACATCCAACCGTCATTTAAAGTCAAAAGATTAAATGTTAAAATTTCATCAATATTGACCATTTTTTCAACGTTCGACTGGTCCGGGGTCATCGTTTTTCATCAGAAAATTGATTTTTTGGACTCTACCAAAAATGATTCAAAATGTCATTTGGATCGGGCCTCATGTTGAATAACCACTTTTTAAACCCTCACAGTGACCAAAATTGCCATTTTTACAGAGTTTTGCTTACTCAAAATCTTCAATTTTGACCAATTTCAGGCACAGAAATGACTTTAAACACACTTATTTTAGTTGAAAAAGTAATAACTGACATCCAACCGTCATTTAAAGTCAAAAGATTAAATGTTAAAATTTCATCAATATTGACCATTTTTTCAACGTTCGACTGGTCCGGGGTCATCGTTTTTCATCAGAAAATTGATTTTTTGGACTGTACCAAAAAATGATTCAAAATGTCATTTGGATCGGGCCTCATGTTGAATAACCACTTTTTAAACCCTCACAGTGACCAAAATTGCCATTTTTACAGAGTTTTGCTTACTCAAAATCTTCAATTTTGACCAATTTCAGGCACAGAAATGACTTTAAACACACTTATTTTAGTTGAAAAAGTAATAACTCACATCCAACCGTCATTTAAAGTCAAAAGATTAAATGTTAAAATTTCATCAATATTGACCATTTTTTCAACGTTCGACTGGTCCGGGGTCATCGTTTTTCATCAGAAAATTGATTTTTTGGACTCTACCAAAAATGATTCAAAATGTCATTTGGATCGGGCCTCATGTTGAAAACCCACTTTTTAAACCCTCACAGTGACCAAAATTGCCATTTTTACAGAGTTTTGCTTACTCAAAATCTTCAATTTTGACCAATTTCAGGCACAGAAATGACTTTAAACACACTTATTTTAGTTGAAAAAGTAATAACTCACATCCAACCGTCATTTAAAGTCAAAAGATTAAATGTTAAAATTTCATCAATATTGACCATTTTTTCAACGTTCGACTGGTCCGGGGTCATCGTTTTTCATCAGAAAATGGATTTTTTGGACTCTACCAAAAATGATTCAAATTGTCATTTGGATCGGGCCTCATGTTGAATAACCACTTTTTAAACTGTCACAGTGACCAAAATTGCCATTTTTACAGAGTTTTGCTTACTCAAATCTTCAATTTTGACCAATTTCAGGCACAGAAATGACTTTAAACACACTTATTTTAGTTGAAAAAGTAATAACTCACATCCAACCGTCATTTAAAGTCAAAAGATTAAATGTTAAAATTTCATCAATATTGACCATTTTTTCAACGTTCGACTGGTCCGGGGTAATCGTTTTTCATCAGAAAATGGATTTTTTGGACTCTACCAAAAATGATTCAAAATGTCATTTGGATCGGGCCTCATGTTGAATAACCACTTTTTAAACCCTCACGGTGACCAAAATTGCCATTTTTACAGAGTTTTGCTTACTCAAAATCTTCAATTTTGACCAATTTCAGGCACAGAAATGACTTTAAACACACTTATTTTAGTTGAAAAAGTAATAACTCACATCCAACCGTCATTTAAAGTCAAAAGATTAAATGTTAAAATTTCATCAATATTGACCATTTTTTCAACGTTCGACTGGTCCGGGGTCATCGTTTTTCATCAGAAAATTGATTTTTTGGACTCTACCAAAAATGATTCAAAATGTCATTTGGATCGGGCCTCATGTTGAATAACCACTTTTTAAACCCTCACAGTGACAAAAATTGCCATTTTTACAGAGTTTTGCTTACTCAAAATCTTCAATTTTGACCAATTTCAGGCACAGAAATGACTTTAAACACACTTATTTTAGTTGAAAAAGTAATAACTGACATCCAACCGTCATTTAAAGTCAAAAGATTAAATGTTAAAATTTCATCAATATTGACCATTTTTTCAACGATCGACTGGTCCGGGGTCATCGTTTTTCATCAGAAAATTGATTTTTTGGACTCTACCAAAAAATGATTCAAAATGTCATTTGGATCGGGCCTCATGTTGAATAACCACTTTTTAAACCCTCACAGTGACCAAAATTGCCATTTTTACAGAGTTTTGCTTACTCAAAATCTTCAATTTTGACCAATTTCAGGCACAGAAATGACTTTAAACACACTTATTTTAGTTGAAAAAGTAATAACTCACATCCAACCGTCATTTAAAGTCAAAAGATTAAATGTTAAAATTTCATCAATATTGACCATTTTTTCAACGTTCGACTGGTCCGGGGTCATCGTTTTTCATCAGAAAATTGATTTTTTTGGACTCTACCAAAAATGATTCAAAATGTCATTTGGATCGGGCCTCATGTTGAAGAACCACTTTTTAAACCCTCACAGTGACCAAAATTGCCATTTTTACAGAGTTTTGCTTACTCAAAATCTTCAATTTTGACCAATTTCAGGCACAGAAATGACTTTAAACACACTTATTTTAGTTGAAAAAGTAATAACTCACATCCAACCGTCATTTAAAGTCAAAAGATTAAATGTTAAAATTTCATCAATATTGACCAATTTTTTTCAACGTTCGACTGGTCCGGGGTCATCGTTTTTTCATCAGAAAATGGATTTTTTGGACTCTACCAAAAATGATTCAAAATGTCATTTGGATCAGGCCTCATGTTGAATAACCACTTTTTAAACCCTCACAGTGACCAAAACTGCCATTTTTACAGAGTTTTGCTTACTCAAAATCTTCAATTTTGACCAATTTCAGGCACAGAAATGACTTTAAACACACTTATTTTAGTTGAAAAAGTAATAACTCACATCCAACCGTCATTTAAAGTCAAAAGATTAAATATTAAAATTTCATCAATATTGACCATTTTTTCAACGTTCGACTGGTCCGGGGTCATCGTTTTTCATCAGAAAATTGATTTTTTGGACTCTACCAAAAATGATTCAAAATGTCATTTGGATCAGGCCTCATGTTGAATAACCACTTTTTAAACCCTCACAGTGACCAAAACTGCCATTTTTACAGAGTTTTGCTTACTCAAAATCTTCAATTTTGACCAATTTCAGGCACAGAAATGACTTTAAACACACTTATTTTAGTTGAAAAAGTAATAACTCACATCCAACCGTCATTTAAAGTCAAAAGATTAAATATTAAAATTTCATCAATATTGACCATTTTTTCAACGTTCGACTGGTCCGGGGTCATCGTTTTTCATCAGAAAATTGATTTTTTGGACTCTACCAAAAATGATTCAAAATGTCATTTGGATCGGGCCTCATGTTGAATACCCACTTTTTAAACCCTCACAGTGACCAAAATTGCCATTTTTACAGAGTTTTGCTTACTCAAAATCTTCAATTTTGACCAATTTCAGGCACAGAAATGACTTTAAACACACTTATTTTAGTTGAAAAAGTAATAACTCACATCCAACCGTCATTTAAAGTCAAAAGATTAAATGTTAAAATTTCATCAATATTGACCATTTTTTCAACGTTCGACTGGTCCGGGGTAATCGTTTTTCATCAGAAAATGGATTTTTTGGACTCTACCAAAAATGATTCAAAATGTCATTTGGATCGGGCCTCATGTTGAATAACCACTTTTTAAACCCTCACGGTGACCAAAATTGCCATTTTTACAGAGTTTTGCTTACTCAAAATCTTCCATTTTGACCAATTTCAGGCACAGAAATGACTTTAAACACACTTATTTTAGTTGAAAAAGTAATAACTCACATCCAACCGTCATTTAAAGTCAAAAGATTAAATGTTAAAATTTCATCAATATTGACCATTTTTTCAACGTTCGACTGGTCCGGGGTAATCGTTTTTCATCAGAAAATGGATTTTTTTGACTCTACCAAAAATTATTCAAAATGTCATTTGGATCGGGCCTCATGTTGAATAACCACTTTTTAAACCCTCACGGTGACCAAAATTGCCATTTTTACAGAGTTTTGCTTACTCAAAATCTTCAATTTTGACCAATTTCAGGCACAGAAATGACTTTAAACACACTTATTTTAGTTGAAAAAGTAATAACTCACATCCAACCGTCATTTAAAGTCAAAAGATTAAATGTTAAAATTTCATCAATATTGACCATTTTTTCAACGTTCAACTGGTCCGGGGTCATCGTTTTTCATCAGAAAATGGATTTTTTGGACTCTACCAAAAATGATTCAAATTGTCATTTGGATCGGGCCTCATGTTGAATAACCACTTTTTAAACTGTCACAGTGACCAAAATTGCCATTTTTACAGAGTTTTGCTTACTCAAAATCTTCAATTTTGACCAATTTCAGGCACAGAAATGACTTTAAACACACTTATTTTAGTTGAAAAAGTAATAACTCACATCCAACCGTCATTTAAAGTCAAAAGATTAAATGTTAAAATTTCATCAATATTGACCATTTTTTCAACGTTCGACTGGTCCGGGGTAATCGTTTTTCATCAGAAAATGGATTTTTTGGACTCTACCAAAAATGATTCAAAATGTCATTTGGATCGGGCCTCATGTTGAATAACCACTTTTTAAACCCTCACGGTGACCAAAATTGCCATTTTTACAGAGTTTTGCTTACTCAAAATCTTCAATTTTGACCAATTTCAGGCACAGAAATGACTTTAAACACACTTATTTTAGTTGAAAAAGTAATAACTCACATCCAACCGTCATTTAAAGTCAAAAGATTAAATATTAAAATTTCATCAATATTGACCATTTTTTCAACGTTCGACTGGTCCGGGGTCATCGTTTTTCATCAGAAAATTGATTTTTTGGACTCTACCAAAAATGATTCAAAATGTCATTTGGATCGGGCCTCATGTTGAAAACCCACTTTTTAAACCCTCACAGTGACCAAAATTGCCATTTTTACAGAGTTTTGCTTACTCAAAATCTTCAATTTTGACCAATTTCAGGCACAGAAATGACTTTAAACACACTTATTTTAGTTGAAAAAGTAATAACTCACATCCAACCGTCATTTAAAGTCAAAAGATTAAATGTTAAAATTTCATCAATATTGACCATTTTTTCAACGTTCGACTGGTCCGGGGTAATCGTTTTTCATCAGAAAATGGATTTTTTTGGTCTCTACCAAAAATGATTCAAAATGTCATTTGGATCGGGCCTCATGTTGAATAACCACTTTTTAAACCCTCACGGTGACCAAAATTGCCATTTTTACAGAGTTTTGCTTACTCAAAATCTTCAATTTTGACCAATTTCAGGCACAGAAATGACTTTAAACACACTTATTTTAGTTGAAAAAGTAATAACTCACATCCAACCGTCATTTAAAGTCAAAAGATTAAATGTTAAAATTTCATCAATATTGACCATTTTTTCAACGTTCGACTGGTCCGGGGTCATCGTTTTTCATCAGAAAATGGATTTTTTGGACTCTACCAAAAATGATTCAAATTGTCATTTGGATCGGGCCTCATGTTGAATAACCACTTTTTAAACTGTCACAGTGACCAAAATTGCCATTTTTACAGAGTTTTGCTTACTCAAATCTTCAATTTTGACCAATTTCAGGCACAGAAATGACTTTAAACACACTTATTTTAGTTGAAAAAGTAATAACTCACATCCAACCGTCATTTAAAGTCAAAAGATTAAATGTTAAAATTTCATCAATATTGACCATTTTTTCAACGTTCGACTGGTCCGGGGTAATCGTTTTTCATCAGAAAATGGATTTTTTGGACTCTACCAAAAATGATTCAAAATGTCATTTGGATCGGGCCTCATGTTGAATAACCACTTTTTAAACCCTCACGGTGACCAAAATTGCCATTTTTACAGAGTTTTGCTTACTCAAAATCTTCAATTTTGACCAATTTCAGGCACAGAAATGACTTTAAACACACTTATTTTAGTTGAAAAAGTAATAACTCACATCCAACCGTCATTTAAAGTCAAAAGATTAAATGTTAAAATTTCATCAATATTGACCATTTTTTCAACGTTCGACTGGTCCGGGGTCATCGTTTTTCATCAGAAAATTGATTTTTTGGACTCTACCAAAAATGATTCAAAATGTCATTTGGATCGGGCCTCATGTTGAATAACCACTTTTTAAACCCTCACAGTGACAAAAATTGCCATTTTTACAGAGTTTTGCTTACTCAAAATCTTCAATTTTGACCAATTTCAGGCACAGAAATGACTTTAAACACACTTATTTTAGTTGAAAAAGTAATAACTGACATCCAACCGTCATTTAAAGTCAAAAGATTAAATGTTAAAATTTCATCAATATTGACCATTTTTTCAACGATCGACTGGTCCGGGGTCATCGTTTTTCATCAGAAAATTGATTTTTTGGACTCTACCAAAAAATGATTCAAAATGTCATTTGGATCGGGCCTCATGTTGAATAACCACTTTTTAAACCCTCACAGTGACCAAAATTGCCATTTTTACAGAGTTTTGCTTACTCAAAATCTTCAATTTTGACCAATTTCAGGCACAGAAATGACTTTAAACACACTTATTTTAGTTGAAAAAGTAATAACTCACATCCAACCGTCATTTAAAGTCAAAAGATTAAATGTTAAAATTTCATCAATATTGACCATTTTTTCAACGTTCGACTGGTCCGGGGTCATCGTTTTTCATCAGAAAATTGATTTTTTGGACTCTACCAAAAATGATTCAAAATGTCATTTGGATCGGGCCTCATGTTGAAGAACCACTTTTTAAACCCTCACAGTGACCAAAATTGCCATTTTTACAGAGTTTTGCTTACTCAAAATCTTCAATTTTGACCAATTTCAGGCACAGAAATGACTTTAAACACACTTATTTTAGTTGAAAAAGTAATAACTCACATCCAACCGTCATTTAAAGTCAAAAGATTAAATGTTAAAATTTCATCAATATTGACCAATTTTTTTCAACGTTCGACTGGTCCGGGGTCATCGTTTTTTCATCAGAAAATGGATTTTTTGGACTCTACCAAAAATGATTCAAAATGTCATTTGGATCAGGCCTCATGTTGAATAACCACTTTTTAAACCCTCACAGTGACCAAAACTGCCATTTTTACAGAGTTTTGCTTACTCAAAATCTTCAATTTTGACCAATTTCAGGCACAGAAATGACTTTAAACACACTTATTTTAGTTGAAAAAGTAATAACTCACATCCAACCGTCATTTAAAGTCAAAAGATTAAATATTAAAATTTCATCAATATTGACCATTTTTTCAACGTTCGACTGGTCCGGGGTCGTCGTTTTTCATCAGAAAATTGATTTTTTGGACTCTACCAAAAATGATTCAAAATGTCATTTGGATCAGGCCTCATGTTGAATAACCACTTTTTAAACCCTCACAGTGACCAAAACTGCCATTTTTACAGAGTTTTGCTTACTCAAAATCTTCAATTTTGACCAATTTCAGGCACAGAAATGACTTTAAACACACTTATTTTAGTTGAAAAAGTAATAACTCACATCCAACCGTCATTTAAAGTCAAAAGATTAAATATTAAAATTTCATCAATATTGACCATTTTTTCAACGTTCGACTGGTCCGGGGTCATCGTTTTTCATCAGAAAATTGATTTTTTGGACTCTACCAAAAATGATTCAAAATGTCATTTGGATCGGGCCTCATGTTGAATACCCACTTTTTAAACCCTCACAGTGACCAAAATTGCCATTTTTACAGAGTTTTGCTTACTCAAAATCTTCAATTTTGACCAATTTCAGGCACAGAAATGACTTTAAACACACTTATTTTAGTTGAAAAAGTAATAACTCACATCCAACCGTCATTTAAAGTCAAAAGATTAAATGTTAAAATTTCATCAATATTGACCATTTTTTCAACGTTCGACTGGTCCGGGGTAATCGTTTTTCATCAGAAAATGGATTTTTTGGACTCTACCAAAAATGATTCAAAATGTCATTTGGATCGGGCCTCATGTTGAATAACCACTTTTTAAACCCTCACGGTGACCAAAATTGCCATTTTTACAGAGTTTTGCTTACTCAAAATCTTCAATTTTGACCAATTTCAGGCACAGAAATGACTTTAAACACACTTATTTTAGTTGAAAAAGTAATAACTCACATCCAACCGTCATTTAAAGTCAAAAGATTAAATGTTAAAATTTCATCAATATTGACCATTTTTTCAACGTTCGACTGGTCCGGGGTAATCGTTTTTCATCAGAAAATGGATTTTTTGGACTCTACCAAAAATGATTCAAAATGTCATTTGGATCGGGCCTCATGTTGAATAACCACTTTTTAAACCCTCACGGTGACCAAAATTGCCATTTTTACAGAGTTTTGCTTACTCAAAATCTTCAATTTTGACCAATTTCAGGCACAGAAATGACTTTAAACACACTTATTTTAGTTGAAAAAGTAATAACTCACATCCAACCGTCATTTAAAGTCAAAAGATTAAATATTAAAATTTCATCAATATTGACCATTTTTTCAACGTTCGACTGGTCCGGGGTCATCGTTTTTCATCAGAAAATTGATTTTTTGGACTCTACCAAAAATGATTCAAAATGTCATTTGGATCGGGCCTCATGTTGAAAACCCACTTTTTAAACCCTCACAGTGACCAAAATTGCCATTTTTACAGAGTTTTGCTTACTCAAAATCTTCAATTTTGACCAATTTCAGGCACAGAAATGACTTTAAACACACTTATTTTAGTTGAAAAAGTAATAACTCACATCCAACCGTCATTTAAAGTCAAAAGATTAAATGTTAAAATTTCATCAATATTGACCATTTTTTCAACGTTCGACTGGTCCGGGGTCATCGTTTTTCATCAGAAAATGGATTTTTTGGACTCTACCAAAAATGATTCAAATTGTCATTTGGATCGGGCCTCATGTTGAATAACCACTTTTTAAACTGTCACAGTGACCAAAATTGCCATTTTTACAGAGTTTTGCTTACTCAAATCTTCAATTTTGACCAATTTCAGGCACAGAAATGACTTTAAACACACTTATTTTAGTTGAAAAAGTAATAACTCACATCCAACCGTCATTTAAAGTCAAAAGATTAAATGTTAAAATTTCATCAATATTGACCATTTTTTCAACGTTCGACTGGTCCGGGGTAATCGTTTTTCATCAGAAAATGGATTTTTTGGACTCTACCAAAAATGATTCAAAATGTCATTTGGATCGGGCCTCATGTTGAATAACCACTTTTTAAACCCTCACGGTGACCAAAATTGCCATTTTTACAGAGTTTTGCTTACTCAAAATCTTCAATTTTGACCAATTTCAGGCACAGAAATGACTTTAAACACACTTATTTTAGTTGAAAAAGTAATAACTCACATCCAACCGTCATTTAAAGTCAAAAGATTAAATGTTAAAATTTCATCAATATTGACCATTTTTTCAACGTTCGACTGGTCCGGGGTCATCGTTTTTCATCAGAAAATTGATTTTTTGGACTCTACCAAAAATGATTCAAAATGTCATTTGGATCGGGCCTCATGTTGAATAACCACTTTTTAAACCCTCACAGTGACAAAAATTGCCATTTTTACAGAGTTTTGCTTACTCAAAATCTTCAATTTTGACCAATTTCAGGCACAGAAATGACTTTAAACACACTTATTTTAGTTGATAAAGTAATAACTGACATCCAACCGTCATTTAAAGTCAAAAGATTAAATGTTAAAATTTCATCAATATTGACCATTTTTTCAACGATCGACTGGTCCGGGGTCATCGTTTTTCATCAGAAAATTGATTTTTTGGACTCTACCAAAAAATGATTCAAAATGTCATTTGGATCGGGCCTCATGTTGAAGAACCACTTTTTAAACCCTCACAGTGACCAAAATTGCCATTTTTACAGAGTTTTGCTTACTCAAAATCTTCAATTTTGACCAATTTCAGGCACAGAAATGACTTTAAACACACTTATTTTAGTTGAAAAAGTAATAACTCACATCCAACCGTCATTTAAAGTCAAAAGATTAAATGTTAAAATTTCATCAATATTGACCAATTTTTTTCAACGTTCGACTGGTCCGGGGTCATCGTTTTTTCATCAGAAAATGGATTTTTTGGACTCTACCAAAAATGATTCAAAATGTCATTTGGATCAGGCCTCATGTTGAATAACCACTTTTTAAACCCTCACAGTGACCAAAACTGCCATTTTTACAGAGTTTTGCTTACTCAAAATCTTCAATTTTGACCAATTTCAGGCACAGAAATGACTTTAAACACACTTATTTTAGTTGAAAAAGTAATAACTCACATCCAACCGTCATTTAAAGTCAAAAGATTAAATATTAAAATTTCATCAATATTGACCATTTTTTCAACGTTCGACTGGTCCGGGGTCGTCGTTTTTCATCAGAAAATTGATTTTTTGGACTCTACCAAAAATGATTCAAAATGTCATTTGGATCAGGCCTCATGTTGAATAACCACTTTTTAAACCCTCACAGTGACCAAAACTGCCATTTTTACAGAGTTTTGCTTACTCAAAATCTTCAATTTTGACCAATTTCAGGCACAGAAATGACTTTAAACACACTTATTTTAGTTGAAAAAGTAATAACTCACATCCAACCGTCATTTAAAGTCAAAAGATTAAATATTAAAATTTCATCAATATTGACCATTTTTTCAACGTTCGACTGGTCCGGGGTCATCGTTTTTCATCAGAAAATTGATTTTTTGGACTCTACCAAAAATGATTCAAAATGTCATTTGGATCGGGCCTCATGTTGAATACCCACTTTTTAAACCCTCACAGTGACCAAAATTGCCATTTTTACAGAGTTTTGCTTACTCAAAATCTTCAATTTTGACCAATTTCAGGCACAGAAATGACTTTAAACACACTTATTTTAGTTGAAAAAGTAATAACTCACATCCAACCGTCATTTAAAGTCAAAAGATTAAATGTTAAAATTTCATCAATATTGACCATTTTTTCAACGTTCGACTGGTCCGGGGTAATCGTTTTTCATCAGAAAATGGATTTTTTGGACTCTACCAAAAATGATTCAAAATGTCATTTGGATCGGGCCTCATGTTGAATAACCACTTTTTAAACCCTCACGGTGACCAAAATTGCCATTTTTACAGAGTTTTGCTTACTCAAAATCTTCAATTTTGACCAATTTCAGGCACAGAAATGACTTTAAACACACTTATTTTAGTTGAAAAAGTAATAACTCACATCCAACCGTCATTTAAAGTCAAAAGATTAAATGTTAAAATTTCATCAATATTGACCATTTTTTCAACGTTCGACTGGTCCGGGGTAATCGTTTTTCATCAGAAAATGGATTTTTTGGACTCTACCAAAAATGATTCAAAATGTCATTTGGATCGGGCCTCATGTTGAATAACCACTTTTTAAACCCTCACGGTGACCAAAATTGCCATTTTTACAGAGTTTTGCTTACTCAAAATCTTCAATTTTGACCAATTTCAGGCACAGAAATGACTTTAAACACACTTATTTTAGTTGAAAAAGTAATAACTCACATCCAACCGTCATTTAAAGTCAAAAGATTAAATGTTAAAATTTCATCAATATTGACCATTTTTTCAACGTTCGACTGGTCCGGGGTAATCGTTTTTCATCAGAAAATGGATTTTTTTGACTCTACCAAAAATTATTCAAAATGTCATTTGGATCGGGCCTCATGTTGAATAACCACTTTTTAAACCCTCACGGTGACCAAAATTGCCATTTTTACAGAGTTTTGCTTACTCAAAATCTTCAATTTTGACCAATTTCAGGCACAGAAATGACTTTAAACACACTTATTTTAGTTGAAAAAGTAATAACTGACATCCAACCGTCATTTAAAGTCAAAAGATTAAATGTTAAAATTTCATCAATATTGACCATTTTTTCAACGTTCGACTGGTCCGGGGTCATCGTTTTTCATCAGAAAATTGATTTTTTGGACTGTACCAAAAAATGATTCAAAATGTCATTTGGATCGGGCCTCATGTTGAATAACCACTTTTTAAACCCTCACAGTGACCAAAATTGCCATTTTTACAGAGTTTTGCTTACTCAAAATCTTCAATTTTGACCAATTTCAGGCACAGAAATGACTTTAAACACACTTATTTTAGTTGAAAAAGTAATAACTCACATCCAACCGTCATTTAAAGTCAAAAGATTAAATGTTAAAATTTCATCAATATTGACCATTTTTTCAACGTTCGACTGGTCCGGGGTCATCGTTTTTCATCAGAAAATTGATTTTTTGGACTCTACCAAAAATGATTCAAAATGTCATTTGGATCGGGCCTCATGTTGAATAACCACTTTTTAAACCCTCACGGTGACCAAAATTGCCATTTTTACAGAGTTTTGCTTACTCAAAATCTTCAATTTTGACCAATTTCAGGCACAGAAATGACTTTAAACACACTTATTTTAGTTGAAAAAGTAATAACTCACATCCAACCGTCATTTAAAGTCAAAAGATTAAATGTTAAAATTTCATCAATATTGACCATTTTTTCAACGTTCGACTGGTCCGGGGTCATCGTTTTTCATCAGAAAATTGATTTTTTGGACTCTACCAAAAATGATTCAAAATGTCATTTGGATCGGGCCTCATGTTGAATAACCACTTTTTAAACCCTCACAGTGACCAAAATTGCCATTTTTACAGAGTTTTGCTTACTCAAAATCTTCAATTTTGACCAATTTCAGGCACAGAAATGACTTTAAACACACTTATTTTAGTTGAAAAAGTAATAACTGACATCCAACCGTCATTTAAAGTCAAAAGATTAAATGTTAAAATTTCATCAATATTGACCATTTTTTCAACGTTCGACTGGTCCGGGGTCATCGTTTTTCATCAGAAAATTGATTTTTTTGGACTCTACCAAAAAATGATTCAAAATGTCATTTGGATCGGGCCTCATGTTGAATAACCACTTTTTAAACCCTCACAGTGACCAAAATTGCCATTTTTACAGAGTTTTGCTTACTCAAAATCTTCAATTTTGACCAATTTCAGGCACAGAAATGACTTTAAACACACTTATTTTAGTTGAAAAAGTAATAACTCACATCCAACCGTCATTTAAAGTCAAAAGATTAAATGTTAAAATTTCATCAATATTGACCATTTTTTCAACGTTCGACTGGTCCGGGGTCATCGTTTTTCATCAGAAAATTGATTTTTTGGACTCTACCAAAAATGATTCAAAATGTCATTTGGATCGGGCCTCATGTTGAAAACCCACTTTTTAAACCCTCACAGTGACCAAAATTGCCATTTTTACAGAGTTTTGCTTACTCAAAATCTTCAATTTTGACCAATTTCAGGCACAGAAATGACTTTAAACACACTTATTTTAGTTGAAAAAGTAATAACTCACATCCAACCGTCATTTAAAGTCAAAAGATTAAATGTTAAAATTTCATCAATATTGACCATTTTTTCAACGTTCGACTGGTCCGGGGTAATCGTTTTTCATCAGAAAATGGATTTTTTGGACTCTACCAAAAATGATTCAAAATGTCATTTGGATCGGGCCTCATGTTGAATAACCACTTTTTAAACCCTCACGGTGACCAAAATTGCCATTTTTACAGAGTTTTGCTTACTCAAAATCTTCAATTTTGACCAATTTCAGGCACAGAAATGACTTTAAACACACTTATTTTAGTTGAAAAAGTAATAACTCACATCCAACCGTCATTTAAAGTCAAAAGATTAAATGTTAAAATTTCATCAATATTGACCATTTTTTCAACGTTCGACTGGTCCGGGGTCATCGTTTTTCATCAGAAAATTGATTTTTTGGACTCTACCAAAAATGATTCAAAATGTCATTTGGATCGGGCCTCATGTTGAATAACCACTTTTTAAACCCTCACAGTGACAAAAATTGCCATTTTTACAGAGTTTTGCTTACTCAAAATCTTCAATTTTGACCAATTTCAGGCACAGAAATGACTTTAAGCACACTTATTTTAGTTGAAAAAGTAATAACTGACATCCAACCGTCATTTAAAGTCAAAAGATTAAATGTTAAAATTTCATCAATATTGACCATTTTTTCAACGATCGACTGGTCCGGGGTCATCGTTTTTCATCAGAAAATTGATTTTTTGGACTCTACCAAAAAATGATTCAAAATGTCATTTGGATCGGGCCTCATGTTGAATAACCACTTTTTAAACCCTCACAGTGACAAAAATTGCCATTTTTACAGAGTTTTGCTTACTCA
The DNA here is from genome assembly GCF_964263255.1 of Lissotriton vulgaris. Lineage (NCBI taxonomy): Eukaryota > Metazoa > Chordata > Amphibia > Caudata > Salamandridae > Lissotriton > Lissotriton vulgaris. The sequence continues at coordinate 497,093 of NW_028243455.1, read as the reverse complement.
AAATCTTCAATTTTGACCAATTTCAGGCACAGAAATGACTTTAAACACACTTATTTTAGTTGAAAAAGTAATAACTCACATCCAACCGTCATTTAAAGTCAAAAGATTAAATGTTAAAATTTCATCAATATTGACCATTTTTTCAACGTTCGACTGGTCCGGGGTCATCGTTTTTCATCAGAAAATTGATTTTTTGGACTCTACCAAAAATGATTCAAAATGTCATTTGGATCGGGCCTCATGTTGAAGAACCACTTTTTAAACCCTCACAGTGACCAAAATTGCCATTTTTACAGAGTTTTGCTTACTCAAAATCTTCAATTTTGACCAATTTCAGGCACAGAAATGACTTTAAACACACTTATTTTAGTTGAAAAAGTAATAACTCACATCCAACCATCATTTAAAGTCAAAAGATTAAATGTTAAAATTTCATCAATATTGACCAATTTTTTTCAACGTTCGACTGGTCCGGGGTCATCGTTTTTTCATCAGAAAATGGATTTTTTGGACTCTACCAAAAATGATTCAAAATGTCATTTGGATCAGGCCTCATGTTGAATAACCACTTTTTAAACCCTCACAGTGACCAAAACTGCCATTTTTACAGAGTTTTGCTTACTCAAAATCTTCAATTTTGACCAATTTCAGGCACAGAAATGACTTTAAACACACTTATTTTAGTTGAAAAAGTAATAACTCACATCCAACCGTCATTTAAAGTCAAAAGATTAAATATTAAAATTTCATCAATATTGACCATTTTTTCAACGTTCGACTGGTCCGGGGTCGTCGTTTTTCATCAGAAAATTGATTTTTTGGACTCTACCAAAAATGATTCAAAATGTCATTTGGATCAGGCCTCATGTTGAATAACCACTTTTTAAACCCTCACAGTGACCAAAACTGCCATTTTTACAGAGTTTTGCTTACTCAAAATCTTCAATTTTGACCAATTTCAGGCACAGAAATGACTTTAAACACACTTATTTTAGTTGAAAAAGTAATAACTCACATCCAACCGTCATTTAAAGTCAAAAGATTAAATATTAAAATTTCATCAATATTGACCATTTTTTCAACGTTCGACTGGTCCGGGGTCATCGTTTTTCATCAGAAAATTGATTTTTTGGACTCTACCAAAAATGATTCAAAATGTCATTTGGATCGGGCCTCATGTTGAATACCCACTTTTTAAACCCTCACAGTGACCAAAATTGCCATTTTTACAGAGTTTTGCTTACTCAAAATCTTCAATTTTGACCAATTTCAGGCACAGAAATGACTTTAAACACACTTATTTTAGTTGAAAAAGTAATAACTCACATCCAACCGTCATTTAAAGTCAAAAGATTAAATGTTAAAATTTCATCAATATTGACCATTTTTTCAACGTTCGACTGGTCCGGGGTAATCGTTTTTCATCAGAAAATGGATTTTTTGGACTCTACCAAAAATGATTCAAAATGTCATTTGGATCGGGCCTCATGTTGAATAACCACTTTTTAAACCCTCACGGTGACCAAAATTGCCATTTTTACAGAGTTTTGCTTACTCAAAATCTTCAATTTTGACCAATTTCAGGCACAGAAATGACTTTAAACACACTTATTTTAGTTGAAAAAGTAATAACTCACATCCAACCGTCATTTAAAGTCAAAAGATTAAATGTTAAAATTTCATCAATATTGACCATTTTTTCAACGTTCGACTGGTCCGGGGTAATCGTTTTTCATCAGAAAATGGATTTTTTTGACTCTACCAAAAATTATTCAAAATGTCATTTGGATCGGGCCTCATGTTGAATAACCACTTTTTAAACCCTCACGGTGACCAAAATTGCCATTTTTACAGAGTTTTGCTTACTCAAAATCTTCAATTTTGACCAATTTCAGGCACAGAAATGACTTTAAACACACTTATTTTAGTTGAAAAAGTAATAACTCACATCCAACCGTCATTTAAAGTCAAAAGATTAAATGTTAAAATTTCATCAATATTGACCATTTTTTCAACGTTCAACTGGTCCGGGGTCATCGTTTTTCATCAGAAAATGGATTTTTTGGACTCTACCAAAAATGATTCAAATTGTCATTTGGATCGGGCCTCATGTTGAATAACCACTTTTTAAACTGTCACAGTGACCAAAATTGCCATTTTTACAGAGTTTTGCTTACTCAAAATCTTCAATTTTGACCAATTTCAGGCACAGAAATGACTTTAAACACACTTATTTTAGTTGAAAAAGTAATAACTCACATCCAACCGTCATTTAAAGTCAAAAGATTAAATGTTAAAATTTCATCAATATTGACCATTTTTTCAACGTTCGACTGGTCCGGGGTAATCGTTTTTCATCAGAAAATGGATTTTTTGGACTCTACCAAAAATGATTCAAAATGTCATTTGGATCGGGCCTCATGTTGAATAACCACTTTTTAAACCCTCACGGTGACCAAAATTGCCATTTTTACAGAGTTTTGCTTGCTCAAAATCTTCAATTTTGACCAATTTCAGGCACAGAAATGACTTTAAACACACTTATTTTAGTTGAAAAAGTAATAACTCACATCCAACCGTCATTTAAAGTCAAAAGATTAAATGTTAAAATTTCATCAATATTGACCATTTTTTCAACGTTCGACTGGTCCGGGGTCATCGTTTTTCATCAGAAAATTGATTTTTTGGACTCTACCAAAAATGATTCAAAATGTCATTTGGATCGGGCCTCATGTTGAATAACCACTTTTTAAACCCTCACAGTGACCAAAATTGCCATTTTTACAGAGTTTTGCTTACTCAAAATCTTCAATTTTGACCAATTTCAGGCACAGAAATGACTTTAAACACACTTATTTTAGTTGAAAAAGTAATAACTGACATCCAACCGTCATTTAAAGTCAAAAGATTAAATGTTAAAATTTCATCAATATTGACCATTTTTTCAACGTTCGACTGGTCCGGGGTCATCGTTTTTCATCAGAAAATTGATTTTTTGGACTGTACCAAAAAATGATTCAAAATGTCATTTGGATCGGGCCTCATGTTGAATAACCACTTTTTAAACCCTCACAGTGACCAAAATTGCCATTTTTACAGAGTTTTGCTTACTCAAAATCTTCAATTTTGACCAATTTCAGGCACAGAAATGACTTTAAACACACTTATTTTAGTTGAAAAAGTAATAACTCACATCCAACCGTCATTTAAAGTCAAAAGATTAAATGTTAAAATTTCATCAATATTGACCATTTTTTCAACGTTCGACTGGTCCGGGGTCATCGTTTTTCATCAGAAAATTGATTTTTTGGACTCTACCAAAAATGATTCAAAATGTCATTTGGATCGGGCCTCATGTTGAAAACCCACTTTTTAAACCCTCACAGTGACCAAAATTGCCATTTTTACAGAGTTTTGCTTACTCAAAATCTTCAATTTTGACCAATTTCAGGCACAGAAATGACTTTAAACACACTTATTTTAGTTGAAAAAGTAATAACTCACATCCAACCGTCATTTAAAGTCAAAAGATTAAATGTTAAAATTTCATCAATATTGACCATTTTTTCAACGTTCGACTGGTCCGGGGTAATCGTTTTTCATCAGAAAATGGATTTTTTGGACTCTACCAAAAATGATTCAAAATGTCATTTGGATCGGGCCTCATGTTGAATAACCACTTTTTAAACCCTCACGGTGACCAAAATTGCCATTTTTACAGAGTTTTGCTTACTCAAAATCTTCAATTTTGACCAATTTCAGGCACAGAAATGACTTTAAACACACTTATTTTAGTTGAAAAAGTAATAACTCACATCCAACCGTCATTTAAAGTCAAAAGATTAAATGTTAAAATTTCATCAATATTGACCATTTTTTCAACGTTCGACTGGTCCGGGGTCATCGTTTTTCATCAGAAAATGGATTTTTTGGACTCTACCAAAAATGATTCAAATTGTCATTTGGATCGGGCCTCATGTTGAATAACCACTTTTTAAACTGTCACAGTGACCAAAATTGCCATTTTTACAGAGTTTTGCTTACTCAAATCTTCAATTTTGACCAATTTCAGGCACAGAAATGACTTTAAACACACTTATTTTAGTTGAAAAAGTAATAACTCACATCCAACCGTCATTTAAAGTCAAAAGATTAAATGTTAAAATTTCATCAATATTGACCATTTTTTCAACGTTCGACTGGTCCGGGGTAATCGTTTTTCATCAGAAAATGGATTTTTTGGACTCTACCAAAAATGATTCAAAATGTCATTTGGATCGGGCCTCATGTTGAATAACCACTTTTTAAACCCTCACGGTGACCAAAATTGCCATTTTTACAGAGTTTTGCTTACTCAAAATCTTCAATTTTGACCAATTTCAGGCACAGAAATGACTTTAAACACACTTATTTTAGTTGAAAAAGTAATAACTCACATCCAACCGTCATTTAAAGTCAAAAGATTAAATGTTAAAATTTCATCAATATTGACCATTTTTTCAACGTTCGACTGGTCCGGGGTCATCGTTTTTCATCAGAAAATTGATTTTTTGGACTCTACCAAAAATGATTCAAAATGTCATTTGGATCGGGCCTCATGTTGAATAACCACTTTTTAAACCCTCACAGTGACAAAAATTGCCATTTTTACAGAGTTTTGCTTACTCAAAATCTTCAATTTTGACCAATTTCAGGCACAGAAATGACTTTAAACACACTTATTTTAGTTGAAAAAGTAATAACTGACATCCAACCGTCATTTAAAGTCAAAAGATTAAATGTTAAAATTTCATCAATATTGACCATTTTTTCAACGATCGACTGGTCCGGGGTCATCGTTTTTCATCAGAAAATTGATTTTTTGGACTCTACCAAAAAATGATTCAAAATGTCATTTGGATCGGGCCTCATGTTGAATAACCACTTTTTAAACCCTCACAGTGACCAAAATTGCCATTTTTACAGAGTTTTGCTTACTCAAAATCTTCAATTTTGACCAATTTCAGGCACAGAAATGACTTTAAACACACTTATTTTAGTTGAAAAAGTAATAACTCACATCCAACCGTCATTTAAAGTCAAAAGATTAAATGTTAAAATTTCATCAATATTGACCATTTTTTCAACGTTCGACTGGTCCGGGGTCATCGTTTTTCATCAGAAAATTGATTTTTTGGACTCTACCAAAAATGATTCAAAATGTCATTTGGATCGGGCCTCATGTTGAAGAACCACTTTTTAAACCCTCACAGTGACCAAAATTGCCATTTTTACAGAGTTTTGCTTACTCAAAATCTTCAATTTTGACCAATTTCAGGCACAGAAATGACTTTAAACACACTTATTTTAGTTGAAAAAGTAATAACTCACATCCAACCGTCATTTAAAGTCAAAAGATTAAATGTTAAAATTTCATCAATATTGACCAATTTTTTTCAACGTTCGACTGGTCCGGGGTCATCGTTTTTTCATCAGAAAATGGATTTTTTGGACTCTACCAAAAATGATTCAAAATGTCATTTGGATCAGGCCTCATGTTGAATAACCACTTTTTAAACCCTCACAGTGACCAAAACTGCCATTTTTACAGAGTTTTGCTTACTCAAAATCTTCAATTTTGACCAATTTCAGGCACAGAAATGACTTTAAACACACTTATTTTAGTTGAAAAAGTAATAACTCACATCCAACCGTCATTTAAAGTCAAAAGATTAAATATTAAAATTTCATCAATATTGACCATTTTTTCAACGTTCGACTGGTCCGGGGTCATCGTTTTTCATCAGAAAATTGATTTTTTGGACTCTACCAAAAATGATTCAAAATGTCATTTGGATCAGGCCTCATGTTGAATAACCACTTTTTAAACCCTCACAGTGACCAAAACTGCCATTTTTACAGAGTTTTGCTTACTCAAAATCTTCAATTTTGACCAATTTCAGGCACAGAAATGACTTTAAACACACTTATTTTAGTTGAAAAAGTAATAACTCACATCCAACCGTCATTTAAAGTCAAAAGATTAAATATTAAAATTTCATCAATATTGACCATTTTTTCAACGTTCGACTGGTCCGGGGTCATCGTTTTTCATCAGAAAATTGATTTTTTGGACTCTACCAAAAATGATTCAAAATGTCATTTGGATCGGGCCTCATGTTGAATACCCACTTTTTAAACCCTCACAGTGACCAAAATTGCCATTTTTACAGAGTTTTGCTTACTCAAAATCTTCAATTTTGACCAATTTCAGGCACAGAAATGACTTTAAACACACTTATTTTAGTTGAAAAAGTAATAACTCACATCCAACCGTCATTTAAAGTCAAAAGATTAAATGTTAAAATTTCATCAATATTGACCATTTTTTCAACGTTCGACTGGTCCGGGGTAATCGTTTTTCATCAGAAAATGGATTTTTTGGACTCTACCAAAAATGATTCAAAATGTCATTTGGATCGGGCCTCATGTTGAATAACCACTTTTTAAACCCTCACGGTGACCAAAATTGCCATTTTTACAGAGTTTTGCTTACTCAAAATCTTCAATTTTGACCAATTTCAGGCACAGAAATGACTTTAAACACACTTATTTTAGTTGAAAAAGTAATAACTCACATCCAACCGTCATTTAAAGTCAAAAGATTAAATGTTAAAATTTCATCAATATTGACCATTTTTTCAACGTTCGACTGGTCCGGGGTAATCGTTTTTCATCAGAAAATGGATTTTTTTGACTCTACCAAAAATTATTCAAAATGTCATTTGGATCGGGCCTCATGTTGAATAACCACTTTTTAAACCCTCACGGTGACCAAAATTGCCATTTTTACAGAGTTTTGCTTACTCAAAATCTTCAATTTTGACCAATTTCAGGCACAGAAATGACTTTAAACACACTTATTTTAGTTGAAAAAGTAATAACTCACATCCAACCGTCATTTAAAGTCAAAAGATTAAATGTTAAAATTTCATCAATATTGACCATTTTTTCAACGTTCAACTGGTCCGGGGTCATCGTTTTTCATCAGAAAATGGATTTTTTGGACTCTACCAAAAATGATTCAAATTGTCATTTGGATCGGGCCTCATGTTGAATAACCACTTTTTAAACTGTCACAGTGACCAAAATTGCCATTTTTACAGAGTTTTGCTTACTCAAATCTTCAATTTTGACCAATTTCAGGCACAGAAATGACTTTAAACACACTTATTTTAGTTGAAAAAGTAATAACTCACATCCAACCGTCATTTAAAGTCAAAAGATTAAATGTTAAAATTTCATCAATATTGACCATTTTTTCAACGTTCGACTGGTCCGGGGTAATCGTTTTTCATCAGAAAATGGATTTTTTGGACTCTACCAAAAATGATTCAAAATGTCATTTGGATCGGGCCTCATGTTGAATAACCACTTTTTAAACCCTCACGGTGACCAAAATTGCCATTTTTACAGAGTTTTGCTTACTCAAAATCTTCAATTTTGACCAATTTCAGGCACAGAAATGACTTTAAACACACTTATTTTAGTTGAAAAAGTAATAACTCACATCCAACCGTCATTTAAAGTCAAAAGATTAAATGTTAAAATTTCATCAATATTGACCATTTTTTCAACGTTCGACTGGTCCGGGGTCATCGTTTTTCATCAGAAAATTGATTTTTTGGACTCTACCAAAAATGATTCAAAATGTCATTTGGATCGGGCCTCATGTTGAATAACCACTTTTTAAACCCTCACAGTGACAAAAATTGCCATTTTTACAGAGTTTTGCTTACTCAAAATCTTCAATTTTGACCAATTTCAGGCACAGAAATGACTTTAAACACACTTATTTTAGTTGAAAAAGTAATAACTGACATCCAACCGTCATTTAAAGTCAAAAGATTAAATGTTAAAATTTCATCAATATTGACCATTTTTTCAACGATCGACTGGTCCGGGGTCATCGTTTTTCATCAGAAAATTGATTTTTTGGACTCTACCAAAAAATGATTCAAAATGTCATTTGGATCGGGCCTCATGTTGAATAACCACTTTTTAAACCCTCACAGTGACCAAAATTGCCATTTTTACAGAGTTTTGCTTACTCAAAATCTTCAATTTTGACCAATTTCAGGCACAGAAATGACTTTAAACACACTTATTTTAGTTGAAAAAGTAATAACTCACATCCAACCGTCATTTAAAGTCAAAAGATTAAATGTTAAAATTTCATCAATATTGACCATTTTTTCAACGTTCGACTGGTCCGGGGTCATCGTTTTTCATCAGAAAATTGATTTTTTGGACTCTACCAAAAATGATTCAAAATGTCATTTGGATCGGGCCTCATGTTGAAGAACCACTTTTTAAACCCTCACAGTGACCAAAATTGCCATTTTTACAGAGTTTTGCTTACTCAAAATCTTCAATTTTGACCAATTTCAGGCACAGAAATGACTTTAAACACACTTATTTTAGTTGAAAAAGTAATAACTCACATCCAACCGTCATTTAAAGTCAAAAGATTAAATGTTAAAATTTCATCAATATTGACCAATTTTTTTCAACGTTCGACTGGTCCGGGGTCATCGTTTTTTCATCAGAAAATGGATTTTTTGGACTCTACCAAAAATGATTCAAAATGTCATTTGGATCAGGCCTCATGTTGAATAACCACTTTTTAAACCCTCACAGTGACCAAAACTGCCATTTTTACAGAGTTTTGCTTACTCAAAATCTTCAATTTTGACCAATTTCAGGCACAGAAATGACTTTAAACACACTTATTTTAGTTGAAAAAGTAATAACTCACATCCAACCGTCATTTAAAGTCAAAAGATTAAATATTAAAATTTCATCAATATTGACCATTTTTTCAACGTTCGACTGGTCCGGGGTCATCGTTTTTCATCAGAAAATTGATTTTTTGGACTCTACCAAAAATGATTCAAAATGTCATTTGGATCAGGCCTCATGTTGAATAACCACTTTTTAAACCCTCACAGTGACCAAAACTGCCATTTTTACAGAGTTTTGCTTACTCAAAATCTTCAATTTTGACCAATTTCAGGCACAGAAATGACTTTAAACACACTTATTTTAGTTGAAAAAGTAATAACTCACATCCAACCGTCATTTAAAGTCAAAAGATTAAATATTAAAATTTCATCAATATTGACCATTTTTTCAACGTTCGACTGGTCCGGGGTCATCGTTTTTCATCAGAAAATTGATTTTTTGGACTCTACCAAAAATGATTCAAAATGTCATTTGGATCGGGCCTCATGTTGAATACCCACTTTTTAAACCCTCACAGTGACCAAAATTGCCATTTTTACAGAGTTTTGCTTACTCAAAATCTTCAATTTTGACCAATTTCAGGCACAGAAATGACTTTAAACACACTTATTTTAGTTGAAAAAGTAATAACTCACATCCAACCGTCATTTAAAGTCAAAAGATTAAATGTTAAAATTTCATCAATATTGACCATTTTTTCAACGTTCGACTGGTCCGGGGTAATCGTTTTTCATCAGAAAATGGATTTTTTGGACTCTACCAAAAATGATTCAAAATGTCATTTGGATCGGGCCTCATGTTGAATAACCACTTTTTAAACCCTCACGGTGACCAAAATTGCCATTTTTACAGAGTTTTGCTTACTCAAAATCTTCAATTTTGACCAATTTCAGGCACAGAAATGACTTTAAACACACTTATTTTAGTTGAAAAAGTAATAACTCACATCCAACCGTCATTTAAAGTCAAAAGATTAAATGTTAAAATTTCATCAATATTGACCATTTTTTCAACGTTCGACTGGTCCGGGGTAATCGTTTTTCATCAGAAAATGGATTTTTTTGACTCTACCAAAAATTATTCAAAATGTCATTTGGATCGGGCCTCATGTTGAATAACCACTTTTTAAACCCTCACGGTGACCAAAATTGCCATTTTTACAGAGTTTTGCTTACTCAAAATCTTCAATTTTGACCAATTTCAGGCACAGAAATGACTTTAAACACACTTATTTTAGTTGAAAAAGTAATAACTCACATCCAACCGTCATTTAAAGTCAAAAGATTAAATGTTAAAATTTCATCAATATTGACCATTTTTTCAACGTTCAACTGGTCCGGGGTCATCGTTTTTCATCAGAAAATGGATTTTTTGGACTCTACCAAAAATGATTCAAATTGTCATTTGGATCGGGCCTCATGTTGAATAACCACTTTTTAAACTGTCACAGTGACCAAAATTGCCATTTTTACAGAGTTTTGCTTACTCAAAATCTTCAATTTTGACCAATTTCAGGCACAGAAATGACTTTAAACACACTTATTTTAGTTGAAAAAGTAATAACTCACATCCAACCGTCATTTAAAGTCAAAAGATTAAATGTTAAAATTTCATCAATATTGACCATTTTTTCAACGTTCGACTGGTCCGGGGTAATCGTTTTTCATCAGAAAATGGATTTTTTGGACTCTACCAAAAATGATTCAAAATGTCATTTGGATCGGGCCTCATGTTGAATAACCACTTTTTAAACCCTCACGGTGACCAAAATTGCCATTTTTACAGAGTTTTGCTTACTCAAAATCTTCAATTTTGACCAATTTCAGGCACAGAAATGACTTTAAACACACTTATTTTAGTTGAAAAAGTAATAACTCACATCCAACCGTCATTTAAAGTCAAAAGATTAAATATTAAAATTTCATCAATATTGACCATTTTTTCAACGTTCGACTGGTCATCGTTTTTCATCAGAAAATTGATTTTTTGGACTCTACCAAAAATGATTCAAAATGTCATTTGGATCGGGCCTCATGTTGAAAACCCACTTTTTAAACCCTCACAGTGACCAAAATTGCCATTTTTACAGAGTTTTGCTTACTCAAAATCTTCAATTTTGACCAATTTCAGGCACAGAAATGACTTTAAACACACTTATTTTAGTTGAAAAAGTAATAACTCACATCCAACCGTCATTTAAAGTCAAAAGATTAAATGTTAAAATTTCATCAATATTGACCATTTTTTCAACGTTCGAGATTTTTTGGACTCTACCAAAAATGATTCAAAATGTCATTTGGATCGGGCCTCATGTTGAATAACCACTTTTTAAACCCTCACGGTGACCAAAATTGCCATTTTTACAGAGTTTTGCTTACTCAAAATCTTCAATTTTGACCAATTTCAGGCACAGAAATGACTTTAAACACACTTATTTTAGTTGAAAAAGTAATAACTCACATCCAACCGTCATTTAAAGTCAAAAGATTAAATATTAAAATTTCATCAATATTGACCATTTTTTCAACGTTCGACTGGTCATCGTTTTTCATCAGAAAATAGATTTTTTGGACTCTACCAAAAATGATTCAAAATGTCATTTGGATCGGGCCTCATGTTGAAAACCCACTTTTTAAACCCTCACAGTGACCAAAATTGCCATTTTTACAGAGTTTTGCTTACTCAAAATCTTCAATTTTGACCAATTTCAGGCACAGAAATGACTTTAAACACACTTATTTTAGTTGAAAAAGTAATAACTCACATCCAACCGTCATTTAAAGTCAAAAGATTAAATGTTAAAATTTCATCAATATTGACCATTTTTTCAACGTTCGACTGGTCCGGGGTAATCGTTTTTCATCAGAAAATGGATTTTTTGGACTCTACCAAAAATGATTCAAAATGTCATTTGGATCGGGCCTCATGTTGAATAACCACTTTTTAAACCCTCACGGTGACCAAAATTGCCATTTTTACAGAGTTTTGCTTACTCAAAATCTTCAATTTTGACCAATTTCAGGCACAGAAATGACTTTAAACACACTTATTTTAGTTGAAAAAGTAATAACTCACATCCAACCGTCATTTAAAGTCAAAAGATTAAATGTTAAAATTTCATCAATATTGACCATTTTTTCAACGTTCGACTGGTCCGGGGTCATCGTTTTTCATCAGAAAATGGATTTTTTGGACTCTACCAAAAATGATTCAAATTGTCATTTGGATCGGGCCTCATGTTGAATAACCACTTTTTAAACTGTCACAGTGACCAAAATTGCCATTTTTACAGAGTTTTGCTTACTCAAATCTTCAATTTTGACCAATTTCAGGCACAGAAATGACTTTAAACACACTTATTTTAGTTGAAAAAGTAATAACTCACATCCAACCATCATTTAAAGTCAAAAGATTAAATGTTAAAATTTCATCAATATTGACCATTTTTTCAACGTTCGACTGGTCCGGGGTAATCGTTTTTCATCAGAAAATGGATTTTTTGGACTCTACCAAAAATGATTCAAAATGTCATTTGGATCGGGCCTCATGTTGAATAACCACTTTTTAAACCCTCACGGTGACCAAAATTGCCATTTTTACAGAGTTTTGCTTACTCAAAATCTTCAATTTTGACCAATTTCAGGCACAGAAATGACTTTAAACACACTTATTTTAGTTGAAAAAGTAATAACTCACATCCAACCGTCATTTAAAGTCAAAAGATTAAATGTTAAAATTTCATCAATATTGACCATTTTTTCAACGTTCGACTGGTCCGGGGTCATCGTTTTTCATCAGAAAATTGATTTTTTGGACTCTACCAAAAATGATTCAAAATGTCATTTGGATCGGGCCTCATGTTGAATAACCACTTTTTAAACCCTCACAGTGACAAAAATTGCCATTTTTACAGAGTTTTGCTTACTCAAAATCTTCAATTTTGACCAATTTCAGGCACAGAAATGACTTTAAACACACTTATTTTAGTTGAAAAAGCAATAACTGACATCCAACCGTCATTTAAAGTCAAAAGATTAAATGTTAAAATTTCATCAATATTGACCATTTTTTCAACGATCGACTGGTCCGGGGTCATCGTTTTTCATCAGAAAATTGATTTTTTGGACTCTACCAAAAAATGATTCAAAATGTCATTTGGATCGGGCCTCATGTTGAATAACCACTTTTTAAACCCTCACAGTGACCAAAATTGCCATTTTTACAGAGTTTTGCTTACTCAAAATCTTCAATTTTGACCAATTTCAGGCACAGAAATGACTTTAAACACACTTATTTTAGTTGAAAAAGTAATAACTCACATCCAACCGTCATTTAAAGTCAAAAGATTAAATGTTAAAATTTCATCAATATTGACCATTTTTTCAACGTTCGACTGGTCCGGGGTCATCGTTTTTCATCAGAAAATTGATTTTTTGGACTCTACCAAAAATGATTCAAAATGTCATTTGGATCGGGCCTCATGTTGAAGAACCACTTTTTAAACCCTCACAGTGACCAAAATTGCCATTTTTACAGAGTTTTGCTTACTCAAAATCTTCAATTTTGACCAATTTCAGGCACAGAAATGACTTTAAACACACTTATTTTAGTTGAAAAAGTAATAACTCACATCCAACCGTCATTTAAAGTCAAAAGATTAAATGTTAAAATTTCATCAATATTGACCAATTTTTTTCAACGTTCGACTGGTCCGGGGTCATCGTTTTTTCATCAGAAAATGGATTTTTTGGACTCTACCAAAAATGATTCAAAATGTCATTTGGATCAGGCCTCATGTTGAATAACCACTTTTTAAACCCTCACAGTGACCAAAACTGCCATTTTTACAGAGTTTTGCTTACTCAAAATCTTCAATTTTGACCAATTTCAGGCACAGAAATGACTTTAAACACACTTATTTTAGTTGAAAAAGTAATAACTCACATCCAACCGTCATTTAAAGTCAAAAGATTAAATATTAAAATTTCATCAATATTGACCATTTTTTCAACGTTCGACTGGTCCGGGGTCGTCGTTTTTCATCAGAAAATTGATTTTTTGGACTCTACCAAAAATGATTCAAAATGTCATTTGGATCAGGCCTCATGTTGAATAACCACTTTTTAAACCCTCACAGTGACCAAAACTGCCATTTTTACAGAGTTTTGCTTACTCAAAATCTTCAATTTTGACCAATTTCAGGCACAGAAATGACTTTAAACACACTTATTTTAGTTGAAAAAGTAATAACTCACATCCAACCGTCATTTAAAGTCAAAAGATTAAATATTAAAATTTCATCAATATTGACCATTTTTTCAACGTTCGACTGGTCCGGGGTCATCGTTTTTCATCAGAAAATTGATTTTTTGGACTCTACCAAAAATGATTCAAAATGTCATTTGGATCGGGCCTCATGTTGAATACCCACTTTTTAAACCCTCACAGTGACCAAAATTGCCATTTTTACAGAGTTTTGCTTACTCAAAATCTTCAATTTTGACCAATTTCAGGCACAGAAATGACTTTAAACACACTTATTTTAGTTGAAAAAGTAATAACTCACATCCAACCGTCATTTAAAGTCAAAAGATTAAATGTTAAAATTTCATCAATATTGACCATTTTTTCAACGTTCGACTGGTCCGGGGTAATCGTTTTTCATCAGAAAATGGATTTTTTGGACTCTACCAAAAATGATTCAAAATGTCATTTGGATCGGGCCTCATGTTGAATAACCACTTTTTAAACCCTCACGGTGACCAAAATTGCCATTTTTACAGAGTTTTGCTTACTCAAAATCTTCAATTTTGACCAATTTCAGGCACAGAAATGACTTTAAACACACTTATTTTAGTTGAAAAAGTAATAACTCACATCCAACCGTCATTTAAAGTCAAAAGATTAAATGTTAAAATTTCATCAATATTGACCATTTTTTCAACGTTCGACTGGTCCGGGGTAATCGTTTTTCATCAGAAAATGGATTTTTTTGACTCTACCAAAAATTATTCAAAATGTCATTTGGATCGGGCCTCATGTTGAATAACCACTTTTTAAACCCTCACGGTGACCAAAATTGCCATTTTTACAGAGTTTTGCTTACTCAAAATCTTCAATTTTGACCAATTTCAGGCACAGAAATGACTTTAAACACACTTATTTTAGTTGAAAAAGTAATAACTCACATCCAACCGTCATTTAAAGTCAAAAGATTAAATGTTAAAATTTCATCAATATTGACCATTTTTTCAACGTTCAACTGGTCCGGGGTCATCGTTTTTCATCAGAAAATGGATTTTTTGGACTCTACCAAAAATGATTCAAATTGTCATTTGGATCGGGCCTCATGTTGAATAACCACTTTTTAAACTGTCACAGTGACCAAAATTGCCATTTTTACAGAGTTTTGCTTACTCAAAATCTTCAATTTTGACCAATTTCAGGCACAGAAATGACTTTAAACACACTTATTTTAGTTGAAAAAGTAATAACTCACATCCAACCGTCATTTAAAGTCAAAAGATTAAATGTTAAAATTTCATCAATATTGACCATTTTTTCAACGTTCGACTGGTCCGGGGTAATCGTTTTTCATCAGAAAATGGATTTTTTGGACTCTACCAAAAATGATTCAAAATGTCATTTGGATCGGGCCTCATGTTGAATAACCACTTTTTAAACCCTCACGGTGACCAAAATTGCCATTTTTACAGAGTTTTGCTTGCTCAAAATCTTCAATTTTGACCAATTTCAGGCACAGAAATGACTTTAAACACACTTATTTTAGTTGAAAAAGTAATAACTCACATCCAACCGTCATTTAAAGTCAAAAGATTAAATGTTAAAATTTCATCAATATTGACCATTTTTTCAACGTTCGACTGGTCCGGGGTCATCGTTTTTCATCAGAAAATTGATTTTTTGGACTCTACCAAAAATGATTCAAAATGTCATTTGGATCGGGCCTCATGTTGAATAACCACTTTTTAAACCCTCACAGTGACCAAAATTGCCATTTTTACAGAGTTTTGCTTACTCAAAATCTTCAATTTTGACCAATTTCAGGCACAGAAATGACTTTAAACACACTTATTTTAGTTGAAAAAGTAATAACTGACATCCAACCGTCATTTAAAGTCAAAAGATTAAATGTTAAAATTTCATCAATATTGACCATTTTTTCAACGTTCGACTGGTCCGGGGTCATCGTTTTTCATCAGAAAATTGATTTTTTGGACTGTACCAAAAAATGATTCAAAATGTCATTTGGATCGGGCCTCATGTTGAATAACCACTTTTTAAACCCTCACAGTGACCAAAATTGCCATTTTTACAGAGTTTTGCTTACTCAAAATCTTCAATTTTGACCAATTTCAGGCACAGAAATGACTTTAAACACACTTATTTTAGTTGAAAAAGTAATAACTCACATCCAACCGTCATTTAAAGTCAAAAGATTAAATGTTAAAATTTCATCAATATTGACCATTTTTTCAACGTTCGACTGGTCCGGGGTCATCGTTTTTCATCAGAAAATTGATTTTTTGGACTCTACCAAAAATGATTCAAAATGTCATTTGGATCGGGCCTCATGTTGAAAACCCACTTTTTAAACCCTCACAGTGACCAAAATTGCCATTTTTACAGAGTTTTGCTTACTCAAAATCTTCAATTTTGACCAATTTCAGGCACAGAAATGACTTTAAACACACTTATTTTAGTTGAAAAAGTAATAACTCACATCCAACCGTCATTTAAAGTCAAAAGATTAAATGTTAAAATTTCATCAATATTGACCATTTTTTCAACGTTCGACTGGTCCGGGGTAATCGTTTTTCATCAGAAAATGGATTTTTTGGACTCTACCAAAAATGATTCAAAATGTCATTTGGATCGGGCCTCATGTTGAATAACCACTTTTTAAACCCTCACGGTGACCAAAATTGCCATTTTTACAGAGTTTTGCTTACTCAAAATCTTCAATTTTGACCAATTTCAGGCACAGAAATGACTTTAAACACACTTATTTTAGTTGAAAAAGTAATAACTCACATCCAACCGTCATTTAAAGTCAAAAGATTAAATGTTAAAATTTCATCAATATTGACCATTTTTTCAACGTTCGACTGGTCCGGGGTCATCGTTTTTCATCAGAAAATGGATTTTTTGGACTCTACCAAAAATGATTCAAATTGTCATTTGGATCGGGCCTCATGTTGAATAACCACTTTTTAAACTGTCACAGTGACCAAAATTGCCATTTTTACAGAGTTTTGCTTACTCAAATCTTCAATTTTGACCAATTTCAGGCACAGAAATGACTTTAAACACACTTATTTTAGTTGAAAAAGTAATAACTCACATCCAACCGTCATTTAAAGTCAAAAGATTAAATGTTAAAATTTCATCAATATTGACCATTTTTTCAACGTTCGACTGGTCCGGGGTAATCGTTTTTCATCAGAAAATGGATTTTTTGGACTCTACCAAAAATGATTCAAAATGTCATTTGGATCGGGCCTCATGTTGAATAACCACTTTTTAAACCCTCACGGTGACCAAAATTGCCATTTTTACAGAGTTTTGCTTACTCAAAATCTTCAATTTTGACCAATTTCAGGCACAGAAATGACTTTAAACACACTTATTTTAGTTGAAAAAGTAATAACTCACATCCAACCGTCATTTAAAGTCAAAAGATTAAATGTTAAAATTTCATCAATATTGACCATTTTTTCAACGTTCGACTGGTCCGGGGTCATCGTTTTTCATCAGAAAATTGATTTTTTGGACTCTACCAAAAATGATTCAAAATGTCATTTGGATCGGGCCTCATGTTGAATAACCACTTTTTAAACCCTCACAGTGACAAAAATTGCCATTTTTACAGAGTTTTGCTTACTCAAAATCTTCAATTTTGACCAATTTCAGGCACAGAAATGACTTTAAACACACTTATTTTAGTTGAAAAAGTAATAACTGACATCCAACCGTCATTTAAAGTCAAAAGATTAAATGTTAAAATTTCATCAATATTGACCATTTTTTCAACGATCGACTGGTCCGGGGTCATCGTTTTTCATCAGAAAATTGATTTTTTGGACTCTACCAAAAAATGATTCAAAATGTCATTTGGATCGGGCCTCATGTTGAATAACCACTTTTTAAACCCTCACAGTGACCAAAATTGCCATTTTTACAGAGTTTTGCTTACTCAAAATCTTCAATTTTGACCAATTTCAGGCACAGAAATGACTTTAAACACACTTATTTTAGTTGAAAAAGTAATAACTCACATCCAACCGTCATTTAAAGTCAAAAGATTAAATGTTAAAATTTCATCAATATTGACCATTTTTTCAACGTTCGACTGGTCCGGGGTCATCGTTTTTCATCAGAAAATTGATTTTTTGGACTCTACCAAAAATGATTCAAAATGTCATTTGGATCGGGCCTCATGTTGAAGAACCACTTTTTAAACCCTCACAGTGACCAAAATTGCCATTTTTACAGAGTTTTGCTTACTCAAAATCTTCAATTTTGACCAATTTCAGGCACAGAAATGACTTTAAACACACTTATTTTAGTTGAAAAAGTAATAACTCACATCCAACCGTCATTTAAAGTCAAAAGATTAAATGTTAAAATTTCATCAATATTGACCAATTTTTTTCAACGTTCGACTGGTCCGGGGTCATCGTTTTTTCATCAGAAAATGGATTTTTTGGACTCTACCAAAAATGATTCAAAATGTCATTTGGATCAGGCCTCATGTTGAATAACCACTTTTTAAACCCTCACAGTGACCAAAACTGCCATTTTTACAGAGTTTTGCTTACTCAAAATCTTCAATTTTGACCAATTTCAGGCACAGAAATGACTTTAAACACACTTATTTTAGTTGAAAAAGTAATAACTCACATCCAACCGTCATTTAAAGTCAAAAGATTAAATATTAAAATTTCATCAATATTGACCATTTTTTCAACGTTCGACTGGTCCGGGGTCATCGTTTTTCATCAGAAAATTGATTTTTTGGACTCTACCAAAAATGATTCAAAATGTCATTTGGATCAGGCCTCATGTTGAATAACCACTTTTTAAACCCTCACAGTGACCAAAACTGCCATTTTTACAGAGTTTTGCTTACTCAAAATCTTCAATTTTGACCAATTTCAGGCACAGAAATGACTTTAAACACACTTATTTTAGTTGAAAAAGTAATAACTCACATCCAACCGTCATTTAAAGTCAAAAGATTAAATATTAAAATTTCATCAATATTGACCATTTTTTCAACGTTCGACTGGTCCGGGGTCATCGTTTTTCATCAGAAAATTGATTTTTTGGACTCTACCAAAAATGATTCAAAATGTCATTTGGATCGGGCCTCATGTTGAATACCCACTTTTTAAACCCTCACAGTGACCAAAATTGCCATTTTTACAGAGTTTTGCTTACTCAAAATCTTCAATTTTGACCAATTTCAGGCACAGAAATGACTTTAAACACACTTATTTTAGTTGAAAAAGTAATAACTCACATCCAACCGTCATTTAAAGTCAAAAGATTAAATGTTAAAATTTCATCAATATTGACCATTTTTTCAACGTTCGACTGGTCCGGGGTAATCGTTTTTCATCAGAAAATGGATTTTTTGGACTCTACCAAAAATGATTCAAAATGTCATTTGGATCGGGCCTCATGTTGAATAACCACTTTTTAAACCCTCACGGTGACCAAAATTGCCATTTTTACAGAGTTTTGCTTACTCAAAATCTTCAATTTTGACCAATTTCAGGCACAGAAATGACTTTAAACACACTTATTTTAGTTGAAAAAGTAATAACTCACATCCAACCGTCATTTAAAGTCAAAAGATTAAATGTTAAAATTTCATCAATATTGACCATTTTTTCAACGTTCGACTGGTCCGGGGTAATCGTTTTTCATCAGAAAATGGATTTTTTTGACTCTACCAAAAATTATTCAAAATGTCATTTGGATCGGGCCTCATGTTGAATAACCACTTTTTAAACCCTCACGGTGACCAAAATTGCCATTTTTACAGAGTTTTGCTTACTCAAAATCTTCAATTTTGACCAATTTCAGGCACAGAAATGACTTTAAACACACTTATTTTAGTTGAAAAAGTAATAACTCACATCCAACCGTCATTTAAAGTCAAAAGATTAAATGTTAAAATTTCATCAATATTGACCATTTTTTCAACGTTCAACTGGTCCGGGGTCATCGTTTTTCATCAGAAAATGGATTTTTTGGACTCTACCAAAAATGATTCAAATTGTCATTTGGATCGGGCCTCATGTTGAATAACCACTTTTTAAACTGTCACAGTGACCAAAATTGCCATTTTTACAGAGTTTTGCTTACTCAAATCTTCAATTTTGACCAATTTCAGGCACAGAAATGACTTTAAACACACTTATTTTAGTTGAAAAAGTAATAACTCACATCCAACCGTCATTTAAAGTCAAAAGATTAAATGTTAAAATTTCATCAATATTGACCATTTTTTCAACGTTCGACTGGTCCGGGGTAATCGTTTTTCATCAGAAAATGGATTTTTTGGACTCTACCAAAAATGATTCAAAATGTCATTTGGATCGGGCCTCATGTTGAATAACCACTTTTTAAACCCTCACGGTGACCAAAATTGCCATTTTTACAGAGTTTTGCTTACTCAAAATCTTCAATTTTGACCAATTTCAGGCACAGAAATGACTTTAAACACACTTATTTTAGTTGAAAAAGTAATAACTCACATCCAACCGTCATTTAAAGTCAAAAGATTAAATGTTAAAATTTCATCAATATTGACCATTTTTTCAACGTTCGACTGGTCCGGGGTCATCGTTTTTCATCAGAAAATTGATTTTTTGGACTCTACCAAAAATGATTCAAAATGTCATTTGGATCGGGCCTCATGTTGAATAACCACTTTTTAAACCCTCACAGTGACAAAAATTGCCATTTTTACAGAGTTTTGCTTACTCAAAATCTTCAATTTTGACCAATTTCAGGCACAGAAATGACTTTAAACACACTTATTTTAGTTGAAAAAGTAATAACTGACATCCAACCGTCATTTAAAGTCAAAAGATTAAATGTTAAAATTTCATCAATATTGACCATTTTTTCAACGATCGACTGGTCCGGGGTCATCGTTTTTCATCAGAAAATTGATTTTTTGGACTCTACCAAAAAATGATTCAAAATGTCATTTGGATCGGGCCTCATGTTGAATAACCACTTTTTAAACCCTCACAGTGACCAAAATTGCCATTTTTACAGAGTTTTGCTTACTCAAAATCTTCAATTTTGACCAATTTCAGGCACAGAAATGACTTTAAACACACTTATTTTAGTTGAAAAAGTAATAACTCACATCCAACCGTCATTTAAAGTCAAAAGATTAAATGTTAAAATTTCATCAATATTGACCATTTTTTCAACGTTCGACTGGTCCGGGGTCATCGTTTTTCATCAGAAAATTGATTTTTTGGACTCTACCAAAAATGATTCAAAATGTCATTTGGATCGGGCCTCATGTTGAAGAACCACTTTTTAAACCCTCACAGTGACCAAAATTGCCATTTTTACAGAGTTTTGCTTACTCAAAATCTTCAATTTTGACCAATTTCAGGCACAGAAATGACTTTAAACACACTTATTTTAGTTGAAAAAGTAATAACTCACATCCAACCGTCATTTAAAGTCAAAAGATTAAATGTTAAAATTTCATCAATATTGACCAATTTTTTTCAACGTTCGACTGGTCCGGGGTCATCGTTTTTTCATCAGAAAATGGATTTTTTGGACTCTACCAAAAATGATTCAAAATGTCATTTGGATCAGGCCTCATGTTGAATAACCACTTTTTAAACCCTCACAGTGACCAAAACTGCCATTTTTACAGAGTTTTGCTTACTCAAAATCTTCAATTTTGACCAATTTCAGGCACAGAAATGACTTTAAACACACTTATTTTAGTTGAAAAAGTAATAACTCACATCCAACCGTCATTTAAAGTCAAAAGATTAAATATTAAAATTTCATCAATATTGACCATTTTTTCAACGTTCGACTGGTCCGGGGTCATCGTTTTTCATCAGAAAATTGATTTTTTGGACTCTACCAAAAATGATTCAAAATGTCATTTGGATCAGGCCTCATGTTGAATAACCACTTTTTAAACCCTCACAGTGACCAAAACTGCCATTTTTACAGAGTTTTGCTTACTCAAAATCTTCAATTTTGACCAATTTCAGGCACAGAAATGACTTTAAACACACTTATTTTAGTTGAAAAAGTAATAACTCACATCCAACCGTCATTTAAAGTCAAAAGATTAAATATTAAAATTTCATCAATATTGACCATTTTTTCAACGTTCGACTGGTCCGGGGTCATCGTTTTTCATCAGAAAATTGATTTTTTGGACTCTACCAAAAATGATTCAAAATGTCATTTGGATCGGGCCTCATGTTGAATACCCACTTTTTAAACCCTCACAGTGACCAAAATTGCCATTTTTACAGAGTTTTGCTTACTCAAAATCTTCAATTTTGACCAATTTCAGGCACAGAAATGACTTTAAACACACTTATTTTAGTTGAAAAAGTAATAACTCACATCCAACCGTCATTTAAAGTCAAAAGATTAAATGTTAAAATTTCATCAATATTGACCATTTTTTCAACGTTCGACTGGTCCGGGGTAATCGTTTTTCATCAGAAAATGGATTTTTTGGACTCTACCAAAAATGATTCAAAATGTCATTTGGATCGGGCCTCATGTTGAATAACCACTTTTTAAACCCTCACGGTGACCAAAATTGCCATTTTTACAGAGTTTTGCTTACTCAAAATCTTCAATTTTGACCAATTTCAGGCACAGAAATGACTTTAAACACACTTATTTTAGTTGAAAAAGTAATAACTCACATCCAACCGTCATTTAAAGTCAAAAGATTAAATGTTAAAATTTCATCAATATTGACCATTTTTTCAACGTTCGACTGGTCCGGGGTAATCGTTTTTCATCAGAAAATGGATTTTTTTGACTCTACCAAAAATTATTCAAAATGTCATTTGGATCGGGCCTCATGTTGAATAACCACTTTTTAAACCCTCACGGTGACCAAAATTGCCATTTTTACAGAGTTTTGCTTACTCAAAATCTTCAATTTTGACCAATTTCAGGCACAGAAATGACTTTAAACACACTTATTTTAGTTGAAAAAGTAATAACTCACATCCAACCGTCATTTAAAGTCAAAAGATTAAATGTTAAAATTTCATCAATATTGACCATTTTTTCAACGTTCAACTGGTCCGGGGTCATCGTTTTTCATCAGAAAATGGATTTTTTGGACTCTACCAAAAATGATTCAAATTGTCATTTGGATCGGGCCTCATGTTGAATAACCACTTTTTAAACTGTCACAGTGACCAAAATTGCCATTTTTACAGAGTTTTGCTTACTCAAAATCTTCAATTTTGACCAATTTCAGGCACAGAAATGACTTTAAACACACTTATTTTAGTTGAAAAAGTAATAACTCACATCCAACCGTCATTTAAAGTCAAAAGATTAAATGTTAAAATTTCATCAATATTGACCATTTTTTCAACGTTCGACTGGTCCGGGGTAATCGTTTTTCATCAGAAAATGGATTTTTTGGACTCTACCAAAAATGATTCAAAATGTCATTTGGATCGGGCCTCATGTTGAATAACCACTTTTTAAACCCTCACGGTGACCAAAATTGCCATTTTTACAGAGTTTTGCTTACTCAAAATCTTCAATTTTGACCAATTTCAGGCACAGAAATGACTTTAAACACACTTATTTTAGTTGAAAAAGTAATAACTCACATCCAACCGTCATTTAAAGTCAAAAGATTAAATATTAAAATTTCATCAATATTGACCATTTTTTCAACGTTCGACTGGTCATCGTTTTTCATCAGAAAATTGATTTTTTGGACTCTACCAAAAATGATTCAAAATGTCATTTGGATCGGGCCTCATGTTGAAAACCCACTTTTTAAACCCTCACAGTGACCAAAATTGCCATTTTTACAGAGTTTTGCTTACTCAAAATCTTCAATTTTGACCAATTTCAGGCACAGAAATGACTTTAAACACACTTATTTTAGTTGAAAAAGTAATAACTCACATCCAACCGTCATTTAAAGTCAAAAGATTAAATGTTAAAATTTCATCAATATTGACCATTTTTTCAACGTTCGAGATTTTTTGGACTCTACCAAAAATGATTCAAAATGTCATTTGGATCGGGCCTCATGTTGAATAACCACTTTTTAAACCCTCACGGTGACCAAAATTGCCATTTTTACAGAGTTTTGCTTACTCAAAATCTTCAATTTTGACCAATTTCAGGCACAGAAATGACTTTAAACACACTTATTTTAGTTGAAAAAGTAATAACTCACATCCAACCGTCATTTAAAGTCAAAAGATTAAATATTAAAATTTCATCAATATTGACCATTTTTTCAACGTTCGACTGGTCATCGTTTTTCATCAGAAAATTGATTTTTTGGACTCTACCAAAAATGATTCAAAATGTCATTTGGATCGGGCCTCATGTTGAAAACCCACTTTTTAAACCCTCACAGTGACCAAAATTGCCATTTTTACAGAGTTTTGCTTACTCAAAATCTTCAATTTTGACCAATTTCAGGCACAGAAATGACTTTAAACACACTTATTTTAGTTGAAAAAGTAATAACTCACATCCAACCGTCATTTAAAGTCAAAAGATTAAATGTTAAAATTTCATCAATATTGACCATTTTTTCAACGTTCGACTGGTCCGGGGTAATCGTTTTTCATCAGAAAATGGATTTTTTGGACTCTACCAAAAATGATTCAAAATGTCATTTGGATCGGGCCTCATGTTGAATAACCACTTTTTAAACCCTCACGGTGACCAAAATTGCCATTTTTACAGAGTTTTGCTTACTCAAAATCTTCAATTTTGACCAATTTCAGGCACAGAAATGACTTTAAACACACTTATTTTAGTTGAAAAAGTAATAACTCACATCCAACCGTCATTTAAAGTCAAAAGATTAAATGTTAAAATTTCATCAATATTGACCATTTTTTCAACGTTCGACTGGTCCGGGGTCATCGTTTTTCATCAGAAAATGGATTTTTTGGACTCTACCAAAAATGATTCAAATTGTCATTTGGATCGGGCCTCATGTTGAATAACCACTTTTTAAACTGTCACAGTGACCAAAATTGCCATTTTTACAGAGTTTTGCTTACTCAAATCTTCAATTTTGACCAATTTCAGGCACAGAAATGACTTTAAACACACTTATTTTAGTTGAAAAAGTAATAACTCACATCCAACCATCATTTAAAGTCAAAAGATTAAATGTTAAAATTTCATCAATATTGACCATTTTTTCAACGTTCGACTGGTCCGGGGTAATCGTTTTTCATCAGAAAATGGATTTTTTGGACTCTACCAAAAATGATTCAAAATGTCATTTGGATCGGGCCTCATGTTGAATAACCACTTTTTAAACCCTCACGGTGACCAAAATTGCCATTTTTACAGAGTTTTGCTTACTCAAAATCTTCAATTTTGACCAATTTCAGGCACAGAAATGACTTTAAACACACTTATTTTAGTTGAAAAAGTAATAACTCACATCCAACCGTCATTTAAAGTCAAAAGATTAAATGTTAAAATTTCATCAATATTGACCATTTTTTCAACGTTCGACTGGTCCGGGGTCATCGTTTTTCATCAGAAAATTGATTTTTTGGACTCTACCAAAAATGATTCAAAATGTCATTTGGATCGGGCCTCATGTTGAATAACCACTTTTTAAACCCTCACAGTGACAAAAATTGCCATTTTTACAGAGTTTTGCTTACTCAAAATCTTCAATTTTGACCAATTTCAGGCACAGAAATGACTTTAAACACACTTATTTTAGTTGAAAAAGCAATAACTGACATCCAACCGTCATTTAAAGTCAAAAGATTAAATGTTAAAATTTCATCAATATTGACCATTTTTTCAACGATCGACTGGTCCGGGGTCATCGTTTTTCATCAGAAAATTGATTTTTTGGACTCTACCAAAAAATGATTCAAAATGTCATTTGGATCGGGCCTCATGTTGAATAACCACTTTTTAAACCCTCACAGTGACCAAAATTGCCATTTTTACAGAGTTTTGCTTACTCAAAATCTTCAATTTTGACCAATTTCAGGCACAGAAATGACTTTAAACACACTTATTTTAGTTGAAAAAGTAATAACTCACATCCAACCGTCATTTAAAGTCAAAAGATTAAATGTTAAAATTTCATCAATATTGACCATTTTTTCAACGTTCGACTGGTCCGGGGTCATCGTTTTTCATCAGAAAATTGATTTTTTGGACTCTACCAAAAATGATTCAAAATGTCATTTGGATCGGGCCTCATGTTGAAGAACCACTTTTTAAACCCTCACAGTGACCAAAATTGCCATTTTTACAGAGTTTTGCTTACTCAAAATCTTCAATTTTGACCAATTTCAGGCACAGAAATGACTTTAAACACACTTATTTTAGTTGAAAAAGTAATAACTCACATCCAACCGTCATTTAAAGTCAAAAGATTAAATGTTAAAATTTCATCAATATTGACCAATTTTTTTCAACGTTCGACTGGTCCGGGGTCATCGTTTTTTCATCAGAAAATGGATTTTTTGGACTCTACCAAAAATGATTCAAAATGTCATTTGGATCAGGCCTCATGTTGAATAACCACTTTTAAACCCTCACAGTGACAAAAATTGCCATTTTTACAGAGTTTTGCTTACTCTAAATCTTCAATTTTGACCAATTTCAGGCACAGAAATGACTTTAAACACACTTATTTTAGTTGAAAAAGTAATAACTGACATCCAACCGTCATTTAAAGTCAAAAGATTAAATGTTAAAATTTCATCAATATTGACCATTTTTTCAACGATCGACTGGTCCGGGGTCATCGTTTTTCATCAGAAAATTGATTTTTTGGACTCTACCAAAAAATGATTCAAAATGTCATTTGGATCGGGCCTCATGTTGAATAACCACTTTTTAAACCCTCACAGTGACCAAAATTGCCATTTTTACAGAGTTTTGCTTACTCAAAATCTTCAATTTTGACCAATTTCAGGCACAGAAATGACTTTAAACACACTTATTTTAGTTGAAAAAGTAATAACTCACATCCAACCGTCATTTAAAGTCAAAAGATTAAATGTTAAAATTTCATCAATATTGACCATTTTTTCAACGTTCGACTGGTCCGGGGTCATCGTTTTTCATCAGAAAATTGATTTTTTGGACTCTACCAAAAATGATTCAAAATGTCATTTGGATCGGGCCTCATGTTGAAGAACCACTTTTTAAACCCTCACAGTGACCAAAATTGCCATTTTTACAGAGTTTTGCTTACTCAAAATCTTCAATTTTGACCAATTTCAGGCACAGAAATGACTTTAAACACACTTATTTTAGTTGAAAAAGTAATAACTCACATCCAACCGTCATTTAAAGTCAAAAGATTAAATGTTAAAATTTCATCAATATTGACCAATTTTTTTCAACGTTCGACTGGTCCGGGGTCATCGTTTTTTCATCAGAAAATGGATTTTTTGGACTCTACCAAAAATGATTCAAAATGTCATTTGGATCAGGCCTCATGTTGAATAACCACTTTTTAAACCCTCACAGTGACCAAAACTGCCATTTTTACAGAGTTTTGCTTACTCAAAATCTTCAATTTTGACCAATTTCAGGCACAGAAATGACTTTAAACACACTTATTTTAGTTGAAAAAGTAATAACTCACATCCAACCGTCATTTAAAGTCAAAAGATTAAATATTAAAATTTCATCAATATTGACCATTTTTTCAACGTTCGACTGGTCCGGGGTCATCGTTTTTCATCAGAAAATTGATTTTTTGGACTCTACCAAAAATGATTCAAAATGTCATTTGGATCAGGCCTCATGTTGAATAACCACTTTTTAAACCCTCACAGTGACCAAAACTGCCATTTTTACAGAGTTTTGCTTACTCAAAATCTTCAATTTTGACCAATTTCAGGCACAGAAATGACTTTAAACACACTTATTTTAGTTGAAAAAGTAATAACTCACATCCAACCGTCATTTAAAGTCAAAAGATTAAATATTAAAATTTCATCAATATTGACCATTTTTTCAACGTTCGACTGGTCCGGGGTCATCGTTTTTCATCAGAAAATTGATTTTTTGGACTCTACCAAAAATGATTCAAAATGTCATTTGGATCGGGCCTCATGTTGAATACCCACTTTTTAAACCCTCACAGTGACCAAAATTGCCATTTTTACAGAGTTTTGCTTACTCAAAATCTTCAATTTTGACCAATTTCAGGCACAGAAATGACTTTAAACACACTTATTTTAGTTGAAAAAGTAATAACTCACATCCAACCGTCATTTAAAGTCAAAAGATTAAATGTTAAAATTTCATCAATATTGACCATTTTTTCAACGTTCGACTGGTCCGGGGTAATCGTTTTTCATCAGAAAATGGATTTTTTGGACTCTACCAAAAATGATTCAAAATGTCATTTGGATCGGGCCTCATGTTGAATAACCACTTTTTAAACCCTCACGGTGACCAAAATTGCCATTTTTACAGAGTTTTGCTTACTCAAAATCTTCAATTTTGACCAATTTCAGGCACAGAAATGACTTTAAACACACTTATTTTAGTTGAAAAAGTAATAACTCACATCCAACCGTCATTTAAAGTCAAAAGATTAAATGTTAAAATTTCATCAATATTGACCATTTTTTCAACGTTCGACTGGTCCGGGGTAATCGTTTTTCATCAGAAAATGGATTTTTTTGACTCTACCAAAAATTATTCAAAATGTCATTTGGATCGGGCCTCATGTTGAATAACCACTTTTTAAACCCTCACGGTGACCAAAATTGCCATTTTTACAGAGTTTTGCTTACTCAAAATCTTCAATTTTGACCAATTTCAGGCACAGAAATGACTTTAAACACACTTATTTTAGTTGAAAAAGTAATAACTCACATCCAACCGTCATTTAAAGTCAAAAGATTAAATGTTAAAATTTCATCAATATTGACCATTTTTTCAACGTTCAACTGGTCCGGGGTCATCGTTTTTCATCAGAAAATGGATTTTTTGGACTCTACCAAAAATGATTCAAATTGTCATTTGGATCGGGCCTCATGTTGAATAACCACTTTTTAAACTGTCACAGTGACCAAAATTGCCATTTTTACAGAGTTTTGCTTACTCAAATCTTCAATTTTGACCAATTTCAGGCACAGAAATGACTTTAAACACACTTATTTTAGTTGAAAAAGTAATAACTCACATCCAACCGTCATTTAAAGTCAAAAGATTAAATGTTAAAATTTCATCAATATTGACCATTTTTTCAACGTTCGACTGGTCCGGGGTAATCGTTTTTCATCAGAAAATGGATTTTTTGGACTCTACCAAAAATGATTCAAAATGTCATTTGGATCGGGCCTCATGTTGAATAACCACTTTTTAAACCCTCACGGTGACCAAAATTGCCATTTTTACAGAGTTTTGCTTACTCAAAATCTTCAATTTTGACCAATTTCAGGCACAGAAATGACTTTAAACACACTTATTTTAGTTGAAAAAGTAATAACTCACATCCAACCGTCATTTAAAGTCAAAAGATTAAATGTTAAAATTTCATCAATATTGACCATTTTTTCAACGTTCGACTGGTCCGGGGTCATCGTTTTTCATCAGAAAATTGATTTTTTGGACTCTACCAAAAATGATTCAAAATGTCATTTGGATCGGGCCTCATGTTGAATAACCACTTTTTAAACCCTCACAGTGACAAAAATTGCCATTTTTACAGAGTTTTGCTTACTCAAAATCTTCAATTTTGACCAATTTCAGGCACAGAAATGACTTTAAACACACTTATTTTAGTTGAAAAAGTAATAACTGACATCCAACCGTCATTTAAAGTCAAAAGATTAAATGTTAAAATTTCATCAATATTGACCATTTTTTCAACGATCGACTGGTCCGGGGTCATCGTTTTTCATCAGAAAATTGATTTTTTGGACTCTACCAAAAAATGATTCAAAATGTCATTTGGATCGGGCCTCATGTTGAATAACCACTTTTTAAACCCTCACAGTGACCAAAATTGCCATTTTTACAGAGTTTTGCTTACTCAAAATCTTCAATTTTGACCAATTTCAGGCACAGAAATGACTTTAAACACACTTATTTTAGTTGAAAAAGTAATAACTCACATCCAACCGTCATTTAAAGTCAAAAGATTAAATGTTAAAATTTCATCAATATTGACCATTTTTTCAACGTTCGACTGGTCCGGGGTCATCGTTTTTCATCAGAAAATTGATTTTTTGGACTCTACCAAAAATGATTCAAAATGTCATTTGGATCGGGCCTCATGTTGAAGAACCACTTTTTAAACCCTCACAGTGACCAAAATTGCCATTTTTACAGAGTTTTGCTTACTCAAAATCTTCAATTTTGACCAATTTCAGGCACAGAAATGACTTTAAACACACTTATTTTAGTTGAAAAAGTAATAACTCACATCCAACCGTCATTTAAAGTCAAAAGATTAAATGTTAAAATTTCATCAATATTGACCAATTTTTTTCAACGTTCGACTGGTCCGGGGTCATCGTTTTTTCATCAGAAAATGGATTTTTTGGACTCTACCAAAAATGATTCAAAATGTCATTTGGATCAGGCCTCATGTTGAATAACCACTTTTTAAACCCTCACAGTGACCAAAACTGCCATTTTTACAGAGTTTTGCTTACTCAAAATCTTCAATTTTGACCAATTTCAGGCACAGAAATGACTTTAAACACACTTATTTTAGTTGAAAAAGTAATAACTCACATCCAACCGTCATTTAAAGTCAAAAGATTAAATATTAAAATTTCATCAATATTGACCATTTTTTCAACGTTCGACTGGTCCGGGGTCATCGTTTTTCATCAGAAAATTGATTTTTTGGACTCTACCAAAAATGATTCAAAATGTCATTTGGATCAGGCCTCATGTTGAATAACCACTTTTTAAACCCTCACAGTGACCAAAACTGCCATTTTTACAGAGTTTTGCTTACTCAAAATCTTCAATTTTGACCAATTTCAGGCACAGAAATGACTTTAAACACACTTATTTTAGTTGAAAAAGTAATAACTCACATCCAACCGTCATTTAAAGTCAAAAGATTAAATATTAAAATTTCATCAATATTGACCATTTTTTCAACGTTCGACTGGTCCGGGGTCATCGTTTTTCATCAGAAAATTGATTTTTTGGACTCTACCAAAAATGATTCAAAATGTCATTTGGATCGGGCCTCATGTTGAATACCCACTTTTTAAACCCTCACAGTGACCAAAATTGCCATTTTTACAGAGTTTTGCTTACTCAAAATCTTCAATTTTGACCAATTTCAGGCACAGAAATGACTTTAAACACACTTATTTTAGTTGAAAAAGTAATAACTCACATCCAACCGTCATTTAAAGTCAAAAGATTAAATGTTAAAATTTCATCAATATTGACCATTTTTTCAACGTTCGACTGGTCCGGGGTAATCGTTTTTCATCAGAAAATGGATTTTTTGGACTCTACCAAAAATGATTCAAAATGTCATTTGGATCGGGCCTCATGTTGAATAACCACTTTTTAAACCCTCACGGTGACCAAAATTGCCATTTTTACAGAGTTTTGCTTACTCAAAATCTTCAATTTTGACCAATTTCAGGCACAGAAATGACTTTAAACACACTTATTTTAGTTGAAAAAGTAATAACTCACATCCAACCGTCATTTAAAGTCAAAAGATTAAATGTTAAAATTTCATCAATATTGACCATTTTTTCAACGTTCGACTGGTCCGGGGTAATCGTTTTTCATCAGAAAATGGATTTTTTTGACTCTACCAAAAATTATTCAAAATGTCATTTGGATCGGGCCTCATGTTGAATAACCACTTTTTAAACCCTCACGGTGACCAAAATTGCCATTTTTACAGAGTTTTGCTTACTCAAAATCTTCAATTTTGACCAATTTCAGGCACAGAAATGACTTTAAACACACTTATTTTAGTTGAAAAAGTAATAACTCACATCCAACCGTCATTTAAAGTCAAAAGATTAAATGTTAAAATTTCATCAATATTGACCATTTTTTCAACGTTCAACTGGTCCGGGGTCATCGTTTTTCATCAGAAAATGGATTTTTTGGACTCTACCAAAAATGATTCAAATTGTCATTTGGATCGGGCCTCATGTTGAATAACCACTTTTTAAACTGTCACAGTGACCAAAATTGCCATTTTTACAGAGTTTTGCTTACTCAAAATCTTCAATTTTGACCAATTTCAGGCACAGAAATGACTTTAAACACACTTATTTTAGTTGAAAAAGTAATAACTCACATCCAACCGTCATTTAAAGTCAAAAGATTAAATGTTAAAATTTCATCAATATTGACCATTTTTTCAACGTTCGACTGGTCCGGGGTAATCGTTTTTCATCAGAAAATGGATTTTTTGGACTCTACCAAAAATGATTCAAAATGTCATTTGGATCGGGCCTCATGTTGAATAACCACTTTTTAAACCCTCACGGTGACCAAAATTGCCATTTTTACAGAGTTTTGCTTACTCAAAATCTTCAATTTTGACCAATTTCAGGCACAGAAATGACTTTAAACACACTTATTTTAGTTGAAAAAGTAATAACTCACATCCAACCGTCATTTAAAGTCAAAAGATTAAATATTAAAATTTCATCAATATTGACCATTTTTTCAACGTTCGACTGGTCATCGTTTTTCATCAGAAAATTGATTTTTTGGACTCTACCAAAAATGATTCAAAATGTCATTTGGATCGGGCCTCATGTTGAAAACCCACTTTTTAAACCCTCACAGTGACCAAAATTGCCATTTTTACAGAGTTTTGCTTACTCAAAATCTTCAATTTTGACCAATTTCAGGCACAGAAATGACTTTAAACACACTTATTTTAGTTGAAAAAGTAATAACTCACATCCAACCGTCATTTAAAGTCAAAAGATTAAATGTTAAAATTTCATCAATATTGACCATTTTTTCAACGTTCGAGATTTTTTGGACTCTACCAAAAATGATTCAAAATGTCATTTGGATCGGGCCTCATGTTGAATAACCACTTTTTAAACCCTCACGGTGACCAAAATTGCCATTTTTACAGAGTTTTGCTTACTCAAAATCTTCAATTTTGACCAATTTCAGGCACAGAAATGACTTTAAACACACTTATTTTAGTTGAAAAAGTAATAACTCACATCCAACCGTCATTTAAAGTCAAAAGATTAAATATTAAAATTTCATCAATATTGACCATTTTTTCAACGTTCGACTGGTCATCGTTTTTCATCAGAAAATTGATTTTTTGGACTCTACCAAAAATGATTCAAAATGTCATTTGGATCGGGCCTCATGTTGAAAACCCACTTTTTAAACCCTCACAGTGACCAAAATTGCCATTTTTACAGAGTTTTGCTTACTCAAAATCTTCAATTTTGACCAATTTCAGGCACAGAAATGACTTTAAACACACTTATTTTAGTTGAAAAAGT
Organism: Lissotriton vulgaris; assembly: GCF_964263255.1. Taxonomy (NCBI): domain Eukaryota; kingdom Metazoa; phylum Chordata; class Amphibia; order Caudata; family Salamandridae; genus Lissotriton; species Lissotriton vulgaris. The sequence goes on along the minus strand of NW_028243455.1, from coordinate 463,551 downwards.
AATAACTCACATCCAACCGTCATTTAAAGTCAAAAGATTAAATGTTAAAATTTCATCAATATTGACCATTTTTTCAACGTTCGACTGGTCCGGGGTAATCGTTTTTCATCAGAAAATGGATTTTTTGGACTCTACCAAAAATGATTCAAAATGTCATTTGGATCGGGCCTCATGTTGAATAACCACTTTTTAAACCCTCACGGTGACCAAAATTGCCATTTTTACAGAGTTTTGCTTACTCAAAATCTTCAATTTTGACCAATTTCAGGCACAGAAATGACTTTAAACACACTTATTTTAGTTGAAAAAGTAATAACTCACATCCAACCGTCATTTAAAGTCAAAAGATTAAATGTTAAAATTTCATCAATATTGACCATTTTTTCAACGTTCGACTGGTCCGGGGTCATCGTTTTTCATCAGAAAATGGATTTTTTGGACTCTACCAAAAATGATTCAAATTGTCATTTGGATCGGGCCTCATGTTGAATAACCACTTTTTAAACTGTCACAGTGACCAAAATTGCCATTTTTACAGAGTTTTGCTTACTCAAATCTTCAATTTTGACCAATTTCAGGCACAGAAATGACTTTAAACACACTTATTTTAGTTGAAAAAGTAATAACTCACATCCAACCATCATTTAAAGTCAAAAGATTAAATGTTAAAATTTCATCAATATTGACCATTTTTTCAACGTTCGACTGGTCCGGGGTAATCGTTTTTCATCAGAAAATGGATTTTTTGGACTCTACCAAAAATGATTCAAAATGTCATTTGGATCGGGCCTCATGTTGAATAACCACTTTTTAAACCCTCACGGTGACCAAAATTGCCATTTTTACAGAGTTTTGCTTACTCAAAATCTTCAATTTTGACCAATTTCAGGCACAGAAATGACTTTAAACACACTTATTTTAGTTGAAAAAGTAATAACTCACATCCAACCGTCATTTAAAGTCAAAAGATTAAATGTTAAAATTTCATCAATATTGACCATTTTTTCAACGTTCGACTGGTCCGGGGTCATCGTTTTTCATCAGAAAATTGATTTTTTGGACTCTACCAAAAATGATTCAAAATGTCATTTGGATCGGGCCTCATGTTGAATAACCACTTTTTAAACCCTCACAGTGACAAAAATTGCCATTTTTACAGAGTTTTGCTTACTCAAAATCTTCAATTTTGACCAATTTCAGGCACAGAAATGACTTTAAACACACTTATTTTAGTTGAAAAAGCAATAACTGACATCCAACCGTCATTTAAAGTCAAAAGATTAAATGTTAAAATTTCATCAATATTGACCATTTTTTCAACGATCGACTGGTCCGGGGTCATCGTTTTTCATCAGAAAATTGATTTTTTGGACTCTACCAAAAAATGATTCAAAATGTCATTTGGATCGGGCCTCATGTTGAATAACCACTTTTTAAACCCTCACAGTGACCAAAATTGCCATTTTTACAGAGTTTTGCTTACTCAAAATCTTCAATTTTGACCAATTTCAGGCACAGAAATGACTTTAAACACACTTATTTTAGTTGAAAAAGTAATAACTCACATCCAACCGTCATTTAAAGTCAAAAGATTAAATGTTAAAATTTCATCAATATTGACCATTTTTTCAACGTTCGACTGGTCCGGGGTCATCGTTTTTCATCAGAAAATTGATTTTTTGGACTCTACCAAAAATGATTCAAAATGTCATTTGGATCGGGCCTCATGTTGAAGAACCACTTTTTAAACCCTCACAGTGACCAAAATTGCCATTTTTACAGAGTTTTGCTTACTCAAAATCTTCAATTTTGACCAATTTCAGGCACAGAAATGACTTTAAACACACTTATTTTAGTTGAAAAAGTAATAACTCACATCCAACCGTCATTTAAAGTCAAAAGATTAAATGTTAAAATTTCATCAATATTGACCAATTTTTTTCAACGTTCGACTGGTCCGGGGTCATCGTTTTTTCATCAGAAAATGGATTTTTTGGACTCTACCAAAAATGATTCAAAATGTCATTTGGATCAGGCCTCATGTTGAATAACCACTTTTTAAACCCTCACAGTGACCAAAACTGCCATTTTTACAGAGTTTTGCTTACTCAAAATCTTCAATTTTGACCAATTTCAGGCACAGAAATGACTTTAAACACACTTATTTTAGTTGAAAAAGTAATAACTCACATCCAACCGTCATTTAAAGTCAAAAGATTAAATATTAAAATTTCATCAATATTGACCATTTTTTCAACGTTCGACTGGTCCGGGGTCGTCGTTTTTCATCAGAAAATTGATTTTTTGGACTCTACCAAAAATGATTCAAAATGTCATTTGGATCAGGCCTCATGTTGAATAACCACTTTTTAAACCCTCACAGTGACCAAAACTGCCATTTTTACAGAGTTTTGCTTACTCAAAATCTTCAATTTTGACCAATTTCAGGCACAGAAATGACTTTAAACACACTTATTTTAGTTGAAAAAGTAATAACTCACATCCAACCGTCATTTAAAGTCAAAAGATTAAATATTAAAATTTCATCAATATTGACCATTTTTTCAACGTTCGACTGGTCCGGGGTCATCGTTTTTCATCAGAAAATTGATTTTTTGGACTCTACCAAAAATGATTCAAAATGTCATTTGGATCGGGCCTCATGTTGAATACCCACTTTTTAAACCCTCACAGTGACCAAAATTGCCATTTTTACAGAGTTTTGCTTACTCAAAATCTTCAATTTTGACCAATTTCAGGCACAGAAATGACTTTAAACACACTTATTTTAGTTGAAAAAGTAATAACTCACATCCAACCGTCATTTAAAGTCAAAAGATTAAATGTTAAAATTTCATCAATATTGACCATTTTTTCAACGTTCGACTGGTCCGGGGTAATCGTTTTTCATCAGAAAATGGATTTTTTGGACTCTACCAAAAATGATTCAAAATGTCATTTGGATCGGGCCTCATGTTGAATAACCACTTTTTAAACCCTCACGGTGACCAAAATTGCCATTTTTACAGAGTTTTGCTTACTCAAAATCTTCAATTTTGACCAATTTCAGGCACAGAAATGACTTTAAACACACTTATTTTAGTTGAAAAAGTAATAACTCACATCCAACCGTCATTTAAAGTCAAAAGATTAAATGTTAAAATTTCATCAATATTGACCATTTTTTCAACGTTCGACTGGTCCGGGGTAATCGTTTTTCATCAGAAAATTGATTTTTTTGACTCTACCAAAAATTATTCAAAATGTCATTTGGATCGGGCCTCATGTTGAATAACCACTTTTTAAACCCTCACGGTGACCAAAATTGCCATTTTTACAGAGTTTTGCTTACTCAAAATCTTCAATTTTGACCAATTTCAGGCACAGAAATGACTTTAAACACACTTATTTCAGTTGAAAAAGTAATAACTCACATCCAACCGTCATTTAAAGTCAAAAGATTAAATGTTAAAATTTCATCAATATTGACCATTTTTTCAACGTTCAACTGGTCCGGGGTCATCGTTTTTCATCAGAAAATGGATTTTTTGGACTCTACCAAAAATGATTCAAATTGTCATTTGGATCGGGCCTCATGTTGAATAACCACTTTTTAAACTGTCACAGTGACCAAAATTGCCATTTTTACAGAGTTTTGCTTACTCAAAATCTTCAATTTTGACCAATTTCAGGCACAGAAATGACTTTAAACACACTTATTTTAGTTGAAAAAGTAATAACTCACATCCAACCGTCATTTAAAGTCAAAAGATTAAATGTTAAAATTTCATCAATATTGACCATTTTTTCAACGTTCGACTGGTCCGGGGTAATCGTTTTTCATCAGAAAATGGATTTTTTGGACTCTACCAAAAATGATTCAAAATGTCATTTGGATCGGGCCTCATGTTGAATAACCACTTTTTAAACCCTCACGGTGACCAAAATTGCCATTTTTACAGAGTTTTGCTTACTCAAAATCTTCAATTTTGACCAATTTCAGGCACAGAAATGACTTTAAACACACTTATTTTAGTTGAAAAAGTAATAACTCACATCCAACCGTCATTTAAAGTCAAAAGATTAAATGTTAAAATTTCATCAATATTGACCATTTTTTCAACGTTCGACTGGTCCGGGGTCATCGTTTTTCATCAGAAAATTGATTTTTTGGACTCTACCAAAAATGATTCAAAATGTCATTTGGATCGGGCCTCATGTTGAATAACCACTTTTTAAACCCTCACAGTGACCAAAATTGCCATTTTTACAGAGTTTTGCTTACTCAAAATCTTCAATTTTGACCAATTTCAGGCACAGAAATGACTTTAAACACACTTATTTTAGTTGAAAAAGTAATAACTGACATCCAACCGTCATTTAAAGTCAAAAGATTAAATGTTAAAATTTCATCAATATTGACCATTTTTTCAACGTTCGACTGGTCCGGGGTCATCGTTTTTCATCAGAAAATTGATTTTTTTGGACTCTACCAAAAAATGATTCAAAATGTCATTTGGATCGGGCCTCATGTTGAATAACCACTTTTTAAACCCTCACAGTGACCAAAATTGCCATTTTTACAGAGTTTTGCTTACTCAAAATCTTCAATTTTGACCAATTTCAGGCACAGAAATGACTTTAAACACACTTATTTTAGTTGAAAAAGTAATAACTCACATCCAACCGTCATTTAAAGTCAAAAGATTAAATGTTAAAATTTCATCAATATTGACCATTTTTTCAACGTTCGACTGGTCCGGGGTCATCGTTTTTCATCAGAAAATTGATTTTTTGGACTCTACCAAAAATGATTCAAAATGTCATTTGGATCGGGCCTCATGTTGAAAACCCACTTTTTAAACCCTCACAGTGACCAAAATTGCCATTTTTACAGAGTTTTGCTTACTCAAAATCTTCAATTTTGACCAATTTCAGGCACAGAAATGACTTTAAACACACTTATTTTAGTTGAAAAAGTAATAACTCACATCCAACCGTCATTTAAAGTCAAAAGATTAAATGTTAAAATTTCATCAATATTGACCATTTTTTCAACGTTCGACTGGTCCGGGGTAATCGTTTTTCATCAGAAAATGGATTTTTTGGACTCTACCAAAAATGATTCAAAATGTCATTTGGATCGGGCCTCATGTTGAATAACCACTTTTTAAACCCTCACGGTGACCAAAATTGCCATTTTTACAGAGTTTTGCTTACTCAAAATCTTCAATTTTGACCAATTTCAGGCACAGAAATGACTTTAAACACACTTATTTTAGTTGAAAAAGTAATAACTCACATCCAACCGTCATTTAAAGTCAAAAGATTAAATGTTAAAATTTCATCAATATTGACCATTTTTTCAACGTTCGACTGGTCCGGGGTCATCGTTTTTCATCAGAAAATGGATTTTTTGGACTCTACCAAAAATGATTCAAATTGTCATTTGGATCGGGCCTCATGTTGAATAACCACTTTTTAAACTGTCACAGTGACCAAAATTGCCATTTTTACAGAGTTTTGCTTACTCAAATCTTCAATTTTGACCAATTTCAGGCACAGAAATGACTTTAAACACACTTATTTTAGTTGAAAAAGTAATAACTCACATCCAACCGTCATTTAAAGTCAAAAGATTAAATGTTAAAATTTCATCAATATTGACCATTTTTTCAACGTTCGACTGGTCCGGGGTAATCGTTTTTCATCAGAAAATGGATTTTTTGGACTCTACCAAAAATGATTCAAAATGTCATTTGGATCGGGCCTCATGTTGAATAACCACTTTTTAAACCCTCACGGTGACCAAAATTGCCATTTTTACAGAGTTTTGCTTACTCAAAATCTTCAATTTTGACCAATTTCAGGCACAGAAATGACTTTAAACACACTTATTTTAGTTGAAAAAGTAATAACTCACATCCAACCGTCATTTAAAGTCAAAAGATTAAATGTTAAAATTTCATCAATATTGACCATTTTTTCAACGTTCGACTGGTCCGGGGTCATCGTTTTTCATCAGAAAATTGATTTTTTGGACTCTACCAAAAATGATTCAAAATGTCATTTGGATCGGGCCTCATGTTGAATAACCACTTTTTAAACCCTCACAGTGACCAAAATTGCCATTTTTACAGAGTTTTGCTTACTCAAAATCTTCAATTTTGACCAATTTCAGGCACAGAAATGACTTTAAACACACTTATTTTAGTTGAAAAAGTAATAACTGACATCCAACCGTCATTTAAAGTCAAAAGATTAAATGTTAAAATTTCATCAATATTGACCATTTTTTCAACGTTCGACTGGTCCGGGGTCATCGTTTTTCATCAGAAAATTGATTTTTTTGGACTCTACCAAAAAATGATTCAAAATGTCATTTGGATCGGGCCTCATGTTGAATAACCACTTTTTAAACCCTCACAGTGACCAAAATTGCCATTTTTACAGAGTTTTGCTTACTCAAAATCTTCAATTTTGACCAATTTCAGGCACAGAAATGACTTTAAACACACTTATTTTAGTTGAAAAAGTAATAACTCACATCCAACCGTCATTTAAAGTCAAAAGATTAAATGTTAAAATTTCATCAATATTGACCATTTTTTCAACGTTCGACTGGTCCGGGGTCATCGTTTTTCATCAGAAAATTGATTTTTTGGACTCTACCAAAAATGATTCAAAATGTCATTTGGATCGGGCCTCATGTTGAAAACCCACTTTTTAAACCCTCACAGTGACCAAAATTGCCATTTTTACAGAGTTTTGCTTACTCAAAATCTTCAATTTTGACCAATTTCAGGCACAGAAATGACTTTAAACACACTTATTTTAGTTGAAAAAGTAATAACTCACATCCAACCGTCATTTAAAGTCAAAAGATTAAATGTTAAAATTTCATCAATATTGACCATTTTTTCAACGTTCGACTGGTCCGGGGTAATCGTTTTTCATCAGAAAATGGATTTTTTGGACTCTACCAAAAATGATTCAAAATGTCATTTGGATCGGGCCTCATGTTGAATAACCACTTTTTAAACCCTCACGGTGACCAAAATTGCCATTTTTACAGAGTTTTGCTTACTCAAAATCTTCAATTTTGACCAATTTCAGGCACAGAAATGACTTTAAACACACTTATTTTAGTTGAAAAAGTAATAACTCACATCCAACCGTCATTTAAAGTCAAAAGATTAAATGTTAAAATTTCATCAATATTGACCATTTTTTCAACGTTCGACTGGTCCGGGGTCATCGTTTTTCATCAGAAAATGGATTTTTTGGACTCTACCAAAAATGATTCAAATTGTCATTTGGATCGGGCCTCATGTTGAATAACCACTTTTTAAACTGTCACAGTGACCAAAATTGCCATTTTTACAGAGTTTTGCTTACTCAAATCTTCAATTTTGACCAATTTCAGGCACAGAAATGACTTTAAACACACTTATTTTAGTTGAAAAAGTAATAACTCACATCCAACCGTCATTTAAAGTCAAAAGATTAAATGTTAAAATTTCATCAATATTGACCATTTTTTCAACGTTCGACTGGTCCGGGGTAATCGTTTTTCATCAGAAAATGGATTTTTTGGACTCTACCAAAAATGATTCAAAATGTCATTTGGATCGGGCCTCATGTTGAATAACCACTTTTTAAACCCTCACGGTGACCAAAATTGCCATTTTTACAGAGTTTTGCTTACTCAAAATCTTCAATTTTGACCAATTTCAGGCACAGAAATGACTTTAAACACACTTATTTTAGTTGAAAAAGTAATAACTCACATCCAACCGTCATTTAAAGTCAAAAGATTAAATGTTAAAATTTCATCAATATTGACCATTTTTTCAACGTTCGACTGGTCCGGGGTCATCGTTTTTCATCAGAAAATTGATTTTTTGGACTCTACCAAAAATGATTCAAAATGTCATTTGGATCGGGCCTCATGTTGAATAACCACTTTTTAAACCCTCACAGTGACAAAAATTGCCATTTTTACAGAGTTTTGCTTACTCAAAATCTTCAATTTTGACCAATTTCAGGCACAGAAATGACTTTAAACACACTTATTTTAGTTGAAAAAGTAATAACTGACATCCAACCGTCATTTAAAGTCAAAAGATTAAATGTTAAAATTTCATCAATATTGACCATTTTTTCAACGATCGACTGGTCCGGGGTCATCGTTTTTCATCAGAAAATTGATTTTTTGGACTCTACCAAAAAATGATTCAAAATGTCATTTGGATCGGGCCTCATGTTGAATAACCACTTTTTAAACCCTCACAGTGACCAAAATTGCCATTTTTACAGAGTTTTGCTTACTCAAAATCTTCAATTTTGACCAATTTCAGGCACAGAAATGACTTTAAACACACTTATTTTAGTTGAAAAAGTAATAACTCACATCCAACCGTCATTTAAAGTCAAAAGATTAAATGTTAAAATTTCATCAATATTGACCATTTTTTCAACGTTCGACTGGTCCGGGGTCATCGTTTTTCATCAGAAAATGGATTTTTTGGACTCTACCAAAAATGATTCAAAATGTCATTTGGATCGGGCCTCATGTTGAATAACCACTTTTTAAACCCTCACGGTGACCAAAATTGCCATTTTTACAGAGTTTTGCTTACTCAAAATCTTCAATTTTGACCAATTTCAGGCACAGAAATGACTTTAAACACACTTATTTTAGTTGAAAAAGTAATAACTCACATCCAACCGTCATTTAAAGTCAAAAGATTAAATATTAAAATTTCATCAATATTGACCATTTTTTCAACGTTCGACTGGTCCGGGGTCATCGTTTTTCATCAGAAAATTGATTTTTTGGACTCTACCAAAAATGATTCAAAATGTCATTTGGATCGGGCCTCATGTTGAAAACCCACTTTTTAAACCCTCACAGTGACCAAAATTGCCATTTTTACAGAGTTTTGCTTACTCAAAATCTTCAATTTTGACCAATTTCAGGCACAGAAATGACTTTAAACACACTTATTTTAGTTGAAAAAGTAATAACTCACATCCAACCGTCATTTAAAGTCAAAAGATTAAATGTTAAAATTTCATCAATATTGACCATTTTTTCAACGTTCGACTGGTCCGGGGTAATCGTTTTTCATCAGAAAATGGATTTTTTGGACTCTACCAAAAATGATTCAAAATGTCATTTGGATCGGGCCTCATGTTGAATAACCACTTTTTAAACCCTCACGGTGACCAAAATTGCCATTTTTACAGAGTTTTGCTTACTCAAAATCTTCAATTTTGACCAATTTCAGGCACAGAAATGACTTTAAACACACTTATTTTAGTTGAAAAAGTAATAACTCACATCCAACCGTCATTTAAAGTCAAAAGATTAAATGTTAAAATTTCATCAATATTGACCATTTTTTCAACGTTCGACTGGTCCGGGGTCATCGTTTTTCATCAGAAAATGGATTTTTTGGACTCTACCAAAAATGATTCAAATTGTCATTTGGATCGGGCCTCATGTTGAATAACCACTTTTTAAAATGTCACAGTGACCAAAATTGCCATTTTTACAGAGTTTTGCTTACTCAAATCTTCAATTTTGACCAATTTCAGGCACAGAAATGACTTTAAACACACTTATTTTAGTTGAAAAAGTAATAACTCACATCCAACCGTCATTTAAAGTCAAAAGATTAAATGTTAAAATTTCATCAATATTGACCATTTTTTCAACGTTCGACTGGTCCGGGGTAATCGTTTTTCATCAGAAAATGGATTTTTTGGACTCTACCAAAAATGATTCAAAATGTCATTTGGATCGGGCCTCATGTTGAATAACCACTTTTTAAACCCTCACGGTGACCAAAATTGCCATTTTTACAGAGTTTTGCTTACTCAAAATCTTCAATTTTGACCAATTTCAGGCACAGAAATGACTTTAAACACACTTATTTTAGTTGAAAAAGTAATAACTCACATCCAACCGTCATTTAAAGTCAAAAGATTAAATGTTAAAATTTCATCAATATTGACCATTTTTTCAACGTTCGACTGGTCCGGGGTCATCGTTTTTCATCAGAAAATTGATTTTTTGGACTCTACCAAAAATGATTCAAAATGTCATTTGGATCGGGCCTCATGTTGAATAACCACTTTTTAAACCCTCACAGTGACAAAAATTGCCATTTTTACAGAGTTTTGCTTACTCAAAATCTTCAATTTTGACCAATTTCAGGCACAGAAATGACTTTAAGCACACTTATTTTAGTTGAAAAAGTAATAACTGACATCCAACCGTCATTTAAAGTCAAAAGATTAAATGTTAAAATTTCATCAATATTGACCATTTTTTCAACGATCGACTGGTCCGGGGTCATCGTTTTTCATCAGAAAATTGATTTTTTGGACTCTACCAAAAAATGATTCAAAATGTCATTTGGATCGGGCCTCATGTTGAATAACCACTTTTTAAACCCTCACAGTGACAAAAATTGCCATTTTTACAGAGTTTTGCTTACTCAAAATCTTCAATTTTGACCAATTTCAGGCACAGAAATGACTTTAAACACACTTATTTTAGTTGAAAAAGTAATAACTCACATCCAACCGTCATTTAAAGTCAAAAGATTAAATGTTAAAATTTCATCAATATTGACCATTTTTTCAACGTTCGACTGGTCCGGGGTCATCGTTTTTCATCAGAAAATTGATTTTTTGGACTCTACCAAAAATGATTCAAAATGTCATTTGGATCGGGCCTCATGTTGAAGAACCACTTTTTAAACCCTCACAGTGACCAAAATTGCCATTTTTACAGAGTTTTGCTTACTCAAAATCTTCAATTTTGACCAATTTCAGGCACAGAAATGACTTTAAACACACTTATTTTAGTTGAAAAAGTAATAACTCACATCCAACCGTCATTTAAAGTCAAAAGATTAAATGTTAAAATTTCATCAATATTGACCAATTTTTTTCAACGTTCGACTGGTCCGGGGTCATCGTTTTTTCATCAGAAAATGGATTTTTTGGACTCTACCAAAAATGATTCAAAATGTCATTTGGATCAGGCCTCATGTTGAATAACCACTTTTTAAACCCTCACAGTGACCAAAACTGCCATTTTTACAGAGTTTTGCTTACTCAAAATCTTCAATTTTGACCAATTTCAGGCACAGAAATGACTTTAAACACACTTATTTTAGTTGAAAAAGTAATAACTCACATCCAACCGTCATTTAAAGTCAAAAGATTAAATATTAAAATTTCATCAATATTGACCATTTTTTCAACGTTCGACTGGTCCGGGGTCGTCGTTTTTCATCAGAAAATTGATTTTTTGGACTCTACCAAAAATGATTCAAAATGTCATTTGGATCAGGCCTCATGTTGAATAACCACTTTTTAAACCCTCACAGTGACCAAAACTGCCATTTTTACAGAGTTTTGCTTACTCAAAATCTTCAATTTTGACCAATTTCAGGCACAGAAATGACTTTAAACACACTTATTTTAGTTGAAAAAGTAATAACTCACATCCAACCGTCATTTAAAGTCAAAAGATTAAATATTAAAATTTCATCAATATTGACCATTTTTTCAACGTTCGACTGGTCCGGGGTCATCGTTTTTCATCAGAAAATTGATTTTTTGGACTCTACCAAAAATGATTCAAAATGTCATTTGGATCGGGCCTCATGTTGAATACCCACTTTTTAAACCCTCACAGTGACCAAAATTGCCATTTTTACAGAGTTTTGCTTACTCAAAATCTTCAATTTTGACCAATTTCAGGCACAGAAATGACTTTAAACACACTTATTTTAGTTGAAAAAGTAATAACTCACATCCAACCGTCATTTAAAGTCAAAAGATTAAATGTTAAAATTTCATCAATATTGACCATTTTTTCAACGTTCGACTGGTCCGGGGTAATCGTTTTTCATCAGAAAATGGATTTTTTGGACTCTACCAAAAATGATTCAAAATGTCATTTGGATCGGGCCTCATGTTGAATAACCACTTTTTAAACCCTCACGGTGACCAAAATTGCCATTTTTACAGAGTTTTGCTTACTCAAAATCTTCAATTTTGACCAATTTCAGGCACAGAAATGACTTTAAACACACTTATTTTAGTTGAAAAAGTAATAACTCACATCCAACCGTCATTTAAAGTCAAAAGATTAAATGTTAAAATTTCATCAATATTGACCATTTTTTCAACGTTCGACTGGTCCGGGGTAATCGTTTTTCATCAGAAAATGGATTTTTTTGACTCTACCAAAAATTATTCAAAATGTCATTTGGATCGGGCCTCATGTTGAATAACCACTTTTTAAACCCTCACGGTGACCAAAATTGCCATTTTTACAGAGTTTTGCTTACTCAAAATCTTCAATTTTGACCAATTTCAGGCACAGAAATGACTTTAAACACACTTATTTTAGTTGAAAAAGTAATAACTCACATCCAACCGTCATTTAAAGTCAAAAGATTAAATGTTAAAATTTCATCAATATTGACCATTTTTTCAACGTTCAACTGGTCCGGGGTCATCGTTTTTCATCAGAAAATGGATTTTTTGGACTCTACCAAAAATGATTCAAATTGTCATTTGGATCGGGCCTCATGTTGAATAACCACTTTTTAAACTGTCACAGTGACCAAAATTGCCATTTTTACAGAGTTTTGCTTACTCAAAATCTTCAATTTTGACCAATTTCAGGCACAGAAATGACTTTAAACACACTTATTTTAGTTGAAAAAGTAATAACTCACATCCAACCGTCATTTAAAGTCAAAAGATTAAATGTTAAAATTTCATCAATATTGACCATTTTTTCAACGTTCGACTGGTCCGGGGTAATCGTTTTTCATCAGAAAATGGATTTTTTGGACTCTACCAAAAATGATTCAAAATGTCATTTGGATCGGGCCTCATGTTGAATAACCACTTTTTAAACCCTCACGGTGACCAAAATTGCCATTTTTACAGAGTTTTGCTTGCTCAAAATCTTCAATTTTGACCAATTTCAGGCACAGAAATGACTTTAAACACACTTATTTTAGTTGAAAAAGTAATAACTCACATCCAACCGTCATTTAAAGTCAAAAGATTAAATGTTAAAATTTCATCAATATTGACCATTTTTTCAACGTTCGACTGGTCCGGGGTCATCGTTTTTCATCAGAAAATTGATTTTTTGGACTCTACCAAAAATGATTCAAAATGTCATTTGGATCGGGCCTCATGTTGAATAACCACTTTTTAAACCCTCACAGTGACCAAAATTGCCATTTTTACAGAGTTTTGCTTACTCAAAATCTTCAATTTTGACCAATTTCAGGCACAGAAATGACTTTAAACACACTTATTTTAGTTGAAAAAGTAATAACTGACATCCAACCGTCATTTAAAGTCAAAAGATTAAATGTTAAAATTTCATCAATATTGACCATTTTTTCAACGTTCGACTGGTCCGGGGTCATCGTTTTTCATCAGAAAATTGATTTTTTGGACTGTACCAAAAAATGATTCAAAATGTCATTTGGATCGGGCCTCATGTTGAATAACCACTTTTTAAACCCTCACAGTGACCAAAATTGCCATTTTTACAGAGTTTTGCTTACTCAAAATCTTCAATTTTGACCAATTTCAGGCACAGAAATGACTTTAAACACACTTATTTTAGTTGAAAAAGTAATAACTCACATCCAACCGTCATTTAAAGTCAAAAGATTAAATGTTAAAATTTCATCAATATTGACCATTTTTTCAACGTTCGACTGGTCCGGGGTCATCGTTTTTCATCAGAAAATTGATTTTTTGGACTCTACCAAAAATGATTCAAAATGTCATTTGGATCGGGCCTCATGTTGAAAACCCACTTTTTAAACCCTCACAGTGACCAAAATTGCCATTTTTACAGAGTTTTGCTTACTCAAAATCTTCAATTTTGACCAATTTCAGGCACAGAAATGACTTTAAACACACTTATTTTAGTTGAAAAAGTAATAACTCACATCCAACCGTCATTTAAAGTCAAAAGATTAAATGTTAAAATTTCATCAATATTGACCATTTTTTCAACGTTCGACTGGTCCGGGGTCATCGTTTTTCATCAGAAAATGGATTTTTTGGACTCTACCAAAAATGATTCAAATTGTCATTTGGATCGGGCCTCATGTTGAATAACCACTTTTTAAACTGTCACAGTGACCAAAATTGCCATTTTTACAGAGTTTTGCTTACTCAAATCTTCAATTTTGACCAATTTCAGGCACAGAAATGACTTTAAACACACTTATTTTAGTTGAAAAAGTAATAACTCACATCCAACCGTCATTTAAAGTCAAAAGATTAAATGTTAAAATTTCATCAATATTGACCATTTTTTCAACGTTCGACTGGTCCGGGGTAATCGTTTTTCATCAGAAAATGGATTTTTTGGACTCTACCAAAAATGATTCAAAATGTCATTTGGATCGGGCCTCATGTTGAATAACCACTTTTTAAACCCTCACGGTGACCAAAATTGCCATTTTTACAGAGTTTTGCTTACTCAAAATCTTCAATTTTGACCAATTTCAGGCACAGAAATGACTTTAAACACACTTATTTTAGTTGAAAAAGTAATAACTCACATCCAACCGTCATTTAAAGTCAAAAGATTAAATGTTAAAATTTCATCAATATTGACCATTTTTTCAACGTTCGACTGGTCCGGGGTCATCGTTTTTCATCAGAAAATTGATTTTTTGGACTCTACCAAAAATGATTCAAAATGTCATTTGGATCGGGCCTCATGTTGAATAACCACTTTTTAAACCCTCACAGTGACCAAAATTGCCATTTTTACAGAGTTTTGCTTACTCAAAATCTTCAATTTTGACCAATTTCAGGCACAGAAATGACTTTAAACACACTTATTTTAGTTGAAAAAGTAATAACTGACATCCAACCGTCATTTAAAGTCAAAAGATTAAATGTTAAAATTTCATCAATATTGACCATTTTTTCAACGTTCGACTGGTCCGGGGTCATCGTTTTTCATCAGAAAATTGATTTTTTTGGACTCTACCAAAAAATGATTCAAAATGTCATTTGGATCGGGCCTCATGTTGAATAACCACTTTTTAAACCCTCACAGTGACCAAAATTGCCATTTTTACAGAGTTTTGCTTACTCAAAATCTTCAATTTTGACCAATTTCAGGCACAGAAATGACTTTAAACACACTTATTTTAGTTGAAAAAGTAATAACTCACATCCAACCGTCATTTAAAGTCAAAAGATTAAATGTTAAAATTTCATCAATATTGACCATTTTTTCAACGTTCGACTGGTCCGGGGTCATCGTTTTTCATCAGAAAATTGATTTTTTGGACTCTACCAAAAATGATTCAAAATGTCATTTGGATCGGGCCTCATGTTGAAAACCCACTTTTTAAACCCTCACAGTGACCAAAATTGCCATTTTTACAGAGTTTTGCTTACTCAAAATCTTCAATTTTGACCAATTTCAGGCACAGAAATGACTTTAAACACACTTATTTTAGTTGAAAAAGTAATAACTCACATCCAACCGTCATTTAAAGTCAAAAGATTAAATGTTAAAATTTCATCAATATTGACCATTTTTTCAACGTTCGACTGGTCCGGGGTAATCGTTTTTCATCAGAAAATGGATTTTTTGGACTCTACCAAAAATGATTCAAAATGTCATTTGGATCGGGCCTCATGTTGAATAACCACTTTTTAAACCCTCACGGTGACCAAAATTGCCATTTTTACAGAGTTTTGCTTACTCAAAATCTTCAATTTTGACCAATTTCAGGCACAGAAATGACTTTAAACACACTTATTTTAGTTGAAAAAGTAATAACTCACATCCAACCGTCATTTAAAGTCAAAAGATTAAATGTTAAAATTTCATCAATATTGACCATTTTTTCAACGTTCGACTGGTCCGGGGTCATCGTTTTTCATCAGAAAATGGATTTTTTGGACTCTACCAAAAATGATTCAAATTGTCATTTGGATCGGGCCTCATGTTGAATAACCACTTTTTAAACTGTCACAGTGACCAAAATTGCCATTTTTACAGAGTTTTGCTTACTCAAATCTTCAATTTTGACCAATTTCAGGCACAGAAATGACTTTAAACACACTTATTTTAGTTGAAAAAGTAATAACTCACATCCAACCGTCATTTAAAGTCAAAAGATTAAATGTTAAAATTTCATCAATATTGACCATTTTTTCAACGTTCGACTGGTCCGGGGTAATCGTTTTTCATCAGAAAATGGATTTTTTGGACTCTACCAAAAATGATTCAAAATGTCATTTGGATCGGGCCTCATGTTGAATAACCACTTTTTAAACCCTCACGGTGACCAAAATTGCCATTTTTACAGAGTTTTGCTTACTCAAAATCTTCAATTTTGACCAATTTCAGGCACAGAAATGACTTTAAACACACTTATTTTAGTTGAAAAAGTAATAACTCACATCCAACCGTCATTTAAAGTCAAAAGATTAAATGTTAAAATTTCATCAATATTGACCATTTTTTCAACGTTCGACTGGTCCGGGGTCATCGTTTTTCATCAGAAAATTGATTTTTTGGACTCTACCAAAAATGATTCAAAATGTCATTTGGATCGGGCCTCATGTTGAATAACCACTTTTTAAACCCTCACAGTGACAAAAATTGCCATTTTTACAGAGTTTTGCTTACTCAAAATCTTCAATTTTGACCAATTTCAGGCACAGAAATGACTTTAAACACACTTATTTTAGTTGAAAAAGTAATAACTGACATCCAACCGTCATTTAAAGTCAAAAGATTAAATGTTAAAATTTCATCAATATTGACCATTTTTTCAACGATCGACTGGTCCGGGGTCATCGTTTTTCATCAGAAAATTGATTTTTTGGACTCTACCAAAAAATGATTCAAAATGTCATTTGGATCGGGCCTCATGTTGAATAACCACTTTTTAAACCCTCACAGTGACCAAAATTGCCATTTTTACAGAGTTTTGCTTACTCAAAATCTTCAATTTTGACCAATTTCAGGCACAGAAATGACTTTAAACACACTTATTTTAGTTGAAAAAGTAATAACTCACATCCAACCGTCATTTAAAGTCAAAAGATTAAATGTTAAAATTTCATCAATATTGACCATTTTTTCAACGTTCGACTGGTCCGGGGTCATCGTTTTTCATCAGAAAATGGATTTTTTGGACTCTACCAAAAATGATTCAAAATGTCATTTGGATCGGGCCTCATGTTGAATAACCACTTTTTAAACCCTCACGGTGACCAAAATTGCCATTTTTACAGAGTTTTGCTTACTCAAAATCTTCAATTTTGACCAATTTCAGGCACAGAAATGACTTTAAACACACTTATTTTAGTTGAAAAAGTAATAACTCACATCCAACCGTCATTTAAAGTCAAAAGATTAAATATTAAAATTTCATCAATATTGACCATTTTTTCAACGTTCGACTGGTCCGGGGTCATCGTTTTTCATCAGAAAATTGATTTTTTGGACTCTACCAAAAATGATTCAAAATGTCATTTGGATCGGGCCTCATGTTGAAAACCCACTTTTTAAACCCTCACAGTGACCAAAATTGCCATTTTTACAGAGTTTTGCTTACTCAAAATCTTCAATTTTGACCAATTTCAGGCACAGAAATGACTTTAAACACACTTATTTTAGTTGAAAAAGTAATAACTCACATCCAACCGTCATTTAAAGTCAAAAGATTAAATGTTAAAATTTCATCAATATTGACCATTTTTTCAACGTTCGACTGGTCCGGGGTAATCGTTTTTCATCAGAAAATGGATTTTTTGGACTCTACCAAAAATGATTCAAAATGTCATTTGGATCGGGCCTCATGTTGAATAACCACTTTTTAAACCCTCACGGTGACCAAAATTGCCATTTTTACAGAGTTTTGCTTACTCAAAATCTTCAATTTTGACCAATTTCAGGCACAGAAATGACTTTAAACACACTTATTTTAGTTGAAAAAGTAATAACTCACATCCAACCGTCATTTAAAGTCAAAAGATTAAATGTTAAAATTTCATCAATATTGACCATTTTTTCAACGTTCGACTGGTCCGGGGTCATCGTTTTTCATCAGAAAATGGATTTTTTGGACTCTACCAAAAATGATTCAAATTGTCATTTGGATCGGGCCTCATGTTGAATAACCACTTTTTAAAATGTCACAGTGACCAAAATTGCCATTTTTACAGAGTTTTGCTTACTCAAATCTTCAATTTTGACCAATTTCAGGCACAGAAATGACTTTAAACACACTTATTTTAGTTGAAAAAGTAATAACTCACATCCAACCGTCATTTAAAGTCAAAAGATTAAATGTTAAAATTTCATCAATATTGACCATTTTTTCAACGTTCGACTGGTCCGGGGTAATCGTTTTTCATCAGAAAATGGATTTTTTGGACTCTACCAAAAATGATTCAAAATGTCATTTGGATCGGGCCTCATGTTGAATAACCACTTTTTAAACCCTCACGGTGACCAAAATTGCCATTTTTACAGAGTTTTGCTTACTCAAAATCTTCAATTTTGACCAATTTCAGGCACAGAAATGACTTTAAACACACTTATTTTAGTTGAAAAAGTAATAACTCACATCCAACCGTCATTTAAAGTCAAAAGATTAAATGTTAAAATTTCATCAATATTGACCATTTTTTCAACGTTCGACTGGTCCGGGGTCATCGTTTTTCATCAGAAAATTGATTTTTTGGACTCTACCAAAAATGATTCAAAATGTCATTTGGATCGGGCCTCATGTTGAATAACCACTTTTTAAACCCTCACAGTGACAAAAATTGCCATTTTTACAGAGTTTTGCTTACTCAAAATCTTCAATTTTGACCAATTTCAGGCACAGAAATGACTTTAAGCACACTTATTTTAGTTGAAAAAGTAATAACTGACATCCAACCGTCATTTAAAGTCAAAAGATTAAATGTTAAAATTTCATCAATATTGACCATTTTTTCAACGATCGACTGGTCCGGGGTCATCGTTTTTCATCAGAAAATTGATTTTTTGGACTCTACCAAAAAATGATTCAAAATGTCATTTGGATCGGGCCTCATGTTGAATAACCACTTTTTAAACCCTCACAGTGACAAAAATTGCCATTTTTACAGAGTTTTGCTTACTCAAAATCTTCAATTTTGACCAATTTCAGGCACAGAAATGACTTTAAACACACTTATTTTAGTTGAAAAAGTAATAACTCACATCCAACCGTCATTTAAAGTCAAAAGATTAAATGTTAAAATTTCATCAATATTGACCATTTTTTCAACGTTCGACTGGTCCGGGGTCATCGTTTTTCATCAGAAAATTGATTTTTTGGACTCTACCAAAAATGATTCAAAATGTCATTTGGATCGGGCCTCATGTTGAAGAACCACTTTTTAAACCCTCACAGTGACCAAAATTGCCATTTTTACAGAGTTTTGCTTACTCAAAATCTTCAATTTTGACCAATTTCAGGCACAGAAATGACTTTAAACACACTTATTTTAGTTGAAAAAGTAATAACTCACATCCAACCGTCATTTAAAGTCAAAAGATTAAATGTTAAAATTTCATCAATATTGACCAATTTTTTTCAACGTTCGACTGGTCCGGGGTCATCGTTTTTTCATCAGAAAATGGATTTTTTGGACTCTACCAAAAATGATTCAAAATGTCATTTGGATCAGGCCTCATGTTGAATAACCACTTTTTAAACCCTCACAGTGACCAAAACTGCCATTTTTACAGAGTTTTGCTTACTCAAAATCTTCAATTTTGACCAATTTCAGGCACAGAAATGACTTTAAACACACTTATTTTAGTTGAAAAAGTAATAACTCACATCCAACCGTCATTTAAAGTCAAAAGATTAAATATTAAAATTTCATCAATATTGACCATTTTTTCAACGTTCGACTGGTCCGGGGTCGTCGTTTTTCATCAGAAAATTGATTTTTTGGACTCTACCAAAAATGATTCAAAATGTCATTTGGATCAGGCCTCATGTTGAATAACCACTTTTTAAACCCTCACAGTGACCAAAACTGCCATTTTTACAGAGTTTTGCTTACTCAAAATCTTCAATTTTGACCAATTTCAGGCACAGAAATGACTTTAAACACACTTATTTTAGTTGAAAAAGTAATAACTCACATCCAACCGTCATTTAAAGTCAAAAGATTAAATATTAAAATTTCATCAATATTGACCATTTTTTCAACGTTCGACTGGTCCGGGGTCATCGTTTTTCATCAGAAAATTGATTTTTTGGACTCTACCAAAAATGATTCAAAATGTCATTTGGATCGGGCCTCATGTTGAATACCCACTTTTTAAACCCTCACAGTGACCAAAATTGCCATTTTTACAGAGTTTTGCTTACTCAAAATCTTCAATTTTGACCAATTTCAGGCACAGAAATGACTTTAAACACACTTATTTTAGTTGAAAAAGTAATAACTCACATCCAACCGTCATTTAAAGTCAAAAGATTAAATGTTAAAATTTCATCAATATTGACCATTTTTTCAACGTTCGACTGGTCCGGGGTAATCGTTTTTCATCAGAAAATGGATTTTTTGGACTCTACCAAAAATGATTCAAAATGTCATTTGGATCGGGCCTCATGTTGAATAACCACTTTTTAAACCCTCACGGTGACCAAAATTGCCATTTTTACAGAGTTTTGCTTACTCAAAATCTTCAATTTTGACCAATTTCAGGCACAGAAATGACTTTAAACACACTTATTTTAGTTGAAAAAGTAATAACTCACATCCAACCGTCATTTAAAGTCAAAAGATTAAATGTTAAAATTTCATCAATATTGACCATTTTTTCAACGTTCGACTGGTCCGGGGTAATCGTTTTTCATCAGAAAATGGATTTTTTTGACTCTACCAAAAATTATTCAAAATGTCATTTGGATCGGGCCTCATGTTGAATAACCACTTTTTAAACCCTCACGGTGACCAAAATTGCCATTTTTACAGAGTTTTGCTTACTCAAAATCTTCAATTTTGACCAATTTCAGGCACAGAAATGACTTTAAACACACTTATTTTAGTTGAAAAAGTAATAACTCACATCCAACCGTCATTTAAAGTCAAAAGATTAAATGTTAAAATTTCATCAATATTGACCATTTTTTCAACGTTCAACTGGTCCGGGGTCATCGTTTTTCATCAGAAAATGGATTTTTTGGACTCTACCAAAAATGATTCAAATTGTCATTTGGATCGGGCCTCATGTTGAATAACCACTTTTTAAACTGTCACAGTGACCAAAATTGCCATTTTTACAGAGTTTTGCTTACTCAAAATCTTCAATTTTGACCAATTTCAGGCACAGAAATGACTTTAAACACACTTATTTTAGTTGAAAAAGTAATAACTCACATCCAACCGTCATTTAAAGTCAAAAGATTAAATGTTAAAATTTCATCAATATTGACCATTTTTTCAACGTTCGACTGGTCCGGGGTAATCGTTTTTCATCAGAAAATGGATTTTTTGGACTCTACCAAAAATGATTCAAAATGTCATTTGGATCGGGCCTCATGTTGAATAACCACTTTTTAAACCCTCACGGTGACCAAAATTGCCATTTTTACAGAGTTTTGCTTGCTCAAAATCTTCAATTTTGACCAATTTCAGGCACAGAAATGACTTTAAACACACTTATTTTAGTTGAAAAAGTAATAACTCACATCCAACCGTCATTTAAAGTCAAAAGATTAAATGTTAAAATTTCATCAATATTGACCATTTTTTCAACGTTCGACTGGTCCGGGGTCATCGTTTTTCATCAGAAAATTGATTTTTTGGACTCTACCAAAAATGATTCAAAATGTCATTTGGATCGGGCCTCATGTTGAATAACCACTTTTTAAACCCTCACAGTGACCAAAATTGCCATTTTTACAGAGTTTTGCTTACTCAAAATCTTCAATTTTGACCAATTTCAGGCACAGAAATGACTTTAAACACACTTATTTTAGTTGAAAAAGTAATAACTGACATCCAACCGTCATTTAAAGTCAAAAGATTAAATGTTAAAATTTCATCAATATTGACCATTTTTTCAACGTTCGACTGGTCCGGGGTCATCGTTTTTCATCAGAAAATTGATTTTTTGGACTGTACCAAAAAATGATTCAAAATGTCATTTGGATCGGGCCTCATGTTGAATAACCACTTTTTAAACCCTCACAGTGACCAAAATTGCCATTTTTACAGAGTTTTGCTTACTCAAAATCTTCAATTTTGACCAATTTCAGGCACAGAAATGACTTTAAACACACTTATTTTAGTTGAAAAAGTAATAACTCACATCCAACCGTCATTTAAAGTCAAAAGATTAAATGTTAAAATTTCATCAATATTGACCATTTTTTCAACGTTCGACTGGTCCGGGGTCATCGTTTTTCATCAGAAAATTGATTTTTTGGACTCTACCAAAAATGATTCAAAATGTCATTTGGATCGGGCCTCATGTTGAAAACCCACTTTTTAAACCCTCACAGTGACCAAAATTGCCATTTTTACAGAGTTTTGCTTACTCAAAATCTTCAATTTTGACCAATTTCAGGCACAGAAATGACTTTAAACACACTTATTTTAGTTGAAAAAGTAATAACTCACATCCAACCGTCATTTAAAGTCAAAAGATTAAATGTTAAAATTTCATCAATATTGACCATTTTTTCAACGTTCGACTGGTCCGGGGTCATCGTTTTTCATCAGAAAATGGATTTTTTGGACTCTACCAAAAATGATTCAAATTGTCATTTGGATCGGGCCTCATGTTGAATAACCACTTTTTAAACTGTCACAGTGACCAAAATTGCCATTTTTACAGAGTTTTGCTTACTCAAATCTTCAATTTTGACCAATTTCAGGCACAGAAATGACTTTAAACACACTTATTTTAGTTGAAAAAGTAATAACTCACATCCAACCGTCATTTAAAGTCAAAAGATTAAATGTTAAAATTTCATCAATATTGACCATTTTTTCAACGTTCGACTGGTCCGGGGTAATCGTTTTTCATCAGAAAATGGATTTTTTGGACTCTACCAAAAATGATTCAAAATGTCATTTGGATCGGGCCTCATGTTGAATAACCACTTTTTAAACCCTCACGGTGACCAAAATTGCCATTTTTACAGAGTTTTGCTTACTCAAAATCTTCAATTTTGACCAATTTCAGGCACAGAAATGACTTTAAACACACTTATTTTAGTTGAAAAAGTAATAACTCACATCCAACCGTCATTTAAAGTCAAAAGATTAAATGTTAAAATTTTATCAATATTGACCATTTTTTCAACGTTCGACTGGTCCGGGGTCATCGTTTTTCATCAGAAAATTGATTTTTTGGACTCTACCAAAAATGATTCAAAATGTCATTTGGATCGGGCCTCATGTTGAATAACCACTTTTTAAACCCTCACAGTGACAAAAATTGCCATTTTTACAGAGTTTTGCTTACTCAAAATCTTCAATTTTGACCAATTTCAGGCACAGAAATGACTTTAAACACACTTATTTTAGTTGAAAAAGTAATAACTGACATCCAACCGTCATTTAAAGTCAAAAGATTAAATGTTAAAATTTCATCAATATTGACCATTTTTTCAACGATCGACTGGTCCGGGGTCATCGTTTTTCATCAGAAAATTGATTTTTTGGACTCTACCAAAAAATGATTCAAAATGTCATTTGGATCGGGCCTCATGTTGAATAACCACTTTTTAAACCCTCACAGTGACCAAAATTGCCATTTTTACAGAGTTTTGCTTACTCAAAATCTTCAATTTTGACCAATTTCAGGCACAGAAATGACTTTAAACACACTTATTTTAGTTGAAAAAGTAATAACTCACATCCAACCGTCATTTAAAGTCAAAAGATTAAATGTTAAAATTTCATCAATATTGACCATTTTTTCAACGTTCGACTGGTCCGGGGTCATCGTTTTTCATCAGAAAATTGATTTTTTGGACTCTACCAAAAATGATTCAAAATGTCATTTGGATCGGGCCTCATGTTGAAGAACCACTTTTTAAACCCTCACAGTGACCAAAATTGCCATTTTTACAGAGTTTTGCTTACTCAAAATCTTCAATTTTGACCAATTTCAGGCACAGAAATGACTTTAAACACACTTATTTTAGTTGAAAAAGTAATAACTCACATCCAACCGTCATTTAAAGTCAAAAGATTAAATGTTAAAATTTCATCAATATTGACCAATTTTTTTCAACGTTCGACTGGTCCGGGGTCATCGTTTTTTCATCAGAAAATGGATTTTTTGGACTCTACCAAAAATGATTCAAAATGTCATTTGGATCAGGCCTCATGTTGAATAACCACTTTTTAAACCCTCACAGTGACCAAAACTGCCATTTTTACAGAGTTTTGCTTACTCAAAATCTTCAATTTTGACCAATTTCAGGCACAGAAATGACTTTAAACACACTTATTTTAGTTGAAAAAGTAATAACTCACATCCAACCGTCATTTAAAGTCAAAAGATTAAATATTAAAATTTCATCAATATTGACCATTTTTTCAACGTTCGACTGGTCCGGGGTCATCGTTTTTCATCAGAAAATTGATTTTTTGGACTCTACCAAAAATGATTCAAAATGTCATTTGGATCGGGCCTCATGTTGAATACCCACTTTTTAAACCCTCACAGTGACCAAAATTGCCATTTTTACAGAGTTTTGCTTACTCAAAATCTTCAATTTTGACCAATTTCAGGCACAGAAATGACTTTAAACACACTTATTTTAGTTGAAAAAGTAATAACTCACATCCAACCGTCATTTAAAGTCAAAAGATTAAATGTTAAAATTTCATCAATATTGACCATTTTTTCAACGTTCGACTGGTCCGGGGTAATCGTTTTTCATCAGAAAATGGATTTTTTGGACTCTACCAAAAATGATTCAAAATGTCATTTGGATCGGGCCTCATGTTGAATAACCACTTTTTAAACCCTCACGGTGACCAAAATTGCCATTTTTACAGAGTTTTGCTTACTCAAAATCTTCCATTTTGACCAATTTCAGGCACAGAAATGACTTTAAACACACTTATTTTAGTTGAAAAAGTAATAACTCACATCCAACCGTCATTTAAAGTCAAAAGATTAAATGTTAAAATTTCATCAATATTGACCATTTTTTCAACGTTCGACTGGTCCGGGGTAATCGTTTTTCATCAGAAAATGGATTTTTTTGACTCTACCAAAAATTATTCAAAATGTCATTTGGATCGGGCCTCATGTTGAATAACCACTTTTTAAACCCTCACGGTGACCAAAATTGCCATTTTTACAGAGTTTTGCTTACTCAAAATCTTCAATTTTGACCAATTTCAGGCACAGAAATGACTTTAAACACACTTATTTTAGTTGAAAAAGTAATAACTCACATCCAACCGTCATTTAAAGTCAAAAGATTAAATGTTAAAATTTCATCAATATTGACCATTTTTTCAACGTTCAACTGGTCCGGGGTCATCGTTTTTCATCAGAAAATGGATTTTTTGGACTCTACCAAAAATGATTCAAATTGTCATTTGGATCGGGCCTCATGTTGAATAACCACTTTTTAAACTGTCACAGTGACCAAAATTGCCATTTTTACAGAGTTTTGCTTACTCAAAATCTTCAATTTTGACCAATTTCAGGCACAGAAATGACTTTAAACACACTTATTTTAGTTGAAAAAGTAATAACTCACATCCAACCGTCATTTAAAGTCAAAAGATTAAATGTTAAAATTTCATCAATATTGACCATTTTTTCAACGTTCGACTGGTCCGGGGTAATCGTTTTTCATCAGAAAATGGATTTTTTGGACTCTACCAAAAATGATTCAAAATGTCATTTGGATCGGGCCTCATGTTGAATAACCACTTTTTAAACCCTCACGGTGACCAAAATTGCCATTTTTACAGAGTTTTGCTTACTCAAAATCTTCAATTTTGACCAATTTCAGGCACAGAAATGACTTTAAACACACTTATTTTAGTTGAAAAAGTAATAACTCACATCCAACCGTCATTTAAAGTCAAAAGATTAAATATTAAAATTTCATCAATATTGACCATTTTTTCAACGTTCGACTGGTCCGGGGTCATCGTTTTTCATCAGAAAATTGATTTTTTGGACTCTACCAAAAATGATTCAAAATGTCATTTGGATCGGGCCTCATGTTGAAAACCCACTTTTTAAACCCTCACAGTGACCAAAATTGCCATTTTTACAGAGTTTTGCTTACTCAAAATCTTCAATTTTGACCAATTTCAGGCACAGAAATGACTTTAAACACACTTATTTTAGTTGAAAAAGTAATAACTCACATCCAACCGTCATTTAAAGTCAAAAGATTAAATGTTAAAATTTCATCAATATTGACCATTTTTTCAACGTTCGACTGGTCCGGGGTAATCGTTTTTCATCAGAAAATGGATTTTTTTGGTCTCTACCAAAAATGATTCAAAATGTCATTTGGATCGGGCCTCATGTTGAATAACCACTTTTTAAACCCTCACGGTGACCAAAATTGCCATTTTTACAGAGTTTTGCTTACTCAAAATCTTCAATTTTGACCAATTTCAGGCACAGAAATGACTTTAAACACACTTATTTTAGTTGAAAAAGTAATAACTCACATCCAACCGTCATTTAAAGTCAAAAGATTAAATGTTAAAATTTCATCAATATTGACCATTTTTTCAACGTTCGACTGGTCCGGGGTCATCGTTTTTCATCAGAAAATGGATTTTTTGGACTCTACCAAAAATGATTCAAATTGTCATTTGGATCGGGCCTCATGTTGAATAACCACTTTTTAAACTGTCACAGTGACCAAAATTGCCATTTTTACAGAGTTTTGCTTACTCAAATCTTCAATTTTGACCAATTTCAGGCACAGAAATGACTTTAAACACACTTATTTTAGTTGAAAAAGTAATAACTCACATCCAACCGTCATTTAAAGTCAAAAGATTAAATGTTAAAATTTCATCAATATTGACCATTTTTTCAACGTTCGACTGGTCCGGGGTAATCGTTTTTCATCAGAAAATGGATTTTTTGGACTCTACCAAAAATGATTCAAAATGTCATTTGGATCGGGCCTCATGTTGAATAACCACTTTTTAAACCCTCACGGTGACCAAAATTGCCATTTTTACAGAGTTTTGCTTACTCAAAATCTTCAATTTTGACCAATTTCAGGCACAGAAATGACTTTAAACACACTTATTTTAGTTGAAAAAGTAATAACTCACATCCAACCGTCATTTAAAGTCAAAAGATTAAATGTTAAAATTTCATCAATATTGACCATTTTTTCAACGTTCGACTGGTCCGGGGTCATCGTTTTTCATCAGAAAATTGATTTTTTGGACTCTACCAAAAATGATTCAAAATGTCATTTGGATCGGGCCTCATGTTGAATAACCACTTTTTAAACCCTCACAGTGACAAAAATTGCCATTTTTACAGAGTTTTGCTTACTCAAAATCTTCAATTTTGACCAATTTCAGGCACAGAAATGACTTTAAACACACTTATTTTAGTTGAAAAAGTAATAACTGACATCCAACCGTCATTTAAAGTCAAAAGATTAAATGTTAAAATTTCATCAATATTGACCATTTTTTCAACGATCGACTGGTCCGGGGTCATCGTTTTTCATCAGAAAATTGATTTTTTGGACTCTACCAAAAAATGATTCAAAATGTCATTTGGATCGGGCCTCATGTTGAATAACCACTTTTTAAACCCTCACAGTGACCAAAATTGCCATTTTTACAGAGTTTTGCTTACTCAAAATCTTCAATTTTGACCAATTTCAGGCACAGAAATGACTTTAAACACACTTATTTTAGTTGAAAAAGTAATAACTCACATCCAACCGTCATTTAAAGTCAAAAGATTAAATGTTAAAATTTCATCAATATTGACCATTTTTTCAACGTTCGACTGGTCCGGGGTCATCGTTTTTCATCAGAAAATTGATTTTTTGGACTCTACCAAAAATGATTCAAAATGTCATTTGGATCGGGCCTCATGTTGAAGAACCACTTTTTAAACCCTCACAGTGACCAAAATTGCCATTTTTACAGAGTTTTGCTTACTCAAAATCTTCAATTTTGACCAATTTCAGGCACAGAAATGACTTTAAACACACTTATTTTAGTTGAAAAAGTAATAACTCACATCCAACCGTCATTTAAAGTCAAAAGATTAAATGTTAAAATTTCATCAATATTGACCAATTTTTTTCAACGTTCGACTGGTCCGGGGTCATCGTTTTTTCATCAGAAAATGGATTTTTTGGACTCTACCAAAAATGATTCAAAATGTCATTTGGATCAGGCCTCATGTTGAATAACCACTTTTTAAACCCTCACAGTGACCAAAACTGCCATTTTTACAGAGTTTTGCTTACTCAAAATCTTCAATTTTGACCAATTTCAGGCACAGAAATGACTTTAAACACACTTATTTTAGTTGAAAAAGTAATAACTCACATCCAACCGTCATTTAAAGTCAAAAGATTAAATATTAAAATTTCATCAATATTGACCATTTTTTCAACGTTCGACTGGTCCGGGGTCGTCGTTTTTCATCAGAAAATTGATTTTTTGGACTCTACCAAAAATGATTCAAAATGTCATTTGGATCAGGCCTCATGTTGAATAACCACTTTTTAAACCCTCACAGTGACCAAAACTGCCATTTTTACAGAGTTTTGCTTACTCAAAATCTTCAATTTTGACCAATTTCAGGCACAGAAATGACTTTAAACACACTTATTTTAGTTGAAAAAGTAATAACTCACATCCAACCGTCATTTAAAGTCAAAAGATTAAATATTAAAATTTCATCAATATTGACCATTTTTTCAACGTTCGACTGGTCCGGGGTCATCGTTTTTCATCAGAAAATTGATTTTTTGGACTCTACCAAAAATGATTCAAAATGTCATTTGGATCGGGCCTCATGTTGAATACCCACTTTTTAAACCCTCACAGTGACCAAAATTGCCATTTTTACAGAGTTTTGCTTACTCAAAATCTTCAATTTTGACCAATTTCAGGCACAGAAATGACTTTAAACACACTTATTTTAGTTGAAAAAGTAATAACTCACATCCAACCGTCATTTAAAGTCAAAAGATTAAATGTTAAAATTTCATCAATATTGACCATTTTTTCAACGTTCGACTGGTCCGGGGTAATCGTTTTTCATCAGAAAATGGATTTTTTGGACTCTACCAAAAATGATTCAAAATGTCATTTGGATCGGGCCTCATGTTGAATAACCACTTTTTAAACCCTCACGGTGACCAAAATTGCCATTTTTACAGAGTTTTGCTTACTCAAAATCTTCAATTTTGACCAATTTCAGGCACAGAAATGACTTTAAACACACTTATTTTAGTTGAAAAAGTAATAACTCACATCCAACCGTCATTTAAAGTCAAAAGATTAAATGTTAAAATTTCATCAATATTGACCATTTTTTCAACGTTCGACTGGTCCGGGGTAATCGTTTTTCATCAGAAAATGGATTTTTTTGACTCTACCAAAAATTATTCAAAATGTCATTTGGATCGGGCCTCATGTTGAATAACCACTTTTTAAACCCTCACGGTGACCAAAATTGCCATTTTTACAGAGTTTTGCTTACTCAAAATCTTCAATTTTGACCAATTTCAGGCACAGAAATGACTTTAAACACACTTATTTTAGTTGAAAAAGTAATAACTCACATCCAACCGTCATTTAAAGTCAAAAGATTAAATGTTAAAATTTCATCAATATTGACCATTTTTTCAACGTTCAACTGGTCCGGGGTCATCGTTTTTCATCAGAAAATGGATTTTTTGGACTCTACCAAAAATGATTCAAATTGTCATTTGGATCGGGCCTCATGTTGAATAACCACTTTTTAAACTGTCACAGTGACCAAAATTGCCATTTTTACAGAGTTTTGCTTACTCAAAATCTTCAATTTTGACCAATTTCAGGCACAGAAATGACTTTAAACACACTTATTTTAGTTGAAAAAGTAATAACTCACATCCAACCGTCATTTAAAGTCAAAAGATTAAATGTTAAAATTTCATCAATATTGACCATTTTTTCAACGTTCGACTGGTCCGGGGTAATCGTTTTTCATCAGAAAATGGATTTTTTGGACTCTACCAAAAATGATTCAAAATGTCATTTGGATCGGGCCTCATGTTGAATAACCACTTTTTAAACCCTCACGGTGACCAAAATTGCCATTTTTACAGAGTTTTGCTTACTCAAAATCTTCAATTTTGACCAATTTCAGGCACAGAAATGACTTTAAACACACTTATTTTAGTTGAAAAAGTAATAACTCACATCCAACCGTCATTTAAAGTCAAAAGATTAAATATTAAAATTTCATCAATATTGACCATTTTTTCAACGTTCGACTGGTCCGGGGTCATCGTTTTTCATCAGAAAATTGATTTTTTGGACTCTACCAAAAATGATTCAAAATGTCATTTGGATCGGGCCTCATGTTGAAAACCCACTTTTTAAACCCTCACAGTGACCAAAATTGCCATTTTTACAGAGTTTTGCTTACTCAAAATCTTCAATTTTGACCAATTTCAGGCACAGAAATGACTTTAAACACACTTATTTTAGTTGAAAAAGTAATAACTCACATCCAACCGTCATTTAAAGTCAAAAGATTAAATGTTAAAATTTCATCAATATTGACCATTTTTTCAACGTTCGACTGGTCCGGGGTCATCGTTTTTCATCAGAAAATGGATTTTTTGGACTCTACCAAAAATGATTCAAATTGTCATTTGGATCGGGCCTCATGTTGAATAACCACTTTTTAAACTGTCACAGTGACCAAAATTGCCATTTTTACAGAGTTTTGCTTACTCAAATCTTCAATTTTGACCAATTTCAGGCACAGAAATGACTTTAAACACACTTATTTTAGTTGAAAAAGTAATAACTCACATCCAACCGTCATTTAAAGTCAAAAGATTAAATGTTAAAATTTCATCAATATTGACCATTTTTTCAACGTTCGACTGGTCCGGGGTAATCGTTTTTCATCAGAAAATGGATTTTTTGGACTCTACCAAAAATGATTCAAAATGTCATTTGGATCGGGCCTCATGTTGAATAACCACTTTTTAAACCCTCACGGTGACCAAAATTGCCATTTTTACAGAGTTTTGCTTACTCAAAATCTTCAATTTTGACCAATTTCAGGCACAGAAATGACTTTAAACACACTTATTTTAGTTGAAAAAGTAATAACTCACATCCAACCGTCATTTAAAGTCAAAAGATTAAATGTTAAAATTTCATCAATATTGACCATTTTTTCAACGTTCGACTGGTCCGGGGTCATCGTTTTTCATCAGAAAATTGATTTTTTGGACTCTACCAAAAATGATTCAAAATGTCATTTGGATCGGGCCTCATGTTGAATAACCACTTTTTAAACCCTCACAGTGACAAAAATTGCCATTTTTACAGAGTTTTGCTTACTCAAAATCTTCAATTTTGACCAATTTCAGGCACAGAAATGACTTTAAACACATTTATTTTAGTTGATAAAGTAATAACTGACATCCAACCGTCATTTAAAGTCAAAAGATTAAATGTTAAAATTTCATCAATATTGACCATTTTTTCAACGATCGACTGGTCCGGGGTCATCGTTTTTCATCAGAAAATTGATTTTTTGGACTCTACCAAAAAATGATTCAAAATGTCATTTGGATCGGGCCTCATGTTGAAGAACCACTTTTTAAACCCTCACAGTGACCAAAATTGCCATTTTTACAGAGTTTTGCTTACTCAAAATCTTCAATTTTGACCAATTTCAGGCACAGAAATGACTTTAAACACACTTATTTTAGTTGAAAAAGTAATAACTCACATCCAACCGTCATTTAAAGTCAAAAGATTAAATGTTAAAATTTCATCAATATTGACCAATTTTTTTCAACGTTCGACTGGTCCGGGGTCATCGTTTTTTCATCAGAAAATGGATTTTTTGGACTCTACCAAAAATGATTCAAAATGTCATTTGGATCAGGCCTCATGTTGAATAACCACTTTTTAAACCCTCACAGTGACCAAAACTGCCATTTTTACAGAGTTTTGCTTACTCAAAATCTTCAATTTTGACCAATTTCAGGCACAGAAATGACTTTAAACACACTTATTTTAGTTGAAAAAGTAATAACTCACATCCAACCGTCATTTAAAGTCAAAAGATTAAATATTAAAATTTCATCAATATTGACCATTTTTTCAACGTTCGACTGGTCCGGGGTCGTCGTTTTTCATCAGAAAATTGATTTTTTGGACTCTACCAAAAATGATTCAAAATGTCATTTGGATCAGGCCTCATGTTGAATAACCACTTTTTAAACCCTCACAGTGACCAAAACTGCCATTTTTACAGAGTTTTGCTTACTCAAAATCTTCAATTTTGACCAATTTCAGGCACAGAAATGACTTTAAACACACTTATTTTAGTTGAAAAAGTAATAACTCACATCCAACCGTCATTTAAAGTCAAAAGATTAAATATTAAAATTTCATCAATATTGACCATTTTTTCAACGTTCGACTGGTCCGGGGTCATCGTTTTTCATCAGAAAATTGATTTTTTGGACTCTACCAAAAATGATTCAAAATGTCATTTGGATCGGGCCTCATGTTGAATACCCACTTTTTAAACCCTCACAGTGACCAAAATTGCCATTTTTACAGAGTTTTGCTTACTCAAAATCTTCAATTTTGACCAATTTCAGGCACAGAAATGACTTTAAACACACTTATTTTAGTTGAAAAAGTAATAACTCACATCCAACCGTCATTTAAAGTCAAAAGATTAAATGTTAAAATTTCATCAATATTGACCATTTTTTCAACGTTCGACTGGTCCGGGGTAATCGTTTTTCATCAGAAAATGGATTTTTTGGACTCTACCAAAAATGATTCAAAATGTCATTTGGATCGGGCCTCATGTTGAATAACCACTTTTTAAACCCTCACGGTGACCAAAATTGCCATTTTTACAGAGTTTTGCTTACTCAAAATCTTCAATTTTGACCAATTTCAGGCACAGAAATGACTTTAAACACACTTATTTTAGTTGAAAAAGTAATAACTCACATCCAACCGTCATTTAAAGTCAAAAGATTAAATGTTAAAATTTCATCAATATTGACCATTTTTTCAACGTTCGACTGGTCCGGGGTAATCGTTTTTCATCAGAAAATGGATTTTTTTGACTCTACCAAAAATTATTCAAAATGTCATTTGGATCGGGCCTCATGTTGAATAACCACTTTTTAAACCCTCACGGTGACCAAAATTGCCATTTTTACAGAGTTTTGCTTACTCAAAATCTTCAATTTTGACCAATTTCAGGCACAGAAATGACTTTAAACACACTTATTTTAGTTGAAAAAGTAATAACTCACATCCAACCGTCATTTAAAGTCAAAAGATTAAATGTTAAAATTTCATCAATATTGACCATTTTTTCAACGTTCAACTGGTCCGGGGTCATCGTTTTTCATCAGAAAATGGATTTTTTGGACTCTACCAAAAATGATTCAAATTGTCATTTGGATCGGGCCTCATGTTGAATAACCACTTTTTAAACTGTCACAGTGACCAAAATTGCCATTTTTACAGAGTTTTGCTTACTCAAAATCTTCAATTTTGACCAATTTCAGGCACAGAAATGACTTTAAACACACTTATTTTAGTTGAAAAAGTAATAACTCACATCCAACCGTCATTTAAAGTCAAAAGATTAAATGTTAAAATTTCATCAATATTGACCATTTTTTCAACGTTCGACTGGTCCGGGGTAATCGTTTTTCATCAGAAAATGGATTTTTTGGACTCTACCAAAAATGATTCAAAATGTCATTTGGATCGGGCCTCATGTTGAATAACCACTTTTTAAACCCTCACGGTGACCAAAATTGCCATTTTTACAGAGTTTTGCTTACTCAAAATCTTCAATTTTGACCAATTTCAGGCACAGAAATGACTTTAAACACACTTATTTTAGTTGAAAAAGTAATAACTCACATCCAACCGTCATTTAAAGTCAAAAGATTAAATGTTAAAATTTCATCAATATTGACCATTTTTTCAACGTTCGACTGGTCCGGGGTCATCGTTTTTCATCAGAAAATTGATTTTTTGGACTCTACCAAAAATGATTCAAAATGTCATTTGGATCGGGCCTCATGTTGAATAACCACTTTTTAAACCCTCACAGTGACCAAAATTGCCATTTTTACAGAGTTTTGCTTACTCAAAATCTTCAATTTTGACCAATTTCAGGCACAGAAATGACTTTAAACACACTTATTTTAGTTGAAAAAGTAATAACTGACATCCAACCGTCATTTAAAGTCAAAAGATTAAATGTTAAAATTTCATCAATATTGACCATTTTTTCAACGTTCGACTGGTCCGGGGTCATCGTTTTTCATCAGAAAATTGATTTTTTGGACTCTACCAAAAAATGATTCAAAATGTCATTTGGATCGGGCCTCATGTTGAATAACCACTTTTTAAACCCTCACAGTGACCAAAATTGCCATTTTTACAGAGTTTTGCTTACTCAAAATCTTCAATTTTGACCAATTTCAGGCACAGAAATGACTTTAAACACACTTATTTTAGTTGAAAAAGTAATAACTCACATCCAACCGTCATTTAAAGTCAAAAGATTAAATGTTAAAATTTCATCAATATTGACCATTTTTTCAACGTTCGACTGGTCCGGGGTCATCGTTTTTCATCAGAAAATGGATTTTTTGGACTCTACCAAAAATGATTCAAATTGTCATTTGGATCGGGCCTCATGTTGAATAACCACTTTTTAAACTGTCACAGTGACCAAAATTGCCATTTTTACAGAGTTTTGCTTACTCAAATCTTCAATTTTGACCAATTTCAGGCACAGAAATGACTTTAAACACACTTATTTTAGTTGAAAAAGTAATAACTCACATCCAACCGTCATTTAAAGTCAAAAGATTAAATGTTAAAATTTCATCAATATTGACCATTTTTTCGACGTTCGACTGGTCCGGGGTAATCGTTTTTCATCAGAAAATGGATTTTTTGGACTCTACCAAAAATGATTCAAAATGTCATTTGGATCGGGCCTCATGTTGAATAACCACTTTTTAAACCCTCACGGTGACCAAAATTGCCATTTTTACAGAGTTTTGCTTACTCAAAATCTCCAATTTCAGGCACAGAAATGACTTTAAACACACTTATTTTAGTTGAAAAAGTAATAACTCACATCCAACCGTCATTTAAAGTCAAAAGATTAAATGTTAAAATTTCATCAATATTGACCATTTTTTCAACGTTCGACTGGTCCGGGGTCATCGTTTTTCATCAGAAAATTGATTTTTTGGACTCTACCAAAAATGATTCAAAATGTCATTTGGATCGGGCCTCATGTTGAATAACCACTTTTTAAACCCTCACAGTGACAAAAATTGCCATTTTTACAGAGTTTTGCTTACTCAAAATCTTCAATTTTGACCAATTTCAGGCACAGAAATGACTTTAAACACACTTATTTTAGTTGAAAAAGTAATAACTGACATCCAACCGTCATTTAAAGTCAAAAGATTAAATGTTAAAATTTCATCAATATTGACCATTTTTTCAACGATCGACTGGTCCGGGGTCATCGTTTTTCATCAGAAAATTGATTTTTTGGACTCTACCAAAAAATGATTCAAAATGTCATTTGGATCGGGCCTCATGTTGAATAACCACTTTTTAAACCCTCACAGTGACCAAAATTGCCATTTTTACAGAGTTTTGCTTACTCAAAATCTTCAATTTTGACCAATTTCAGGCACAGAAATGACTTTAAACACACTTATTTTAGTTGAAAAAGTAATAACTCACATCCAACCGTCATTTAAAGTCAAAAGATGAAATGTTAAAATTTCATCAATATTGACCATTTTTTCAACGTTCGACTGGTCCGGGGTCATCGTTTTTCATCAGAAAATTGATTTTTTGGACTCTACCAAAAATGATTCAAAATGTCATTTGGATCGGGCCTCATGTTGAAGAACCACTTTTTAAACCCTCACAGTGACCAAAATTGCCATTTTTACAGAGTTTTGCTTACTCAAAATCTTCAATTTTGACCAATTTCAGGCACAGAAATGACTTTAAACACACTTATTTTAGTTGAAAAAGTAATAACTCACATCCAACCGTCATTTAAAGTCAAAAGATTAAATGTTAAAATTTCATCAATATTGACCAATTTTTTTCAACGTTCGACTGGTCCGGGGTCATCGTTTTTTCATCAGAAAATGGATTTTTTGGACTCTACCAAAAATGATTCAAAATGTCATTTGGATCAGGCCTCATGTTGAATAACCACTTTTTAAACCCTCACAGTGACCAAAACTGCCATTTTTACAGAGTTTTGCTTACTCAAAATCTTCAATTTTGACCAATTTCAGGCACAGAAATGACTTTAAACACACTTATTTTAGTTGAAAAAGTAATAACTCACATCCAACCGTCATTTAAAGTCAAAAGATTAAATATTAAAATTTCATCAATATTGACCATTTTTTCAACGTTCGACTGGTCCGGGGTCATCGTTTTTCATCAGAAAATTGATTTTTTGGACTCTACCAAAAATGATTCAAAATGTCATTTGGATCAGGCCTCATGTTGAATAACCACTTTTTAAACCCTCACAGTGACCAAAACTGCCATTTTTACAGAGTTTTGCTTACTCAAAATCTTCAATTTTGACCAATTTCAGGCACAGAAATGACTTTAAACACACTTATTTTAGTTGAAAAAGTAATAACTCACATCCAACCGTCATTTAAAGTCAAAAGATTAAATATTAAAATTTCATCAATATTGACCATTTTTTCAACGTTCGACTGGTCCGGGGTCATCGTTTTTCATCAGAAAATTGATTTTTTGGACTCTACCAAAAATGATTCAAAATGTCATTTGGATCGGGCCTCATGTTGAATACCCACTTTTTAAACCCTCACAGTGACCAAAATTGCCATTTTTACAGAGTTTTGCTTACTCAAAATCTTCAATTTTGACCAATTTCAGGCACAGAAATGACTTTAAACACACTTATTTTAGTTGAAAAAGTAATAACTCACATCCAACCGTCATTTAAAGTCAAAAGATTAAATGTTAAAATTTCATCAATATTGACCATTTTTTCAACGTTCGACTGGTCCGGGGTAATCGTTTTTCATCAGAAAATGGATTTTTTGGACTCTACCAAAAATGATTCAAAATGTCATTTGGATCGGGCCTCATGTTGAATAACCACTTTTTAAACCCTCACGGTGACCAAAATTGCCATTTTTACAGAGTTTTGCTTACTCAAAATCTTCAATTTTGACCAATTTCAGGCACAGAAATGACTTTAAACACACTTATTTTAGTTGAAAAAGTAATAACTCACATCCAACCGTCATTTAAAGTCAAAAGATTAAATGTTAAAATTTCATCAATATTGACCATTTTTTCAACGTTCGACTGGTCCGGGGTAATCGTTTTTCATCAGAAAATGGATTTTTTTGACTCTACCAAAAATTATTCAAAATGTCATTTGGATCGGGCCTCATGTTGAATAACCACTTTTTAAACCCTCACGGTGACCAAAATTGCCATTTTTACAGAGTTTTGCTTACTCAAAATCTTCAATTTTGACCAATTTCAGGCACAGAAATGACTTTAAACACACTTATTTTAGTTGAAAAAGTAATAACTCACATCCAACCGTCATTTAAAGTCAAAAGATTAAATGTTAAAATTTCATCAATATTGACCATTTTTTCAACGTTCAACTGGTCCGGGGTCATCGTTTTTCATCAGAAAATGGATTTTTTGGACTCTACCAAAAATGATTCAAAATGTCATTTGGATCGGGCCTCATGTTGAATAACCACTTTTTAAACCCTCACGGTGACCAAAATTGCCATTTTTACAGAGTTTTGCTTACTCAAAATCTTCAATTTTGACCAATTTCAGGCACAGAAATGACTTTAAACACACTTATTTTAGTTGAAAAAGTAATAACTCACATCCAACCGTCATTTAAAGTCAAAAGATTAAATATTAAAATTTCATCAATATTGACCATTTTTTCAACGTTCGACTGGTCCGGGGTCATCGTTTTTCATCAGAAAATTGATTTTTTGGACTCTACCAAAAATGATTCAAAATGTCATTTGGATCGGGCCTCATGTTGAAAACCCACTTTTTAAACCCTCACAGTGACCAAAATTGCCATTTTTACAGAGTTTTGCTTACTCAAAATCTTCAATTTTGACCAATTTCAGGCACAGAAATGACTTTAAACACACTTATTTTAGTTGAAAAAGTAATAACTCACATCCAACCGTCATTTAAAGTCAAAAGATTAAATGTTAAAATTTCATCAATATTGACCATTTTTTCAACGTTCGACTGGTCCGGGGTAATCGTTTTTCATCAGAAAATGGATTTTTTGGACTCTACCAAAAATGATTCAAAATGTCATTTGGATCGGGCCTCATGTTGAATAACCACTTTTTAAACCCTCACGGTGACCAAAATTGCCATTTTTACAGAGTTTTGCTTACTCAAAATCTTCAATTTTGACCAATTTCAGGCACAGAAATGACTTTAAACACACTTATTTTAGTTGAAAAAGTAATAACTCACATCCAACCGTCATTTAAAGTCAAAAGATTAAATGTTAAAATTTCATCAATATTGACCATTTTTTCAACGTTCGACTGGTCCGGGGTCATCGTTTTTCATCAGAAAATGGATTTTTTGGACTCTACCAAAAATGATTCAAATTGTCATTTGGATCGGGCCTCATGTTGAATAACCACTTTTTAAACTGTCACAGTGACCAAAATTGCCATTTTTACAGAGTTTTGCTTACTCAAATCTTCAATTTTGACCAATTTCAGGCACAGAAATGACTTTAAACACACTTATTTTAGTTGAAAAAGTAATAACTCACATCCAACCGTCATTTAAAGTCAAAAGATTAAATGTTAAAATTTCATCAATATTGACCATTTTTTCAACGTTCGACTGGTCCGGGGTAATCGTTTTTCATCAGAAAATGGATTTTTTGGACTCTACCAAAAATGATTCAAAATGTCATTTGGATCGGGCCTCATGTTGAATAACCACTTTTTAAACCCTCACGGTGACCAAAATTGCCATTTTTACAGAGTTTTGCTTACTCAAAATCTTCAATTTTGACCAATTTCAGGCACAGAAATGGCTTTAAACACACTTATTTTAGTTGAAAAAGTAATAACTCACATCCAACCGTCATTTAAAGTCAAA
Organism: Lissotriton vulgaris; assembly: GCF_964263255.1. Taxonomy (NCBI): domain Eukaryota; kingdom Metazoa; phylum Chordata; class Amphibia; order Caudata; family Salamandridae; genus Lissotriton; species Lissotriton vulgaris. The sequence continues at coordinate 424,002 of NW_028243455.1, read as the reverse complement.
AGATTAAATGTTAAAATTTCATCAATATTGACCATTTTTTCAACGTTCGACTGGTCCGGGGTCATCGTTTTTCATCAGAAAATTGATTTTTTGGACTCTACCAAAAATGATTCAAAATGTCATTTGGATCGGGCCTCATGTTGAATAACCACTTTTTAAACCCTCACAGTGACAAAAATTGCCATTTTTACAGAGTTTTGCTTACTCAAAATCTTCAATTTTGACCAATTTCAGGCACAGAAATGACTTTAAACACACTTATTTTAGTTGAAAAAGTAATAACTGACATCCAACCGTCATTTAAAGTCAAAAGATTAAATGTTAAAATTTCATCAATATTGACCATTTTTTCAACGATCGACTGGTCCGGGGTCATCGTTTTTCATCAGAAAATTGATTTTTTGGACTCTACCAAAAAATGATTCAAAATGTCATTTGGATCGGGCCTCATGTTGAATAACCACTTTTTAAACCCTCACAGTGACCAAAATAGCCATTTTTACAGAGTTTTGCTTACTCAAAATCTTCAATTTTGACCAATTTCAGGCACAGAAATGACTTTAAACACACTTATTTTAGTTGAAAAAGTAATAACTCACATCCAACCGTCATTTAAAGTCAAAAGATTAAATGTTAAAATTTCATCAATATTGACCATTTTTTCAACGTTCGACTGGTCCGGGGTAATCGTTTTTCATCAGAAAATGGATTTTTTGGACTCTACCAAAAATGATTCAAAATGTCATTTGGATCGGGCCTCATGTTGAATAACCACTTTTTAAACCCTCACGGTGACCAAAATTGCCATTTTTACAGAGTTTTGCTTACTCAAAATCTTCAATTTTGACCAATTTCAGGCACAGAAATGACTTTAAACACACTTATTTTAGTTGAAAAAGTAATAACTCACATCCAACCGTCATTTAAAGTCAAAAGATTAAATATTAAAATTTCATCAATATTGACCATTTTTTCAACGTTCGACTGGTCCGGGGTCATCGTTTTTCATCAGAAAATTGATTTTTTGGACTCTACCAAAAATGATTCAAAATGTCATTTGGATCGGGCCTCATGTTGAAAACCCACTTTTTAAACCCTCACAGTGACCAAAATTGCCATTTTTACAGAGTTTTGCTTACTCAAAATCTTCAATTTTGACCAATTTCAGGCACAGAAATGACTTTAAACACACTTATTTTAGTTGAAAAAGTAATAACTCACATCCAACCGTCATTTAAAGTCAAAAGATTAAATGTTAAAATTTCATCAATATTGACCATTTTTTCAACGTTCGACTGGTCCGGGGTAATCGTTTTTCATCAGAAAATGGATTTTTTGGACTCTACCAAAAATGATTCAAAATGTCATTTGGATCGGGCCTCATGTTGAATAACCACTTTTTAAACCCTCACGGTGACCAAAATTGCCATTTTTACAGAGTTTTGCTTACTCAAAATCTTCAATTTTGACCAATTTCAGGCACAGAAATGACTTTAAACACACTTATTTTAGTTGAAAAAGTAATAACTCACATCCAACCGTCATTTAAAGTCAAAAGATTAAATGTTAAAATTTCATCAATATTGACCATTTTTTCAACGTTCGACTGGTCCGGGGTCATCGTTTTTCATCAGAAAATGGATTTTTTGGACTCTACCAAAAATGATTCAAATTGTCATTTGGATCGGGCCTCATGTTGAATAACCACTTTTTAAACTGTCACAGTGACCAAAATTGCCATTTTTACAGAGTTTTGCTTACTCAAATCTTCAATTTTGACCAATTTCAGGCACAGAAATGACTTTAAACACACTTATTTTAGTTGAAAAAGTAATAACTCACATCCAACCGTCATTTAAAGTCAAAAGATTAAATGTTAAAATTTCATCAATATTGACCATTTTTTCAACGTTCGACTGGTCCGGGGTAATCGTTTTTCATCAGAAAATGGATTTTTTGGACTCTACCAAAAATGATTCAAAATGTCATTTGGATCGGGCCTCATGTTGAATAACCACTTTTTAAACCCTCACGGTGACCAAAATTGCCATTTTTACAGAGTTTTGCTTACTCAAAATCTTCAATTTTGACCAATTTCAGGCACAGAAATGGCTTTAAACACACTTATTTTAGTTGAAAAAGTAATAACTCACATCCAACCGTCATTTAAAGTCAAAAGATTAAATGTTAAAATTTCATCAATATTGACCATTTTTTCAACGTTCGACTGGTCCGGGGTCATCGTTTTTCATCAGAAAATTGATTTTTTGGACTCTACCAAAAATGATTCAAAATGTCATTTGGATCGGGCCTCATGTTGAATAACCACTTTTTAAACCCTCACAGTGACAAAAATTGCCATTTTTACAGAGTTTTGCTTACTCAAAATCTTCAATTTTGACCAATTTCAGGCACAGAAATGACTTTAAACACACTTATTTTAGTTGAAAAAGTAATAACTGACATCCAACCGTCATTTAAAGTCAAAAGATTAAATGTTAAAATTTCATCAATATTGACCATTTTTTCAACGATCGACTGGTCCGGGGTCATCGTTTTTCATCAGAAAATTGATTTTTTGGACTCTACCAAAAAATGATTCAAAATGTCATTTGGATCGGGCCTCATGTTGAATAACCACTTTTTAAACCCTCACAGTGACCAAAATAGCCATTTTTACAGAGTTTTGCTTACTCAAAATCTTCAATTTTGACCAATTTCAGGCACAGAAATGACTTTAAACACACTTATTTTAGTTGAAAAAGTAATAACTCACATCCAACCGTCATTTAAAGTCAAAAGATTAAATGTTAAAATTTCATCAATATTGACCATTTTTTCAACGTTCGACTGGTCCGGGGTCATCGTTTTTCATCAGAAAATTGATTTTTTGGACTCTACCAAAAATGATTCAAAATGTCATTTGGATCGGGCCTCATGTTGAAGAACCACTTTTTAAACCCTCACAGTGACCAAAATTGCCATTTTTACAGAGTTTTGCTTACTCAAAATCTTCAATTTTGACCAATTTCAGGCACAGAAATGACTTTAAACACACTTATTTTAGTTGAAAAAGTAATAACTCACATCCAACCGTCATTTAAAGTCAAAAGATTAAATGTTAAAATTTCATCAATATTGACCAATTTTTTTCAACGTTCGACTGGTCCGGGGTCATCGTTTTTTCATCAGAAAATGGATTTTTTGGACTCTACCAAAAATGATTCAAAATGTCATTTGGATCAGGCCTCATGTTGAATAACCACTTTTTAAACCCTCACAGTGACCAAAACTGCCATTTTTACAGAGTTTTGCTTACTCAAAATCTTCAATTTTGACCAATTTCAGGCACAGAAATGACTTTAAACACACTTATTTTAGTTGAAAAAGTAATAACTCACATCCAACCGTCATTTAAAGTCAAAAGATTAAATATTAAAATTTCATCAATATTGACCATTTTTTCAACGTTCGACTGGTCCGGGGTCGTCGTTTTTCATCAGAAAATTGATTTTTTGGACTCTACCAAAAATGATTCAAAATGTCATTTGGATCAGGCCTCATGTTGAATAACCACTTTTTAAACCCTCACAGTGACCAAAACTGCCATTTTTACAGAGTTTTGCTTACTCAAAATCTTCAATTTTGACCAATTTCAGGCACAGAAATGACTTTAAACACACTTATTTTAGTTGAAAAAGTAATAACTCACATCCAACCGTCATTTAAAGTCAAAAGATTAAATATTAAAATTTCATCAATATTGACCATTTTTTCAACGTTCGACTGGTCCGGGGTCATCGTTTTTCATCAGAAAATTGATTTTTTGGACTCTACCAAAAATGATTCAAAATGTCATTTGGATCGGGCCTCATGTTGAATACCCACTTTTTAAACCCTCACAGTGACCAAAATTGCCATTTTTACAGAGTTTTGCTTACTCAAAATCTTCAATTTTGACCAATTTCAGGCACAGAAATGACTTTAAACACACTTATTTTAGTTGAAAAAGTAATAACTCACATCCAACCGTCATTTAAAGTCAAAAGATTAAATGTTAAAATTTCATCAATATTGACCATTTTTTCAACGTTCGACTGGTCCGGGGTAATCGTTTTTCATCAGAAAATGGATTTTTTGGACTCTACCAAAAATGATTCAAAATGTCATTTGGATCGGGCCTCATGTTGAATAACCACTTTTTAAACCCTCACGGTGACCAAAATTGCCATTTTTACAGAGTTTTGCTTACTCAAAATCTTCAATTTTGACCAATTTCAGGCACAGAAATGACTTTAAACACACTTATTTTAGTTGAAAAAGTAATAACTCACATCCAACCGTCATTTAAAGTCAAAAGATTAAATGTTAAAATTTCATCAATATTGACCATTTTTTCAACGTTCGACTGGTCCGGGGTAATCGTTTTTCATCAGAAAATGGATTTTTTTGACTCTACCAAAAATTATTCAAAATGTCATTTGGATCGGGCCTCATGTTGAATAACCACTTTTTAAACCCTCACGGTGACCAAAATTGCCATTTTTACAGAGTTTTGCTTACTCAAAATCTTCAATTTTGACCAATTTCAGGCACAGAAATGACTTTAAACACACTTATTTTAGTTGAAAAAGTAATAACTCACATCCAACCGTCATTTAAAGTCAAAAGATTAAATGTTAAAATTTCATCAATATTGACCATTTTTTCAACGTTCAACTGGTCCGGGGTCATCGTTTTTCATCAGAAAATGGATTTTTTGGACTCTACCAAAAATGATTCAAATTGTCATTTGGATCGGGCCTCATGTTGAATAACCACTTTTTAAACTGTCACAGTGACCAAAATTGCCATTTTTACAGAGTTTTGCTTACTCAAAATCTTCAATTTTGACCAATTTCAGGCACAGAAATGACTTTAAACACACTTATTTTAGTTGAAAAAGTAATAACTCACATCCAACCGTCATTTAAAGTCAAAAGATTAAATGTTAAAATTTCATCAATATTGACCATTTTTTCAACGTTCGACTGGTCCGGGGTAATCGTTTTTCATCAGAAAATGGATTTTTTGGACTCTACCAAAAATGATTCAAAATGTCATTTGGATCGGGCCTCATGTTGAATAACCACTTTTTAAACCCTCACGGTGACCAAAATTGCCATTTTTACAGAGTTTTGCTTACTCAAAATCTTCAATTTTGACCAATTTCAGGCACAGAAATGACTTTAAACACACTTATTTTAGTTGAAAAAGTAATAACTCACATCCAACCGTCATTTAAAGTCAAAAGATTAAATGTTAAAATTTCATCAATATTGACCATTTTTTCAACGTTCGACTGGTCCGGGGTCATCGTTTTTCATCAGAAAATTGATTTTTTGGACTCTACCAAAAATGATTCAAAATGTCATTTGGATCGGGCCTCATGTTGAATAACCACTTTTTAAACCCTCACAGTGACCAAAATTGCTATTTTTACAGAGTTTTGCTTACTCAAAATCTTCAATTTTGACCAATTTCAGGCACAGAAATGACTTTAAACACACTTATTTTAGTTGAAAAAGTAATAACTCACATCCAACCGTCATTTAAAGTCAAAAGATTAAATATTAAAATTTCATCAATATTGACCATTTTTTCAACGTTCGACTGGTCCGGGGTCATCGTTTTTCATCAGAAAATGGATTTTTTGGACTCTACCAAAAATGATTCAAATTGTCATTTGGATCGGGCCTCATGTTGAATAACCACTTTTTAAACTGTCACAGTGACCAAAATTGCCATTTTTACAGAGTTTTGCTTACTCAAATCTTCAATTTTGACCAATTTCAGGCACAGAAATGACTTTAAACACACTTATTTTAGTTGAAAAAGTAATAACTCACATCCAACCGTCATTTAAAGTCAAAAGATTAAATGTTAAAATTTCATCAATATTGACCATTTTTTCAACGTTCGACTGGTCCGGGGTAATCGTTTTTCATCAGAAAATGGATTTTTTGGACTCTACCAAAAATGATTCAAAATGTCATTTGGATCGGGCCTCATGTTGAATAACCACTTTTTAAACCCTCACGGTGACCAAAATTGCCATTTTTACAGAGTTTTGCTTACTCAAAATCTTCAATTTTGACCAATTTCAGGCACAGAAATGACTTTAAACACACTTATTTTAGTTGAAAAAGTAATAACTCACATCCAACCGTCATTTAAAGTCAAAAGATTAAATGTTAAAATTTCATCAATATTGACCATTTTTTCAACGTTCGACTGGTCCGGGGTCATCGTTTTTCATCAGAAAATGGATTTTTTGGACTCTACCAAAAATGATTCAAATTGTCATTTGGATCGGGCCTCATGTTGAATAACCACTTTTTAAACTGTCACAGTGACCAAAATTGCCATTTTTACAGAGTTTTGCTTACTCAAATCTTCAATTTTGACCAATTTCAGGCACAGAAATGACTTTAAACACACTTATTTTAGTTGAAAAAGTAATAACTCACATCCAACCGTCATTTAAAGTCAAAAGATTAAATGTTAAAATTTCATCAATATTGACCATTTTTTCAACGTTCGACTGGTCCGGGGTCATCGTTTTTCATCAGAAAATTGATTTTTTGGACTCTACCAAAAATGATTCAAAATGTCATTTGGATCGGGCCTCATGTTGAAGAACCACTTTTTAAACCCTCACAGTGACCAAAATTGCCATTTTTACAGAGTTTTGCTTACTCAAAATCTTCAATTTTGACCAATTTCAGGCACAGAAATGACTTTAAACACACTTATTTTAGTTGAAAAAGTAATAACTCACATCCAACCGTCATTTAAAGTCAAAAGATTAAATGTTAAAATTTCATCAATATTGACCAATTTTTTTCAACGTTCGACTGGTCCGGGGTCATCGTTTTTTCATCAGAAAATGGATTTTTTGGACTCTACCAAAAATGATTCAAAATGTCATTTGGATCAGGCCTCATGTTGAATAACCACTTTTTAAACCCTCACAGTGACCAAAACTGCCATTTTTACAGAGTTTTGCTTACTCAAAATCTTCAATTTTGACCAATTTCAGGCACAGAAATGACTTTAAACACACTTATTTTAGTTGAAAAAGTAATAACTCACATCCAACCGTCATTTAAAGTCAAAAGATTAAATATTAAAATTTCATCAATATTGACCATTTTTTCAACGTTCGACTGGTCCGGGGTCGTCGTTTTTCATCAGAAAATTGATTTTTTGGACTCTACCAAAAATGATTCAAAATGTCATTTGGATCAGGCCTCATGTTGAATAACCACTTTTTAAACCCTCACAGTGACCAAAACTGCCATTTTTACAGAGTTTTGCTTACTCAAAATCTTCAATTTTGACCAATTTCAGGCACAGAAATGACTTTAAACACACTTATTTTAGTTGAAAAAGTAATAACTCACATCCAACCGTCATTTAAAGTCAAAAGATTAAATATTAAAATTTCATCAATATTGACCATTTTTTCAACGTTCGACTGGTCCGGGGTCATCGTTTTTCATCAGAAAATTGATTTTTTGGACTCTACCAAAAATGATTCAAAATGTCATTTGGATCGGGCCTCATGTTGAATACCCACTTTTTAAACCCTCACAGTGACCAAAATTGCCATTTTTACAGAGTTTTGCTTACTCAAAATCTTCAATTTTGACCAATTTCAGGCACAGAAATGACTTTAAACACACTTATTTTAGTTGAAAAAGTAATAACTCACATCCAACCGTCATTTAAAGTCAAAAGATTAAATGTTAAAATTTCATCAATATTGACCATTTTTTCAACGTTCGACTGGTCCGGGGTAATCGTTTTTCATCAGAAAATGGATTTTTTTGACTCTACCAAAAATTATTCAAAATGTCATTTGGATCGGGCCTCATGTTGAATAACCACTTTTTAAACCCTCACAGTGACAAAAATTGCCATTTTTACAGAGTTTTGCTTACTCAAAATCTTCAATTTTGACCAATTTCAGGCACAGAAATGACTTTAAACACACTTATTTTAGTTGAAAAAGTAATAACTCACATCCAACCGTCATTTAAAGTCAAAAGATTAAATGTTAAAATTTCATCAATATTGACCATTTTTTCAACGTTCGACTGGTCCGGGGTCATCGTTTTTCATCAGAAAATTGATTTTTTGGACTCTACCAAAAATGATTCAAAATGTCATTTGGATCGGGCCTCATGTTGAAGAACCACTTTTTAAACCCTCACAGTGACCAAAATTGCCATTTTTACAGAGTTTTGCTTACTCAAAATCTTCAATTTTGACCAATTTCAGGCACAGAAATGACTTTAAACACACTTATTTTAGTTGAAAAAGTAATAACTCACATCCAACCGTCATTTAAAGTCAAAAGATTAAATGTTAAAATTTCATCAATATTGACCAATTTTTTTCAACGTTCGACTGGTCCGGGGTCATCGTTTTTTCATCAGAAAATGGATTTTTTGGACTCTACCAAAAATGATTCAAAATGTCATTTGGATCAGGCCTCATGTTGAATAACCACTTTTTAAACCCTCACAGTGACCAAAACTGCCATTTTTACAGAGTTTTGCTTACTCAAAATCTTCAATTTTGACCAATTTCAGGCACAGAAATGACTTTAAACACACTTATTTTAGTTGAAAAAGTAATAACTCACATCCAACCGTCATTTAAAGTCAAAAGATTAAATATTAAAATTTCATCAATATTGACCATTTTTTCAACGTTCGACTGGTCCGGGGTCATCGTTTTTCATCAGAAAATTGATTTTTTGGACTCTACCAAAAATGATTCAAAATGTCATTTGGATCAGGCCTCATGTTGAATAACCACTTTTTAAACCCTCACAGTGACCAAAACTGCCATTTTTACAGAGTTTTGCTTACTCAAAATCTTCAATTTTGACCAATTTCAGGCACAGAAATGACTTTAAACACACTTATTTTAGTTGAAAAAGTAATAACTCACATCCAACCGTCATTTAAAGTCAAAAGATTAAATATTAAAATTTCATCAATATTGACCATTTTTTCAACGTTCGACTGGTCCGGGGTCATCGTTTTTCATCAGAAAATTGATTTTTTGGACTCTACCAAAAATGATTCAAAATGTCATTTGGATCGGGCCTCATGTTGAATACCCACTTTTTAAACCCTCACAGTGACCAAAATTGCCATTTTTACAGAGTTTTGCTTACTCAAAATCTTCAATTTTGACCAATTTCAGGCACAGAAATGACTTTAAACACACTTATTTTAGTTGAAAAAGTAATAACTCACATCCAACCGTCATTTAAAGTCAAAAGATTAAATGTTAAAATTTCATCAATATTGACCATTTTTTCAACGTTCGACTGGTCCGGGGTAATCGTTTTTCATCAGAAAATGGATTTTTTGGACTCTACCAAAAATGATTCAAAATGTCATTTGGATCGGGCCTCATGTTGAATAACCACTTTTTAAACCCTCACGGTGACCAAAATTGCCATTTTTACAGAGTTTTGCTTACTCAAAATCTTCAATTTTGACCAATTTCAGGCACAGAAATGACTTTAACTCCATGGCTGCTAAGGCAATTCCCCTCCTGTGCTGGGATTTGCTTTTTTATATTGTTTTATGACGAGCTGGGCTCGTCATCAGTGTATGAGGAGGCTACACCATGACGAGCCCAGCTCGTCATGAGTGTGGAAGGGGTTAAACACACTTATTTTAGTTGAAAAAGTAATAACTCACATCCAACCGTCATTTAAAGTCAAAAGATTAAATGTTAAAATTTCATCAATATTGACCATTTTTTCAACGTTCGACTGGTCCGGGGTAATCGTTTTTCATCAGAAAATGGATTTTTTTGACTCTACCAAAAATTATTCAAAATGTCATTTGGATCGGGCCTCATGTTGAATAACCACTTTTTAAACCCTCACGTTGACCAAAATTGCAATTTTTACAGATTTTTGCTTACTCAAAATCTTCAATTTTGACCAATTTCAGGCACAGAAATGACTTTAAACACACTTATTTTAGTTGAAAAAGTAATAACTCACATCCAACCGTCATTTAAAGTCAAAAGATTAAATGTTAAAATTTCATCAATATTGACCATTTTTTCAACGTTCAACTGGTCCGGGGTCATCGTTTTTCATCAGAAAATGGATTTTTTGGACTCTACCAAAAATGATTCAAATTGTCATTTGGATCGGGCCTCATGTGGAATAACCACTTTTTAAACTGTCACAGTGACCAAAATTGCCATTTTTACAGAGTTTTGCTTACTCAAAATCTTCAATTTTGACCAATTTCAGGCACAGAAATGACTTTAAACACACTTATTTTAGTTGAAAAAGTAATAACTCACATCCAACCGTCATTTAAAGTCAAAAGATTAAATGTTAAAATTTCATCAATATTGACCATTTTTTCAACGTTCGACTGGTCCGGGGTAATCGTTTTTCATCAGAAAATGGATTTTTTGGACTCTACCAAAAATGATTCAAAATGTCATTTGGATCGGGCCTCATGTTGAATAACCACTTTTTAAACCCTCACGGTGACCAAAATTGCCATTTTTACAGAGTTTTGCTTACTCAAAATCTTCAATTTTGACCAATTTCAGGCACAGAAATGACTTTAAACACACTTATTTTAGTTGAAAAAGTAATAACTCACATCCAACCGTCATTTAAAGTCAAAAGATTAAATGTTAAAATTTCATCAATATTGACCATTTTTTCAACGTTCGACTGGTCCGGGGTCATCGTTTTTCATCAGAAAATTGATTTTTTGGACTCTACCAAAAATGATTCAAAATGTCATTTGGATCGGGCCTCATGTTGAATAACCACTTTTTAAACCCTCACAGTGACCAAAATTGCCATTTTTACAGAGTTTTGCTTACTCAAAATCTTCAATTTTGACCAATTTCAGGCACAGAAATGACTTTAAACACACTTATTTTAGTTGAAAAAGTAATAACTGACATCCAACCGTCATTTAAAGTCAAAAGATTAAATGTTAAAATTTCATCAATATTGACCATTTTTTCAACGTTCGACTGGTCCGGGGTCATCGTTTTTCATCAGAAAATTGATTTTTTGGACTCTACCAAAAAATGATTCAAAATGTCATTTGGATCGGGCCTCATGTTGAATAACCACTTTTTAAACCCTCACAGTGACCAAAATTGCCATTTTTACAGAGTTTTGCTTACTCAAAATCTTCAATTTTGACCAATTTCAGGCACAGAAATGACTTTAAACACACTTATTTTAGTTGAAAAAGTAATAACTCACATCCAACCGTCATTTAAAGTCAAAAGATTAAATGTTAAAATTTCATCAATATTGACCATTTTTTCAACGTTCGACTGGTCCGGGGTCATCGTTTTTCATCAGAAAATTGATTTTTTGGACTCTACCAAAAATGATTCAAAATGTCATTTGGATCGGGCCTCATGTTGAAGAACCACTTTTTAAACCCTCACAGTGACCAAAACTGCCATTTTTACAGAGTTTTGCTTACTCAAAATCTTCAATTTTGACCAATTTCAGGCACAGAAATGACTTTAAACACACTTATTTTAGTTGAAAAAGTAATAACTCACATCCAACCGTCATTTAAAGTCAAAAGATTAAATGTTAAAATTTCATCAATATTGACCATTTTTTCAACGTTCGACTGGTCCGGGGTCATCGTTTTTCATCAGAAAATTGATTTTTTGGACTCTACCAAAAATGATTCAAAATGTCATTTGGATCGGGCCTCATGTTGAATAACCACTTTTTAAACCCTCACAGTGACCAAAATTGCCATTTTTACAGAGTTTTGCTTACTCAAAATCTTCAATTTTGACCAATTTCAGGCACAGAAATGACTTTAAACACACTTATTTTAGTTGAAAAAGTAATAACTCACATCCAACCGTCATTTAAAGTCAAAAGATTAAATGTTAAAATTTCATCAATATTGACCAATTTTTTTCAACGTTCGACTGGTCCGGGGTCATCGTTTTTTCATCAGAAAATTGATTTTTTGGACTCTACCAAAAATGATTCAAAATGTCATTTGGATCAGGCCTCATGTTGAATAACCACTTTTTAAACCCTCACAGTGACCAAAACTGCCATTTTTACAGAGTTTTGCTTACTCAAAATCTTCAATTTTGACCAATTTCAGGCACAGAAATGACTTTAAACACACTTATTTTAGTTGAAAAAGTAATAACTCACATCCAACCGTCATTTAAAGTCAAAAGATTAAATATTAAAATTTCATCAATATTGACCATTTTTTCAACGTTCGACTGGTCCGGGGTCATCGTTTTTCATCAGAAAATTGATTTTTTGGACTCTACCAAAAATGATTCAAAATGTCATTTGGATCAGGCCTCATGTTGAATAACCACTTTTTAAACCCTCACAGTGACCAAAACTGCCATTTTTACAGAGTTTTGCTTACTCAAAATCTTCAATTTTGACCAATTTCAGGCACAGAAATGACTTTAAACACACTTATTTTAGTTGAAAAAGTAATAACTCACATCCAACCGTCATTTAAAGTCAAAAGATTAAATATTAAAATTTCATCAATATTGACCATTTTTTCAACGTTCGACTGGTCCGGGGTCATCGTTTTTCATCAGAAAATTGATTTTTTGGACTCTACCAAAAATGATTCAAAATGTCATTTGGATCGGGCCTCATGTTGAATACCCACTTTTTAAACCCTCACAGTGACCAAAATTGCCATTTTTACAGAGTTTTGCTTACTCAAAATCTTCAATTTTGACCAATTTCAGGCACAGAAATGACTTTAAACACACTTATTTTAGTTGAAAAAGTAATAACTCACATCCAACCGTCATTTAAAGTCAAAAGATTAAATGTTAAAATTTCATCAATATTGACCATTTTTTCAACGTTCGACTGGTCCGGGGTAATCGTTTTTCATCAGAAAATGGATTTTTTTGACTCTACCAAAAATTATTCAAAATGTCATTTGGATCGGGCCTCATGTTGAATAACCACTTTTTAAACCCTCACAGTGACAAAAATTGCCATTTTTACAGAGTTTTGCTTACTCAAAATCTTCAATTTTGACCAATTTCAGGCACAGAAATGACTTTAAACACACTTATTTTAGTTGAAAAAGTAATAACTCACATCCAACCGTCATTTAAAGTCAAAAGATTAAATGTTAAAATTTCATCAATATTGACCATTTTTTCAACGTTCGACTGGTCCGGGGTCATCGTTTTTCATCAGAAAATTGATTTTTTGGACTCTACCAAAAATGATTCAAAATGTCATTTGGATCGGGCCTCATGTTGAAGAACCACTTTTTAAACCCTCACAGTGACCAAAATTGCCATTTTTACAGAGTTTTGCTTACTCAAAATCTTCAATTTTGACCAATTTCAGGCACAGAAATGACTTTAAACACACTTATTTTAGTTGAAAAAGTAATAACTCACATCCAACCGTCATTTAAAGTCAAAAGATTAAATGTTAAAATTTCATCAATATTGACCAATTTTTTTCAACGTTCGACTGGTCCGGGGTCATCGTTTTTTCATCAGAAAATGGATTTTTTGGACTCTACCAAAAATGATTCAAAATGTCATTTGGATCAGGCCTCATGTTGAATAACCACTTTTTAAACCCTCACAGTGACCAAAACTGCCATTTTTACAGAGTTTTGCTTACTCAAAATCTTCAATTTTGACCAATTTCAGGCACAGAAATGACTTTAAACACACTTATTTTAGTTGAAAAAGTAATAACTCACATCCAACCGTCATTTAAAGTCAAAAGATTAAATATTAAAATTTCATCAATATTGACCATTTTTTCAACGTTCGACTGGTCCGGGGTCATCGTTTTTCATCAGAAAATTGATTTTTTGGACTCTACCAAAAATGATTCAAAATGTCATTTGGATCAGGCCTCATGTTGAATAACCACTTTTTAAACCCTCACAGTGACCAAAACTGCCATTTTTACAGAGTTTTGCTTACTCAAAATCTTCAATTTTGACCAATTTCAGGCACAGAAATGACTTTAAACACACTTATTTTAGTTGAAAAAGTAATAACTCACATCCAACCGTCATTTAAAGTCAAAAGATTAAATATTAAAATTTCATCAATATTGACCATTTTTTCAACGTTCGACTGGTCCGGGGTCATCGTTTTTCATCAGAAAATTGATTTTTTGGACTCTACCAAAAATGATTCAAAATGTCATTTGGATCGGGCCTCATGTTGAATACCCACTTTTTAAACCCTCACAGTGACCAAAATTGCCATTTTTACAGAGTTTTGCTTACTCAAAATCTTCAATTTTGACCAATTTCAGGCACAGAAATGACTTTAAACACACTTATTTTAGTTGAAAAAGTAATAACTCACATCCAACCGTCATTTAAAGTCAAAAGATTAAATGTTAAAATTTCATCAATATTGACCATTTTTTCAACGTTCGACTGGTCCGGGGTAATCGTTTTTCATCAGAAAATGGATTTTTTGGACTCTACCAAAAATGATTCAAAATGTCATTTGGATCGGGCCTCATGTTGAATAACCACTTTTTAAACCCTCACGGTGACCAAAATTGCCATTTTTACAGAGTTTTGCTTACTCAAAATCTTCAATTTTGACCAATTTCAGGCACAGAAATGACTTTAAACACACTTATTTTAGTTGAAAAAGTAATAACTCACATCCAACCGTCATTTAAAGTCAAAAGATTAAATGTTAAAATTTCATCAATATTGACCATTTTTTCAACGTTCGACTGGTCCGGGGTAATCGTTTTTCATCAGAAAATGGATTTTTTTGACTCTACCAAAAATTATTCAAAATGTCATTTGGATCGGGCCTCATGTTGAATAACCACTTTTTAAACCCTCACGTTGACCAAAATTGCCATTTTTACAGATTTTTGCTTACTCAAAATCTTCAATTTTGACCAATTTCAGGCACAGAAATGACTTTAAACACACTTATTTTAGTTGAAAAAGTAATAACTCACATCCAACCGTCATTTAAAGTCAAAAGATTAAATGTTAAAATTTCATCAATATTGACCATTTTTTCAACGTTCAACTGGTCCGGGGTCATCGTTTTTCATCAGAAAATGGATTTTTTGGACTCTACCAAAAATGATTCAAATTGTCATTTGGATCGGGCCTCATGTGGAATAACCACTTTTTAAACTGTCACAGTGACCAAAATTGCCATTTTTACAGAGTTTTGCTTACTCAAAATCTTCAATTTTGACCAATTTCAGGCACAGAAATGACTTTAAACACACTTATTTTAGTTGAAAAAGTAATAACTCACATCCAACCGTCATTTAAAGTCAAAAGATTAAATGTTAAAATTTCATCAATATTGACCATTTTTTCAACGTTCGACTGGTCCGGGGTCATCGTTTTTCATCAGAAAATTGATTTTTTGGACTCTACCAAAAATGATTCAAAATGTCATTTGGATCGGGCCTCATGTTGAAGAACCACTTTTTAAACCCTCACAGTGACCAAAACTGCCATTTTTACAGAGTTTTGCTTACTCAAAATCTTCAATTTTGACCAATTTCAGGCACAGAAATGACTTTAAACACACTTATTTTAGTTGAAAAAGTAATAACTCACATCCAACCGTCATTTAAAGTCAAAAGATTAAATGTTAAAATTTCATCAATATTGACCATTTTTTCAACGTTCGACTGGTCCGGGGTCATCGTTTTTCATCAGAAAATTGATTTTTTGGACTCTACCAAAAATGATTCAAAATGTCATTTGGATCGGGCCTCATGTTGAATAACCACTTTTTAAACCCTCACAGTGACCAAAATTGCCATTTTTACAGAGTTTTGCTTACTCAAAATCTTCAATTTTGACCAATTTCAGGCACAGAAATGACTTTAAACACACTTATTTTAGTTGAAAAAGTAATAACTCACATCCAACCGTCATTTAAAGTCAAAAGATTAAATGTTAAAATTTCATCAATATTGACCAATTTTTTTCAACGTTCGACTGGTCCGGGGTCATCGTTTTTTCATCAGAAAATTGATTTTTTGGACTCTACCAAAAATGATTCAAAATGTCATTTGGATCAGGCCTCATGTTGAATAACCACTTTTTAAACCCTCACAGTGACCAAAACTGCCATTTTTACAGAGTTTTGCTTACTCAAAATCTTCAATTTTGACCAATTTCAGGCACAGAAATGACTTTAAACACACTTATTTTAGTTGAAAAAGTAATAACTCACATCCAACCGTCATTTAAAGTCAAAAGATTAAATATTAAAATTTCATCAATATTGACCATTTTTTCAACGTTCGACTGGTCCGGGGTCATCGTTTTTCATCAGAAAATTGATTTTTTGGACTCTACCAAAAATGATTCAAAATGTCATTTGGATCAGGCCTCATGTTGAATAACCACTTTTTAAACCCTCACAGTGACCAAAACTGCCATTTTTACAAAGTTTTGCTTACTCAAAATCTTCAATTTTGACCAATTTCAGGCACAGAAATGACTTTAAACACACTTATTTTAGTTGAAAAAGTAATAACTCACATCCAACCGTCATTTAAAGTCAAAAGATTAAATATTAAAATTTCATCAATATTGACCATTTTTTCAACGTTCGACTGGTCCGGGGTCATCGTTTTTCATCAGAAAATTGATTTTTTGGACTCTACCAAAAATGATTCAAAATGTCATTTGGATCGGGCCTCATGTTGAATAACCACTTTTTAAACCCTCACAGTGACCAAAATTGCCATTTTTACAGAGTTTTGCTTACTCAAAATCTTCAATTTTGACCAATTTCAGGCACAGAAATGACTTTAAACACACTTATTTTAGTTGAAAAAGTAATAACTCACATCCAACCGTCATTTAAAGTCAAAAGATTAAATGTTAAAATTTCATCAATATTGACCATTTTTTCAACGTTCGACTGGTCCGGGGTAATCGTTTTTCATCAGAAAATGGATTTTTTGGACTCTACCAAAAATGATTCAAAATGTCATTTGGATCGGGCCTCATGTTGAATAACCACTTTTTAAACCCTCACGGTGACCAAAATTGCCATTTTTACAGAGTTTTGCTTACTCAAAATCTTCAATTTTGACCAATTTCAGGCACAGAAATGACTTTAAACACACTTATTTTAGTTGAAAAAGTAATAACTCACATCCAACCGTCATTTAAAGTCAAAAGATTAAATGTTAAAATTTCATCAATATTGACCATTTTTTCAACGTTCGACTGGTCCGGGGTCATCGTTTTTCATCAGAAAATGGATTTTTTGGACTCTACCAAAAATGATTCAAATTGTCATTTGGATCGGGCCTCATGTTGAATAACCACTTTTTAAACTGTCACAGTGACCAAAATTGCCATTTTTACAGAGTTTTGCTTACTCAAAATCTTCAATTTTGACCAATTTCAGGCACAGAAATGACTTTAAACACACTTATTTTAGTTGAAAAAGTAATAACTCACATCCAACCGTCATTTAAAGTCAAAAGATTAAATGTTAAAATTTCATCAATATTGACCATTTTTTCAACGTTCGACTGGTCCGGGGTAATCGTTTTTCATCAGAAAATGGATTTTTTGGACTCTACCAAAAATGATTCAAAATGTCATTTGGATCGGGCCTCATGTTGAATAACCACTTTTTAAACCCTCACGGTGACCAAAATTGCCATTTTTACAGAGTTTTGCTTACTCAAAATCTTCAATTTTGACCAATTTCAGGCACAGAAATGACTTTAAACACACTTATTTTAGTTGAAAAAGTAATAACTCACATCCAACCGTCATTTAAAGTCAAAAGATTAAATGTTAAAATTTCATCAATATTGACCATTTTTTCAACGTTCGACTGGTCCGGGGTCATCGTTTTTCATCAGAAAATTGATTTTTTGGACTCTACCAAAAATGATTCAAAATGTCATTTGGATCGGGCCTCATGTTGAATAACCACTTTTTAAACCCTCACAGTGACCAAAATTGCCATTTTTACAGAGTTTTGCTTACTCAAAATCTTCAATTTTGACCAATTTCAGGCACAGAAATGACTTTAAACACACTTATTTTAGTTGAAAAAGTAATAACTGACATCCAACCGTCATTTAAAGTCAAAAGATTAAATGTTAAAATTTCATCAATATTGACCATTTTTTCAACGTTCGACTGGTCCGGGGTCATCGTTTTTCATCAGAAAATTGATTTTTTGGACTCTACCAAAAAATGATTCAAAATGTCATTTGGATCGGGCCTCATGTTGAATAACCACTTTTTAAACCCTCACAGTGACCAAAATTGCCATTTTTACAGAGTTTTGCTTACTCAAAATCTTCAATTTTGACCAATTTCAGGCACAGAAATGACTTTAAACACACTTATTTTAGTTGAAAAAGTAATAACTCACATCCAACCGTCATTTAAAGTCAAAAGATTAAATGTTAAAATTTCATCAATATTGACAATTTTTTCAACGTTCGAATGGTCCGGGGTCATCGTTTTTCATCAGAAAATTGATTTTTTGGACTCTACCAAAAATGATTCAAAATGTCATTTGGATCGGGCCTCATGTTGAAGAACCACTTTTTAAACCCTCACAGTGACCAAAACTGCCATTTTTACAGAGTTTTGCTTACTCAAAATCTTCAATTTTGACCAATTTCAGGCACAGAAATGACTTTAAACACACTTATTTTAGTTGAAAAAGTAATAACTCACATCCAACCGTCATTTAAAGTCAAAAGATTAAATGTTAAAATTTCATCAATATTGACCATTTTTTCAACGTTCGACTGGTCCGGGGTCATCGTTTTTCATCAGAAAATTGATTTTTTGGACTCTACCAAAAATGATTCAAAATGTCATTTGGATCGGGCCTCATGTTGAATAACCACTTTTTAAACCCTCACAGTGACCAAAATTGCCATTTTTACAGAGTTTTGCTTACTCAAAATCTTCAATTTTGACCAATTTCAGGCACAGAAATGACTTTAAACACACTTATTTTAGTTGAAAAAGTAATAACTCACATCCAACCGTCATTTAAAGTCAAAAGATTAAATGTTAAAATTTCATCAATATTGACCAATTTTTTTCAACGTTCGACTGGTCCGGGGTCATCGTTTTTTCATCAGAAAATTGATTTTTTGGACTCTACCAAAAATGATTCAAAATGTCATTTGGATCAGGCCTCATGTTGAATAACCACTTTTTAAACCCTCACAGTGACCAAAACTGCCATTTTTACAGAGTTTTGCTTACTCAAAATCTTCAATTTTGACCAATTTCAGGCACAGAAATGACTTTAAACACACTTATTTTAGTTGAAAAAGTAATAACTCACATCCAACCGTCATTTAAAGTCAAAAGATTAAATATTAAAATTTCATCAATATTGACCATTTTTTCAACGTTCGACTGGTCCGGGGTCATCGTTTTTCATCAGAAAATTGATTTTTTGGACTCTACCAAAAATGATTCAAAATGTCATTTGGATCAGGCCTCATGTTGAATAACCACTTTTTAAACCCTCACAGTGACCAAAACTGCCATTTTTACAAAGTTTTGCTTACTCAAAATCTTCAATTTTGACCAATTTCAGGCACAGAAATGACTTTAAACACACTTATTTTAGTTGAAAAAGTAATAACTCACATCCAACCGTCATTTAAAGTCAAAAGATTAAATATTAAAATTTCATCAATATTGACCATTTTTTCAACGTTCGACTGGTCCGGGGTCATCGTTTTTCATCAGAAAATTGATTTTTTTGGACTCTACCAAAAATGATTCAAAATGTCATTTGGATCGGGCCTCATGTTGAATAACCACTTTTTAAACCCTCACAGTGACCAAAATTGCCATTTTTACAGAGTTTTGCTTACTCAAAATCTTCAATTTTGACCAATTTCAGGCACAGAAATGACTTTAAACACACTTATTTTAGTTGAAAAAGTAATAACTCACATCCAACCGTCATTTAAAGTCAAAAGATTAAATGTTAAAATTTCATCAATATTGACCATTTTTTCAACGTTCGACTGGTCCGGGGTAATCGTTTTTCATCAGAAAATGGATTTTTTGGACTCTACCAAAAATGATTCAAAATGTCATTTGGATCGGGCCTCATGTTGAATAACCACTTTTTAAACCCTCACGGTGACCAAAATTGCCATTTTTACAGAGTTTTGCTTACTCAAAATCTTCAATTTTGACCAATTTCAGGCACCGAAATGACTTTAAACACACTTATTTTAGTTGAAAAAGTAATAACTCACATCCAACCGTCATTTAAAGTCAAAAGATTAAATGTTAAAATTTCATCAATATTGACCATTTTTTCAACGTTCGACTGGTCCGGGGTCATCGTTTTTCATCAGAAAATGGATTTTTTGGACTCTACCAAAAATGATTCAAATTGTCATTTGGATCGGGCCTCATGTTGAATAACCACTTTTTAAACTGTCACAGTGACCAAAATTGCCATTTTTACAGAGTTTTGCTTACTCAAAATCTTCAATTTTGACCAATTTCAGGCACAGAAATGACTTTAAACACACTTATTTTAGTTGAAAAAGTAATAACTCACATCCAACCGTCATTTAAAGTCAAAAGATTAAATGTTAAAATTTCATCAATATTGACCATTTTTTCAACGTTCGACTGGTCCGGGGTAATCGTTTTTCATCAGAAAATGGATTTTTTGGACTCTACCAAAAATGATTCAAAATGTCATTTGGATCGGGCCTCATGTTGAATAACCACTTTTTAAACCCTCACGGTGACCAAAATTGCCATTTTTACAGAGTTTTGCTTACTCAAAATCTTCAATTTTGACCAATTTCAGGCACAGAAATGACTTTAAACACACTTATTTTAGTTGAAAAAGTAATAACTCACATCCAACCGTCATTTAAAGTCAAAAGATTAAATGTTAAAATTTCATCAATATTGACCATTTTTTCAACGTTCGACTGGTCCGGGGTCATCGTTTTTCATCAGAAAATTGATTTTTTGGACTCTACCAAAAATGATTCAAAATGTCATTTGGATCGGGCCTCATGTTGAATAACCACTTTTTAAACCCTCACAGTGACCAAAATTGCCATTTTTACAGAGTTTTGCTTACTCAAAATCTTCAATTTTGACCAATTTCAGGCACAGAAATGACTTTAAACACACTTATTTTAGTTGAAAAAGTAATAACTGACATCCAACCGTCATTTAAAGTCAAAAGATTAAATGTTAAAATTTCATCAATATTGACCATTTTTTCAACGTTCGACTGGTCCGGGGTCATCGTTTTTCATCAGAAAATTGATTTTTTGGACTCTACCAAAAAATGATTCAAAATGTCATTTGGATCGGGCCTCATGTTGAATAACCACTTTTTAAACCCTCACAGTGACCAAAATTGCCATTTTTACAGAGTTTTGCTTACTCAAAATCTTCAATTTTGACCAATTTCAGGCACAGAAATGACTTTAAACACACTTATTTTAGTTGAAAAAGTAATAACTCACATCCAACCGTCATTTAAAGTCAAAAGATTAAATGTTAAAATTTCATCAATATTGACCATTTTTTCAACGTTCGACTGGTCCGGGGTCATCGTTTTTCATCAGAAAATTGATTTTTTGGACTCTACCAAAAATGATTCAAAATGTCATTTGGATCGGGCCTCATGTTGAAGAACCACTTTTTAAACCCTCACAGTGACCAAAACTGCCATTTTTACAGAGTTTTGCTTACTCAAAATGTTCAATTTTGACCAATTTCAGGCACAGAAATGACTTTAAACACACTTATTTTAGTTGAAAAAGTAATAACTCACATCCAACCGTCATTTAAAGTCAAAAGATTAAATGTTAAAATTTCATCAATATTGACCATTTTTTCAACGTTCGACTGGTCCGGGGTCATCGTTTTTCATCAGAAAATTGATTTTTTGGACTCTACCAAAAATGATTCAAAATGTCATTTGTATCGGGCCTCATGTTGAATAACCACTTTTTAAACCCTCACGGTGACCAAAATTGCCATTTTTACAGAGTTTTGCTTACTCAAAATCTTCAATTTTGACCAATTTCAGGCACAGAAATGACTTTAAACACACTTATTTTAGTTGAAAAAGTAATAACTCACATCCAACCGTCATTTAATGTCAAAAGATTAAATGTTAAAATTTCATCAATATTGACCATTTTTTCAACGTTCGACTGGTCCGGGGTCATCGTTTTTCATCAGAAAATTGATTTTTTGGACTCTACCAAAAATGATTCAAAATGTCATTTGGATCGGGCCTCATGTTGAATAACCACTTTTTAAACCCTCACAGTGACCAAAATTGCCATTTTTACAGAGTTTTGCTTACTCAAAATCTTCAATTTTGACCAATTTCAGGCACAGAAATGACTTTAAACACACTTATTTTAGTTGAAAAAGTAATAACTCACATCCAACCGTCATTTAAAGTCAAAAGATTAAATGTTAAAATTTCATCAATATTGACCAATTTTTTTCAACGTTCGACTGGTCCGGGGTCATCGTTTTTTCATCAGAAAATTGATTTTTTGGACTCTACCAAAAATGATTCAAAATGTCATTTGGATCAGGCCTCATGTTGAATAACCACTTTTTAAACCCTCACAGTGACCAAAACTGCCATTTTTACAGAGTTTTGCTTACTCAAAATCTTCAATTTTGACCAATTTCAGGCACAGAAATGACTTTAAACACACTTATTTTAGTTGAAAAAGTAATAACTCACATCCAACCGTCATTTAAAGTCAAAAGATTAAATATTAAAATTTCATCAATATTGACCATTTTTTCAACGTTCGACTGGTCCGGGGTCATCGTTTTTCATCAGAAAATTGATTTTTTGGACTCTACCAAAAATGATTCAAAATGTCATTTGGATCAGGCCTCATGTTGAATAACCACTTTTTAAACCCTCACAGTGACCAAAACTGCCATTTTTACAGAGTTTTGCTTACTCAAAATCTTCAATTTTGACCAATTTCAGGCACAGAAATGACTTTAAACACACTTATTTTAGTTGAAAAAGTAATAACTCACATCCAACCGTCATTTAAAGTCAAAAGATTAAATATTAAAATTTCATCAATATTGACCATTTTTTCAACGTTCGACTGGTCCGGGGTCATCGTTTTTCATCAGAAAATTGATTTTTTGGACTCTACCAAAAATGATTCAAAATGTCATTTGGATCAGGCCTCATGTTGAATAACCACTTTTTAAACCCTCACAGTGACCAAAACTGCCATTTTTACAGAGTTTTGCTTACTCAAAATCTTCAATTTTGACCAATTTCAGGCACAGAAATGACTTTAAACACACTTATTTTAGTTGAAAAAGTAATAACTCACATCCAACCGTCATTTAAAGTCAAAAGATTAAATATTAAAATTTCATCAATATTGACCATTTTTTCAACGTTCGACTGGTCCGGGGTCATCGTTTTTCATCAGAAAATTGATTTTTTGGACTCTACCAAAAATGATTCAAAATGTCATTTGGATCGGGCCTCATGTTGAATAACCACTTTTTAAACCCTCACAGTGACCAAAATTGCCATTTTTACAGAGTTTTGCTTACTCAAAATCTTCAATTTTGACCAATTTCAGGCACAGAAATGACTTTAAACACACTTATTTTAGTTGAAAAAGTAATAACTCACATCCAACCGTCATTTAAAGTCAAAAGATTAAATGTTAAAATTTCATCAATATTGACCATTTTTTCAACGTTCGACTGGTCCGGGGTAATCGTTTTTCATCAGAAAATGGATTTTTTGGACTCTACCAAAAATGATTCAAAATGTCATTTGGATCGGGCCTCATGTTGAATAACCACTTTTTAAACCCTCACGGTGACCAAAATTGCCATTTTTACAGAGTTTTGCTTACTCAAAATCTTCAATTTTGACCAATTTCAGGCACAGAAATGACTTTAAACACACTTATTTTAGTTGAAAAAGTAATAACTCACATCCAACCGTCATTTAAAGTCAAAAGATTAAATGTTAAAATTTCATCAATATTGACCATTTTTTCAACGTTCGACTGGTCCGGGGTCATCGTTTTTCATCAGAAAATGGATTTTTTGGACTCTACCAAAAATGATTCAAATTGTCATTTGGATCGGGCCTCATGTTGAATAACCACTTTTTAAACTGTCACAGTAACCAAAATTGCCATTTTTACAGAGTTTTGCTTACTCAAAATCTTCAATTTTGACCAATTTCAGGCACAGAAATGACTTTAAACACACTTATTTTAGTTGAAAAAGTAATAACTCACATCCAACCGTCATTTAAAGTCAAAAGATTAAATGTTAAAATTTCATCAATATTGACCATTTTTTCAACGTTCGACTGGTCCGGGGTAATCGTTTTTCATCAGAAAATGGATTTTTTGGACTCTACCAAAAATGATTCAAAATGTCATTTGGATCGGGCCTCATGTTGAATAACCACTTTTTAAACCCTCACGGTGACCAAAATTGCCATTTTTACAGAGTTTTGCTTACTCAAAATCTTCAATTTTGACCAATTTCAGGCACAGAAATGACTTTAAACACACTTATTTTAGTTGAAAAAGTAATAACTCACATCCAACCGTCATTTAAAGTCAAAAGATTAAATGTTAAAATTTCATCAATATTGACCATTTTTTCAACGTTCGACTGGTCCGGGGTCATCGTTTTTCATCAGAAAATTGATTTTTTGGACTCTACCAAAAATGATTCAAAATGTCATTTGGATCGGGCCTCATGTTGAAGAACCACTTTTTAAACCCTCACAGTGACCAAAACTGCCATTTTTACAGAGTTTTGCTTACTCAAAATGTTCAATTTTGACCAATTTCAGGCACAGAAATGACTTTAAACACACTTATTTTAGTTGAAAAAGTAATAACTCACATCCAACCGTCATTTAAAGTCAAAAGATTAAATGTTAAAATTTCATCAATATTGACCATTTTTTCAACGTTCGACTGGTCCGGGGTCATCGTTTTTCATCAGAAAATTGATTTTTTGGACTCTACCAAAAATGATTCAAAATGTCATTTGGATCGGGCCTCATGTTGAATAACCACTTTTTAAACCCTCACAGTGACCAAAATTGCCATTTTTACAGAGTTTTGCTTACTCAAAATCTTCAATTTTGACCAATTTCAGGCACAGAAATGACTTTAAACACACTTATTTTAGTTGAAAAAGTAATAACTCACATCCAACCGTCATTTAAAGTCAAAAGATTAAATGTTAAAATTTCATCAATATTGACCATTTTTTCAACGTTCGACTGGTCCGGGGTCATCGTTTTTCATCAGAAAATTGATTTTTTGGACTCTACCAAAAATGATTCAAAATGTCATTTGGATCGGGCCTCATGTTGAATAACCACTTTTTAAACCCTCACAGTGACCAAAATTGCCATTTTTACAGAGTTTTGCTTACTCAAAATCTTCAATTTTGACCAATTTCAGGCACAGAAATGACTTTAAACACACTTATTTTAGTTGAAAAAGTAATAACTCACATCCAACTGTCATTTAAAGTCAAAAGATTAAATGTTAAAATTTCATCAATATTGACCAATTTTTTTCAACGTTCGACTGGTCCGGGGTCATCGTTTTTTCATCAGAAAATTGATTTTTTGGACTCTACCAAAAATGATTCAAAATGTCATTTGGATCAGGCCTCATGTTGAATAACCACTTTTTAAACCCTCACAGTGACCAAAACTGCCATTTTTACAGAGTTTTGCTTACTCAAAATCTTCAATTTTGACCAATTTCAGGCACAGAAATGACTTTAAACACACTTATTTTAGTTGAAAAAGTAATAACTCACATCCAACCGTCATTTAAAGTCAAAAGATTAAATATTAAAATTTCATCAATATTGACCATTTTTTCAACGTTCGACTGGTCCGGGGTCATCGTTTTTCATCAGAAAATTGATTTTTTGGACTCTACCAAAAATGATTCAAAATGTCATTTGGATCAGGCCTCATGTTGAATAACCACTTTTTAAACCCTCACAGTGACCAAAACTGCCATTTTTACAGAGTTTTGCTTACTCAAAATCTTCAATTTTGACCAATTTCAGGCACAGAAATGACTTTAAACACACTTATTTTAGTTGAAAAAGTAATAACTCACATCCAACCGTCATTTAAAGTCAAAAGATTAAATATTAAAATTTCATCAATATTGACCATTTTTTCAACGTTCGACTGGTCCGGGGTCATCGTTTTTCATCAGAAAATTGATTTTTTGGACTCTACCAAAAATGATTCAAAATGTCATTTGGATCGGGCCTCATGTTGAATAACCACTTTTTAAACCCTCACAGTGACCAAAATTGCCATTTTTACAGAGTTTTGCTTACTCAAAATCTTCAATTTTGACCAATTTCAGGCACAGAAATGACTTTAAACACACTTATTTTAGTTGAAAAAGTAATAACTCACATCCAACCGTCATTTAAAGTCAAAAGATTAAATGTTAAAATTTCATCAATATTGACCATTTTTTCAACGTTCGACTGGTCCGGGGTCATCGTTTTTCATCAGAAAATGGTTTTTTTGGACTCTACCAAAAATGATTCAAATTGTCATTTGGATCGGGCCTCATGTTGAATAACCACTTTTTAAACTGTCACAGTGACCAAAATTGCCATTTTTACAGAGTTTTGCTTACTCAAAATCTTCAATTTTGACCAATTTCAGGCACAGAAATGACTTTAAACACACTTATTTTAGTTGAAAAAGTAATAACTCACATCCAACCGTCATTTAAAGTCAAAAGATTAAATGTTAAAATTTCATCAATATTGACCATTTTTTCAACGTTCGACTGGTCCGGGGTAATCGTTTTTCATCAGAAAATGGATTTTTTGGACTCTACCAAAAATGATTCAAAATGTCATTTGGATCGGGCCTCATGTTGAATAACCACTTTTTAAACCCTCACGGTGACCAAAATTGCCATTTTTACAGAGTTTTGCTTACTCAAAATCTTCAATTTTGACCAATTTCAGGCACAGAAATGACTTTAAACACACTTATTTTAGTTGAAAAAGTAATAACTCACATCCAACCGTCATTTAAAGTCAAAAGATTAAATATTAAAATTTCATCAATATTGACCATTTTTTCAACGTTCGACTGGTCCGGGGTCATCGTTTTTCATCAGAAAATTGATTTTTTGGACTCTACCAAAAATGATTCAAAATGTCATTTGGATCGGGCCTCATGTTGAATAACCACTTTTTAAACCCTCACAGTGACCAAAATTGCCATTTTTACAGAGTTTTGCTTACTCAAAATCTTCAATTTTGACCAATTTCAGGCACAGAAATGACTTTAAACACACTTATTTTAGTTGAAAAAGTAATAACTCACATCCAACCGTCATTTAAAGTCAAAAGATTAAATGTTAAAATTTCATCAATATTGACCATTTTTTCAACGTTCGACTGGTCCGGGGTCATCGTTTTTCATCAGAAAATGGTTTTTTTGGACTCTACCAAAAATGATTCAAATTGTCATTTGGATCGGGCCTCATGTTGAATAACCACTTTTTAAACTGTCACAGTGACCAAAATTGCCATTTTTACAGAGTTTTGCTTACTCAAAATCTTCAATTTTGACCAATTTCAGGCACAGAAATGACTTTAAACACACTTATTTTAGTTGAAAAAGTAATAACTCACATCCAACCGTCATTTAAAGTCAAAAGATTAAATGTTAAAATTTCATCAATATTGACCATTTTTTCAACGTTCGACTGGTCCGGGGTAATCGTTTTTCATCAGAAAATGGATTTTTTGGACTCTACCAAAAATGATTCAAAATGTCATTTGGATCGGGCCTCATGTTGAATAACCACTTTTTAAACCCTCACGGTGACCAAAATTGCCATTTTTACAGAGTTTTGCTTACTCAAAATCTTCAATTTTGACCAATTTCAGGCACAGAAATGACTTTAAACACACTTATTTTAGTTGAAAAAGTAATAACTCACATCCAACCGTCATTTAAAGTCAAAAGATTAAATGTTAAAATTTCATCAATATTGACCATTTTTTCAACGTTCGACTGGTCCGGGGTCATCGTTTTTCATCAGAAAATTGATTTTTTGGACTCTACCAAAAATGATTCAAAATGTCATTTGGATCGGGCCTCATGTTGAATAACCACTTTTTAAACCCTCACAGTGACCAAAATTGCCATTTTTACAGAGTTTTGCTTACTCAAAATCTTCAATTTTGACCAATTTCAGGCACAGAAATGACTTTAAACACACTTATTTTAGTTGAAAAAGTAATAACTGACATCCAACCGTCATTTAAAGTCAAAAGATTAAATGTTAAAATTTCATCAATATTGACCATTTTTTCAACGTTCGACTGGTCCGGGGTCATCGTTTTTCATCAGAAAATTGATTTTTTGGACTCTACCAAAAATGATTCAAAATGTCATTTGGATCAGGCCTCATGTTGAATAACCACTTTTTAAACCCTCACAGTGACCAAAACTGCCATTTTTACAGAGTTTTGCTTACTCAAAATCTTCAATTTTGACCAATTTCAGGCACAGAAATGACTTTAAACACACTTATTTTAGTTGAAAAAGTAATAACTCACATCCAACCGTCATTTAAAGTCAAAAGATTAAATATTAAAATTTCATCAATATTGACCATTTTTTCAACGTTCGACTGGTCCGGGGTCATCGTTTTTCATCAGAAAATTGATTTTTTGGACTCTACCAAAAATGATTCAAAATGTCATTTGGATCGGGCCTCATGTTGAATAACCACTTTTTAAACCCTCACAGTGACCAAAATTGCCATTTTTACAGAGTTTTGCTTACTCAAAATCTTCAATTTTGACCAATTTCAGGCACAGAAATGACTTTAAACACACTTATTTTAGTTGAAAAAGTAATAACTCACATCCAACCGTCATTTAAAGTCAAAAGATTAAATGTTAAAATTTCATCAATATTGACCATTTTTTCAACGTTCGACTGGTCCGGGGTAATCGTTTTTCATCAGAAAATGGATTTTTTGGACTCTACCAAAAATGATTCAAAATGTCATTTGGATCGGGCCTCATGTTGAATAACCACTTTTTAAACCCTCACGGTGACCAAAATTGCCATTTTTACAGAGTTTTGCTTACTCAAAATCTTCAATTTTGACCAATTTCAGGCACAGAAATGACTTTAAACACACTTATTTTAGTTGAAAAAGTAATAACTCACATCCAACCGTCATTTAAAGTCAAAAGATTAAATGTTAAAATTTCATCAATATTGACCATTTTTTCAACGTTCGACTGGTCCGGGGTCATCGTTTTTCATCAGAAAATGGATTTTTTGGACTCTACCAAAAATGATTCAAATTGTCATTTGGATCGGGCCTCATGTTGAATAACCACTTTTTAAACTGTCACAGTAACCAAAATTGCCATTTTTACAGAGTTTTGCTTACTCAAAATCTTCAATTTTGACCAATTTCAGGCACAGAAATGACTTTAAACACACTTATTTTAGTTGAAAAAGTAATAACTCACATCCAACCGTCATTTAAAGTCAAAAGATTAGATTAAATGTTAAAATTTCATCAATATTGACCATTTTTTCAACGTTCGACTGGTCCGGGGTCATCGTTTTTCATCAGAAAATTGATTTTTTGGACTCTACCAAAAATGATTCAAAATGTCATTTGGATCGGGCCTCATGTTGAAGAACCACTTTTTAAACCCTCACAGTGACCAAAACTGCCATTTTTACAGAGTTTTGCTTACTCAAAATCTTCAATTTTGACCAATTTCAGGCACAGAAATGACTTTAAACACACTTATTTTAGTTGAAAAAGTAATAACTCACATCCAACCGTCATTTAAAGTCAAAAGATTAAATGTTAAAATTTCATCAATATTGACCATTTTTTCAACGTTCGACTGGTCCGGGGTCATCGTTTTTCATCAGAAAATTGATTTTTTGGACTCTACCAAAAATGATTCAAAATGTCATTTGGATCGGGCCTCATGTTGAATAACCACTTTTTAAACCCTCACAGTGACCAAAATTGCCATTTTTACAGAGTTTTGCTTACTCAAAATCTTCAATTTTGACCAATTTCAGGCACAGAAATGACTTTAAACACACTTATTTTAGTTGAAAAAGTAATAACTCACATCCAACCGTCATTTAAAGTCAAAAGATTAAATGTTAAAATTTCATCAATATTGACCAATTTTTTTCAACGTTCGACTGGTCCGGGGTCATCGTTTTTTCATCAGAAAATTGATTTTTTGGACTCTACCAAAAATAATTCAAAATGTCATTTGGATCAGGCCTCATGTTGAATAACCACTTTTTAAACCCTCACAGTGACCAAAACTGCCATTTTTACAGAGTTTTGCTTACTCAAAATCTTCAATTTTGACCAATTTCAGGCACAGAAATGACTTTAAACACACTTATTTTAGTTGAAAAAGTAATAACTCACATCCAACCGTCATTTAAAGTCAAAAGATTAAATATTAAAATTTCATCAATATTGACCATTTTTTCAACGTTCGACTGGTCCGGGGTCATCGTTTTTCATCAGAAAATTGATTTTTTGGACTCTACCAAAAATGATTCAAAATGTCATTTGGATCGGGCCTCATGTTGAATAACCACTTTTAAAACCCTCACAGTGACCAAAATTGCCATTTTTACAGAGTTTTGCTTACTCAAAATCTTCAATTTTGACCAATTTCAGGCACAGAAATGACTTTAAACACACTTATTTTAGTTGAAAAAGTAATAACTCACATCCAACCGTCATTTAAAGTCAAAAGATTAAATGTTAAAATTTCATCAATATTGACCATTTTTTCAACGTTCGACTGGTCCGGGGTAATCGTTTTTCATCAGAAAATGGATTTTTTGGACTCTACCAAAAATGATTCAAAATGTCATTTGGATCGGGCCTCATGTTGAATAACCACTTTTTAAACCCTCACGGTGACCAAAATTGCCATTTTTACAGAGTTTTGCTTACTCAAAATCTTCAATTTTGACCAATTTCAGGCACAGAAATGACTTTAAACACACTTATTTTAGTTGAAAAAGTAATAACTCACATCCAACCGTCATTTAAAGTCAAAAGATTAAATGTTAAAATTTCATCAATATTGACCATTTTTTCAACGTTCGACTGGTCCGGGGTCATCGTTTTTCATCAGAAAATGGATTTTTTGGACTCTACCAAAAATGATTCAAATTGTCATTTGGATCGGGCCTCATGTTGAATAACCACTTTTTAAACTGTCACAGTGACCAAAATTGCCATTTTTACAGAGTTTTGCTTACTCAAAATCTTCAATTTTGACCAATTTCAGGCACAGAAATGACTTTAAACACACTTATTTTAGTTGAAAAAGTAATAACTCACATCCAACCGTCATTTAAAGTCAAAAGATAAAATGTTAAAATTTCATCAATATTGACCATTTTTTCAACGTTCGACTGGTCCGGGGTAATCGTTTTTCATCAGAAAATGGATTTTTTGGACTCTACCAAAAATGATTCAAAATGTCATTTGGATCGGGCCTCATGTTGAATAACCACTTTTTAAACCCTCACGGTGACCAAAATTGCCATTTTTACAGAGTTTTGCTTACTCAAAATCTTCAATTTTGACCAATTTCAGGCACAGAAATGACTTTAAACACACTTATTTTAGTTGAAAAAGTAATAACTCACATCCAACCGTCATTTAAAGTCAAAAGATTAAATGTTAAAATTTCATCAATATTGACCATTTTTTCAACGTTCGACTGGTCCGGGGTCATCGTTTTTCATCAGAAAATTGATTTTTTGGACTCTACCAAAAATGATTCAAAATGTCATTTGGATCGGGCCTCATGTTGAATAACCACTTTTTAAACCCTCACAGTGACCAAAATTGCCATTTTTACAGAGTTTTGTTTACTCAAAATCTTCAATTTTGACCAATTTCAGGCACAGAAATGACTTTAAACACACTTATTTTAGTTGAAAAAGTAATAACTGACATCCAACCGTCATTTAAAGTCAAAAGATTAAATGTTAAAATTTCATCAATATTGACCATTTTTTCAACGTTCGACTGGTCCGGGGTCATCGTTTTTCATCAGAAAATTGATTTTTTGGACTCTACCAAAAATGATTCAAAATGTCATTTGGATCGGGCCTCATGTTGAAGAACCACTTTTTAAACCCTCACAGTGACCAAAACTGCCATTTTTACAGAGTTTTGCTTACTCAAAATGTTCAATTTTGACCAATTTCAGGCACAGAAATGACTTTAAACACACTTATTTTAGTTGAAAAAGTAATAACTCACATCCAACCGTCATTTAAAGTCAAAAGATTAAATGTTAAAATTTCATCAATATTGACCATTTTTTCAACGTTCGACTGGTCCGGGGTCATCGTTTTTCATCAGAAAATTGATTTTTTGGACTCTACCAAAAATGATTCAAAATGTCATTTGGATCGGGCCTCATGTTGAATAACCACTTTTTAAACCCTCACAGTGACCAAAATTGCCATTTTTACAGAGTTTTGCTTACTCAAAATCTTCAATTTTGACCAATTTCAGGCACAGAAATGACTTTAAACACACTTATTTTAGTTGAAAAAGTAATAACTCACATCCAACCGTCATTTAAAGTCAAAAGATTAAATGTTAAAATTTCATCAATATTGACCAATTTTTTTCAACGTTCGACTGGTCCGGGGTCATCGTTTTTTCATCAGAAAATGGATTTTTTGGACTCTACCAAAAATGATTCAAAATGTCATTTGGATCAGGCCTCATGTTGAATAACCACTTTTTAAACCCTCACAGTGACCAAAACTGCCATTTTTACAGAGTTTTGCTTACTCAAAATCTTCAATTTTGACCAATTTCAGGCACAGAAATGACTTTAAACACACTTATTTTAGTTGAAAAAGTAATAACTCACATCCAACCGTCATTTAAAGTCAAAAGATTAAATATTAAAATTTCATCAATATTGACCATTTTTTCAACGTTCGACTGATCCGGGGTCATCGTTTTTCATCAGAAAATTGATTTTTTGGACTCTACCAAAAATGATTCAAAATGTCATTTGGATCAGGCCTCATGTTGAATAACCACTTTTTAAACCCTCACAGTGACCAAAACTGCCATTTTTACAGAGTTTTGCTTACTCAAAATCTTCAATTTTGACCAATTTCAGGCACAGAAATGACTTTAAACACACTTATTTTAGTTGAAAAAGTAATAACTCACATCCAACCGTCATTTAAAGTCAAAAGATTAAATATTAAAATTTCATCAATATTGACCATTTTTTCAACGTTCGACTGGTCCGGGGTCATCGTTTTTCATCAGAAAATTGATTTTTTGGACTCTACCAAAAATGATTCAAAATGTCATTTGGATCGGGCCTCATGTTGAATACCCACTTTTTAAACCCTCACAGTGACCAAAATTGCCATTTTTACAGAGTTTTGCTTACTCAAAATCTTCAATTTTGACCAATTTCAGGCACAGAAATGACTTTAAACACACTTATTTTAGTTGAAAAAGTAATAACTCACATCCAACCGTCATTTAAAGTCAAAAGATTAAATGTTAAAATTTCATCAATATTGACCATTTTTTCAACGTTCGACTGGTCCGGGGTAATCGTTTTTCATCAGAAAATGGATTTTTTGGACTCTACCAAAAATGATTCAAAATGTCATTTGGATCGGGCCTCATGTTGAATAACCACTTTTTAAACCCTCACGGTGACCAAAATTGCCATTTTTACAGAGTTTTGCTTACTCAAAATCTTCAATTTTGACCAATTTCAGGCACAGAAATGACTTTAAACACACTTATTTTAGTTGAAAAAGTAATAACTCACATCCAACCGTCATTTAAAGTCAAAAGATTAAATGTTAAAATTTCATCAATATTGACCATTTTTTCAACGTTCGACTGGTCCGGGGTCATCGTTTTTCATCAGAAAATGGATTTTTTGGACTCTACCAAAAATGATTCAAATTGTCATTTGGATCGGGCCTCATGTTGAATAACCACTTTTTAAACTGTCACAGTGACCAAAATTGCCATTTTTACAGAGTTTTGCTTACTCAAATCTTCAATTTTGACCAATTTCAGGCACAGAAATGACTTTAAACACACTTATTTTAGTTGAAAAAGTAATAACTCACATCCAACCGTCATTTAAAGTCAAAAGATTAAATGTTAAAATTTCATCAATATTGACCATTTTTTCAACGTTCGACTGGTCCGGGGTAATCGTTTTTCATCAGAAAATGGATTTTTTGGACTCTACCAAAAATGATTCAAAATGTCATTTGGATCGGGCCTCATGTTGAATAACCACTTTTTAAACCCTCACGGTGACCAAAATTGCCATTTTTACAGAGTTTTGCTTACTCAAAATCTTCAATTTTGACCAATTTCAGGCACAGAAATGACTTTAAACACACTTATTTTAGTTGAAAAAGTAATAACTCACATCCAACCGTCATTTAAAGTCAAAAGATTAAATGTTAAAATTTCATCAATATTGACAATTTTTTCAACGTTCGACTGGTCCGGGGTCATCGTTTTTCATCAGAAAATTGATTTTTTGGACTCTACCAAAAATGATTCAAAATGTCATTTGGATCGGGCCTCATGTTGAATAACCACTTTTTAAACCCTCACAGTGACAAAAATTGCCATTTTTACAGAGTTTTGCTTACTCAAAATCTTCAATTTTGACCAATTTCAGGCACAGAAATGACTTTAAACACACTTATTTTAGTTGAAAAAGTAATAACTGACATCCAACCGTCATTTAAAGTCAAAAGATTAAATGTTAAAATTTCATCAATATTGACCATTTTTTCAACGATCGACTGGTCCGGGGTCATCGTTTTTCATCAGAAAATTGATTTTTTGGACTCTACCAAAAATGATTCAAAATGTCATTTGGATCGGGCCTCATGTTGAAGAACCACTTTTTAAACCCTCACAGTGACCAAAATTGCCATTTTTACAGAGTTTTGCTTACTCAAAATCTTCAATTTTGACCAATTTCAGGCACAGAAATGACTTTAAACACACTTATTTTAGTTGAAAAAGTAATAACTCACATCCAACCGTCATTTAAAGTCAAAAGATTAAATGTTAAAATTTCATCAATATTGACCAATTTTTTTCAACGTTCGACTGGTCCGGGGTCATCGTTTTTTCATCAGAAAATGGATTTTTTGGACTCTACCAAAAATGATTCAAAATGTCATTTGGATCAGGCCTCATGTTGAATAACCACTTTTTAAACCCTCACAGTGACCAAAACTGCCATTTTTACAGAGTTTTGCTTACTCAAAATCTTCAATTTTGACCAATTTCAGGCACAGAAATGACTTTAAACACACTTATTTTAGTTGAAAAAGTAATAACTCACATCCAACCGTCATTTAAAGTCAAAAGATTAAATATTAAAATTTCATCAATATTGACCATTTTTTCAACGTTCGACTGGTCCGGGGTCATCGTTTTTCATCAGAAAATTGATTTTTTGGACTCTACCAAAAATGATTCAAAATGTCATTTGGATCAGGCCTCATGTTGAATAACCACTTTTTAAACCCTCACAGTGACCAAAACTGCCATTTTTACAGAGTTTTGCTTACTCAAAATCTTCAATTTTGACCAATTTCAGGCACAGAAATGACTTTAAACACACTTATTTTAGTTGAAAAAGTAATAACTCACATCCAACCGTCATTTAAAGTCAAAAGATTAAATATTAAAATTTCATCAATATTGACCATTTTTTCAACGTTCGACTGGTCCGGGGTCATCGTTTTTCATCAGAAAATTGATTTTTTGGACTCTACCAAAAATGATTCAAAATGTCATTTGGATCGGGCCTCATGTTGAATACCCACTTTTTAAACCCTCACAGTGACCAAAATTGCCATTTTTACAGAGTTTTGCTTACTCAAAATCTTCAATTTTGACCAATTTCAGGCACAGAAATGACTTTAAACACACTTATTTTAGTTGAAAAAGTAATAACTCACATCCAACCGTCATTTAAAGTCAAAAGATTAAATGTTAAAATTTCATCAATATTGACCATTTTTTCAACGTTCGACTGGTCCGGGGTCATCGTTTTTCATCAGAAAATGGATTTTTTGGACTCTACCAAAAATGATTCAAATTGTCATTTGGATCGGGCCTCATGTTGAATAACCACTTTTTAAACTGTCACAGTGACCAAAATTGCCATTTTTACAGAGTTTTGCTTACTCAAAATCTTCAATT
The DNA here is from genome assembly GCF_964263255.1 of Lissotriton vulgaris. Taxonomy (NCBI): domain Eukaryota; kingdom Metazoa; phylum Chordata; class Amphibia; order Caudata; family Salamandridae; genus Lissotriton; species Lissotriton vulgaris. The sequence continues at coordinate 387,521 of NW_028243455.1, read as the reverse complement.
TTGACCAATTTCAGGCACAGAAATGACTTTAAACACACTTATTTTAGTTGAAAAAGTAATAACTCACATCCAACCGTCATTTAAAGTCAAAAGATAAAATGTTAAAATTTCATCAATATTGACCATTTTTTCAACGTTCGACTGGTCCGGGGTAATCGTTTTTCATCAGAAAATGGATTTTTTGGACTCTACCAAAAATGATTCAAAATGTCATTTGGATCGGGCCTCATGTTGAATAACCACTTTTTAAACCCTCACGGTGACCAAAATTGCCATTTTTACAGAGTTTTGCTTACTCAAAATCTTCAATTTTGACCAATTTCAGGCACAGAAATGACTTTAAACACACTTATTTTAGTTGAAAAAGTAATAACTCACATCCAACCGTCATTTAAAGTCAAAAGATTAAATGTTAAAATTTCATCAATATTGACCATTTTTTCAACGTTCGACTGGTCCGGGGTCATCGTTTTTCATCAGAAAATTGATTTTTTGGACTCTACCAAAAATGATTCAAAATGTCATTTGGATCGGGCCTCATGTTGAATAACCACTTTTTAAACCCTCACAGTGACCAAAATTGCCATTTTTACAGAGTTTTGTTTACTCAAAATCTTCAATTTTGACCAATTTCAGGCACAGAAATGACTTTAAACACACTTATTTTAGTTGAAAAAGTAATAACTGACATCCAACCGTCATTTAAAGTCAAAAGATTAAATGTTAAAATTTCATCAATATTGACCATTTTTTCAACGTTCGACTGGTCCGGGGTCATCGTTTTTCATCAGAAAATTGATTTTTTGGACTCTACCAAAAATGATTCAAAATGTCATTTGGATCGGGCCTCATGTTGAAGAACCACTTTTTAAACCCTCACAGTGACCAAAACTGCCATTTTTACAGAGTTTTGCTTACTCAAAATGTTCAATTTTGACCAATTTCAGGCACAGAAATGACTTTAAACACACTTATTTTAGTTGAAAAAGTAATAACTCACATCCAACCGTCATTTAAAGTCAAAAGATTAAATGTTAAAATTTCATCAATATTGACCATTTTTTCAACGTTCGACTGGTCCGGGGTCATCGTTTTTCATCAGAAAATTGATTTTTTGGACTCTACCAAAAATGATTCAAAATGTCATTTGGATCGGGCCTCATGTTGAATAACCACTTTTTAAACCCTCACAGTGACCAAAATTGCCATTTTTACAGAGTTTTGCTTACTCAAAATCTTCAATTTTGACCAATTTCAGGCACAGAAATGACTTTAAACACACTTATTTTAGTTGAAAAAGTAATAACTCACATCCAACCGTCATTTAAAGTCAAAAGATTAAATGTTAAAATTTCATCAATATTGACCAATTTTTTTCAACGTTCGACTGGTCCGGGGTCATCGTTTTTTCATCAGAAAATGGATTTTTTGGACTCTACCAAAAATGATTCAAAATGTCATTTGGATCAGGCCTCATGTTGAATAACCACTTTTTAAACCCTCACAGTGACCAAAACTGCCATTTTTACAGAGTTTTGCTTACTCAAAATCTTCAATTTTGACCAATTTCAGGCACAGAAATGACTTTAAACACACTTATTTTAGTTGAAAAAGTAATAACTCACATCCAACCGTCATTTAAAGTCAAAAGATTAAATATTAAAATTTCATCAATATTGACCATTTTTTCAACGTTCGACTGATCCGGGGTCATCGTTTTTCATCAGAAAATTGATTTTTTGGACTCTACCAAAAATGATTCAAAATGTCATTTGGATCAGGCCTCATGTTGAATAACCACTTTTTAAACCCTCACAGTGACCAAAACTGCCATTTTTACAGAGTTTTGCTTACTCAAAATCTTCAATTTTGACCAATTTCAGGCACAGAAATGACTTTAAACACACTTATTTTAGTTGAAAAAGTAATAACTCACATCCAACCGTCATTTAAAGTCAAAAGATTAAATATTAAAATTTCATCAATATTGACCATTTTTTCAACGTTCGACTGGTCCGGGGTCATCGTTTTTCATCAGAAAATTGATTTTTTGGACTCTACCAAAAATGATTCAAAATGTCATTTGGATCGGGCCTCATGTTGAATACCCACTTTTTAAACCCTCACAGTGACCAAAATTGCCATTTTTACAGAGTTTTGCTTACTCAAAATCTTCAATTTTGACCAATTTCAGGCACAGAAATGACTTTAAACACACTTATTTTAGTTGAAAAAGTAATAACTCACATCCAACCGTCATTTAAAGTCAAAAGATTAAATGTTAAAATGTCATCAATATTGACCATTTTTTCAACGTTCGACTGGTCCGGGGTCATCGTTTTTCATCAGAAAATTGATTTTTTGGACTCTACCAAAAATGATTCAAAATGTCATTTGGATCGGGCCTCATGTTGAATAACCACTTTTTAAACCCTCACAGTGACCAAAATTGCCATTTTTACAGAGTTTTGCTTACTCAAAATCTTCAATTTTGACCAATTTCAGGCACAGAAATGACTTTAAACACACTTATTTTAGTTGAAAAAGTAATAACTCACATCCAACCGTCATTTAAAGTCAAAAGATTAAATGTTAAAATTTCATCAATATTGACCAATTTTTTTCAACGTTCGACTGGTCCGGGGTCATCGTTTTTTCATCAGAAAATGGATTTTTTGGACTCTACCAAAAATGATTCAAAATGTCATTTGGATCAGGCCTCATGTTGAATAACCACTTTTTAAACCCTCACAGTGACCAAAACTGCCATTTTTACAGAGTTTTGCTTACTCAAAATCTTCAATTTTGACCAATTTCAGGCACAGAAATGACTTTAAACACACTTATTTTAGTTGAAAAAGTAATAACTCACATCCAACCGTCATTTAAAGTCAAAAGATTAAATATTAAAATTTCATCAATATTGACCATTTTTTCAACGTTCGACTGATCCGGGGTCATCGTTTTTCATCAGAAAATTGATTTTTTGGACTCTACCAAAAATGATTCAAAATGTCATTTGGATCAGGCCTCATGTTGAATAACCACTTTTTAAACCCTCACAGTGACCAAAACTGCCATTTTTACAGAGTTTTGCTTACTCAAAATCTTCAATTTTGACCAATTTCAGGCACAGAAATGACTTTAAACACACTTATTTTAGTTGAAAAAGTAATAACTCACATCCAACCGTCATTTAAAGTCAAAAGATTAAATATTAAAATTTCATCAATATTGACCATTTTTTCAACGTTCGACTGGTCCGGGGTCATCGTTTTTCATCAGAAAATTGATTTTTTGGACTCTACCAAAAATGATTCAAAATGTCATTTGGATCGGGCCTCATGTTGAATACCCACTTTTTAAACCCTCACAGTGACCAAAATTGCCATTTTTACAGAGTTTTGCTTACTCAAAATCTTCAATTTTGACCAATTTCAGGCACAGAAATGACTTTAAACACACTTATTTTAGTTGAAAAAGTAATAACTCACATCCAACCGTCATTTAAAGTCAAAAGATTAAATGTTAAAATTTCATCAATATTGACCATTTTTTCAACGTTCGACTGGTCCGGGGTAATCGTTTTTCATCAGAAAATGGATTTTTTGGACTCTACCAAAAATGATTCAAAATGTCATTTGGATCGGGCCTCATGTTGAATAACCACTTTTTAAACCCTCACGGTGACCAAAATTGCCATTTTTACAGAGTTTTGCTTACTCAAAATCTTCAATTTTGACCAATTTCAGGCACAGAAATGACTTTAAACACACTTATTTTAGTTGAAAAAGTAATAACTCACATCCAACCGTCATTTAAAGTCAAAAGATTAAATGTTAAAATTTCATCAATATTGACCATTTTTTCAACGTTCGACTGGTCCGGGGTCATCGTTTTTCATCAGAAAATGGATTTTTTGGACTCTACCAAAAATGATTCAAATTGTCATTTGGATCGGGCCTCATGTTGAATAACCACTTTTTAAACTGTCACAGTGACCAAAATTGCCATTTTTACAGAGTTTTGCTTACTCAAATCTTCAATTTTGACCAATTTCAGGCACAGAAATGACTTTAAACACACTTATTTTAGTTGAAAAAGTAATAACTCACATCCAACCGTCATTTAAAGTCAAAAGATTAAATGTTAAAATTTCATCAATATTGACCATTTTTTGAACGTTCGACTGGTCCGGGGTAATCGTTTTTCATCAGAAAATGGATTTTTTGGACTCTACCAAAAATGATTCAAAATGTCATTTGGATCGGGCCTCATGTTGAATAACCACTTTTTAAACCCTCACGGTGACCAAAATTGCCATTTTTACAGAGTTTTGCTTACTCAAAATCTTCAATTTTGACCAATTTCAGGCACAGAAATGACTTTAAACACACTTATTTTAGTTGAAAAAGTAATAACTCACATCCAACCGTCATTTAAAGTCAAAAGATTAAATGTTAAAATTTCATCAATATTGACAATTTTTTCAACGTTCGACTGGTCCGGGGTCATCGTTTTTCATCAGAAAATTGATTTTTTGGACTCTACCAAAAATGATTCAAAATGTCATTTGGATCGGGCCTCATGTTGAATAACCACTTTTTAAACCCTCACAGTGACAAAAATTGCCATTTTTACAGAGTTTTGCTTACTCAAAATCTTCAATTTTGACCAATTTCAGGCACAGAAATGACTTTAAACACACTTATTTTAGTTGAAAAAGTAATAACTGACATCCAACCGTCATTTAAAGTCAAAAGATTAAATGTTAAAATTTCATCAATATTGACCATTTTTTCAACGATCGACTGGTCCGGGGTCATCGTTTTTCATCAGAAAATTGATTTTTTGGACTCTACCAAAAATGATTCAAAATGTCATTTGGATCGGGCCTCATGTTGAAGAACCACTTTTTAAACCCTCACAGTGACCAAAATTGCCATTTTTACAGAGTTTTGCTTACTCAAAATCTTCAATTTTGACCAATTTCAGGCACAGAAATGACTTTAAACACACTTATTTTAGTTGAAAAAGTAATAACTCACATCCAACCGTCATTTAAAGTCAAAAGATTAAATGTTAAAATTTCATCAATATTGACCAATTTTTTTCAACGTTCGACTGGTCCGGGGTCATCGTTTTTTCATCAGAAAATGGATTTTTTGGACTCTACCAAAAATGATTCAAAATGTCATTTGGATCAGGCCTCATGTTGAATAACCACTTTTTAAACCCTCACAGTGACCAAAACTGCCATTTTTACAGAGTTTTGCTTACTCAAAATCTTCAATTTTGACCAATTTCGGGCACAGAAATGACTTTAAACACACTTATTTTAGTTGAAAAAGTAATAACTCACATCCAACCGTCATTTAAAGTCAAAAGATTAAATATTAAAATTTCATCAATATTGACCATTTTTTCAACGTTCGACTGGTCCGGGGTCATCGTTTTTCATCAGAAAATTGATTTTTTGGACTCTACCAAAAATGATTCAAAATGTCATTTGGATCAGGCCTCATGTTGAATAACCACTTTTTAAACCCTCACAGTGACCAAAACTGCCATTTTTACAGAGTTTTGCTTACTCAAAATCTTCAATTTTGACCAATTTCAGGCACAGAAATGACTTTAAACACACTTATTTTAGTTGAAAAAGTAATAACTCACATCCAACCGTCATTTAAAGTCAAAAGATTAAATATTAAAATTTCATCAATATTGACCATTTTTTCAACGTTCGACTGGTCCGGGGTCATCGTTTTTCATCAGAAAATTGATTTTTTGGACTCTACCAAAAATGATTCAAAATGTCATTTGGATCGGGCCTCATGTTGAATACCCACTTTTTAAACCCTCACAGTGACCAAAATTGCCATTTTTACAGAGTTTTGCTTACTCAAAATCTTCAATTTTGACCAATTTCAGGCACAGAAATGACTTTAAACACACTTATTTTAGTTGAAAAAGTAATAACTCACATCCAACCGTCATTTAAAGTCAAAAGATTAAATGTTAAAATTTCATCAATATTGACCATTTTTTCAACGTTCGACTGGTCCGGGGTCATCGTTTTTCATCAGAAAATGGATTTTTTGGACTCTACCAAAAATGATTCAAATTGTCATTTGGATCGGGCCTCATGTTGAATAACCACTTTTTAAACTGTCACAGTGACCAAAATTGCCATTTTTACAGAGTTTTGCTTACTCAAAATCTTCAATTTTGACCAATTTCAGGCACAGAAATGACTTTAAACACACTTATTTTAGTTGAAAAAGTAATAACTCACATCCAACCGTCATTTAAAGTCAAAAGATAAAATGTTAAAATTTCATCAATATTGACCATTTTTTCAACGTTCGACTGGTCCGGGGTAATCGTTTTTCATCAGAAAATGGATTTTTTGGACTCTACCAAAAATGATTCAAAATGTCATTTGGATCGGGCCTCATGTTGAATAACCACTTTTTAAACCCTCACGGTGACCAAAATTGCCATTTTTACAGAGTTTTGCTTACTCAAAATCTTCAATTTTGACCAATTTCAGGCACAGAAATGACTTTAAACACACTTATTTTAGTTGAAAAAGTAATAACTCACATCCAACCGTCATTTAAAGTCAAAAGATTAAATGTTAAAATTTCATCAATATTGACCATTTTTTCAACGTTCGACTGGTCCGGGGTCATCGTTTTTCATCAGAAAATTGATTTTTTGGACTCTACCAAAAATGATTCAAAATGTCATTTGGATCGGGCCTCATGTTGAATAACCACTTTTTAAACCCTCACAGTGACCAAAATTGCCATTTTTACAGAGTTTTGTTTACTCAAAATCTTCAATTTTGACCAATTTCAGGCACAGAAATGACTTTAAACACACTTATTTTAGTTGAAAAAGTAATAACTGACATCCAACCGTCATTTAAAGTCAAAAGATTAAATGTTAAAATTTCATCAATATTGACCATTTTTTCAACGTTCGACTGGTCCGGGGTCATCGTTTTTCATCAGAAAATTGATTTTTTGGACTCTACCAAAAATGATTCAAAATGTCATTTGGATCGGGCCTCATGTTGAAGAACCACTTTTTAAACCCTCACAGTGACCAAAACTGCCATTTTTACAGAGTTTTGCTTACTCAAAATGTTCAATTTTGACCAATTTCAGGCACAGAAATGACTTTAAACACACTTATTTTAGTTGAAAAAGTAATAACTCACATCCAACCGTCATTTAAAGTCAAAAGATTAAATGTTAAAATTTCATCAATATTGACCATTTTTTCAACGTTCGACTGGTCCGGGGTCATCGTTTTTCATCAGAAAATTGATTTTTTGGACTCTACCAAAAATGATTCAAAATGTCATTTGGATCGGGCCTCATGTTGAATAACCACTTTTTAAACCCTCACAGTGACCAAAATTGCCATTTTTACAGAGTTTTGCTTACTCAAAATCTTCAATTTTGACCAATTTCAGGCACAGAAATGACTTTAAACACACTTATTTTAGTTGAAAAAGTAATAACTCACATCCAACCGTCATTTAAAGTCAAAAGATTAAATGTTAAAATTTCATCAATATTGACCAATTTTTTTCAACGTTCGACTGGTCCGGGGTCATCGTTTTTTCATCAGAAAATGGATTTTTTGGACTCTACCAAAAATGATTCAAAATGTCATTTGGATCAGGCCTCATGTTGAATAACCACTTTTTAAACCCTCACAGTGACCAAAACTGCCATTTTTACAGAGTTTTGCTTACTCAAAATCTTCAATTTTGACCAATTTCAGGCACAGAAATGACTTTAAACACACTTATTTTAGTTGAAAAAGTAATAACTCACATCCAACCGTCATTTAAAGTCAAAAGATTAAATATTAAAATTTCATCAATATTGACCATTTTTTCAACGTTCGACTGATCCGGGGTCATCGTTTTTCATCAGAAAATTGATTTTTTGGACTCTACCAAAAATGATTCAAAATGTCATTTGGATCAGGCCTCATGTTGAATAACCACTTTTTAAACCCTCACAGTGACCAAAACTGCCATTTTTACAGAGTTTTGCTTACTCAAAATCTTCAATTTTGACCAATTTCAGGCACAGAAATGACTTTAAACACACTTATTTTAGTTGAAAAAGTAATAACTCACATCCAACCGTCATTTAAAGTCAAAAGATTAAATATTAAAATTTCATCAATATTGACCATTTTTTCAACGTTCGACTGGTCCGGGGTCATCGTTTTTCATCAGAAAATTGATTTTTTGGACTCTACCAAAAATGATTCAAAATGTCATTTGGATCGGGCCTCATGTTGAATACCCACTTTTTAAACCCTCACAGTGACCAAAATTGCCATTTTTACAGAGTTTTGCTTACTCAAAATCTTCAATTTTGACCAATTTCAGGCACAGAAATGACTTTAAACACACTTATTTTAGTTGAAAAAGTAATAACTCACATCCAACCGTCATTTAAAGTCAAAAGATTAAATGTTAAAATGTCATCAATATTGACCATTTTTTCAACGTTCGACTGGTCCGGGGTCATCGTTTTTCATCAGAAAATTGATTTTTTGGACTCTACCAAAAATGATTCAAAATGTCATTTGGATCGGGCCTCATGTTGAATAACCACTTTTTAAACCCTCACAGTGACCAAAATTGCCATTTTTACAGAGTTTTGCTTACTCAAAATCTTCAATTTTGACCAATTTCAGGCACAGAAATGACTTTAAACACACTTATTTTAGTTGAAAAAGTAATAACTCACATCCAACCGTCATTTAAAGTCAAAAGATTAAATGTTAAAATTTCATCAATATTGACCAATTTTTTTCAACGTTCGACTGGTCCGGGGTCATCGTTTTTTCATCAGAAAATGGATTTTTTGGACTCTACCAAAAATGATTCAAAATGTCATTTGGATCAGGCCTCATGTTGAATAACCACTTTTTAAACCCTCACAGTGACCAAAACTGCCATTTTTACAGAGTTTTGCTTACTCAAAATCTTCAATTTTGACCAATTTCAGGCACAGAAATGACTTTAAACACACTTATTTTAGTTGAAAAAGTAATAACTCACATCCAACCGTCATTTAAAGTCAAAAGATTAAATATTAAAATTTCATCAATATTGACCATTTTTTCAACGTTCGACTGATCCGGGGTCATCGTTTTTCATCAGAAAATTGATTTTTTGGACTCTACCAAAAATGATTCAAAATGTCATTTGGATCAGGCCTCATGTTGAATAACCACTTTTTAAACCCTCACAGTGACCAAAACTGCCATTTTTACAGAGTTTTGCTTACTCAAAATCTTCAATTTTGACCAATTTCAGGCACAGAAATGACTTTAAACACACTTATTTTAGTTGAAAAAGTAATAACTCACATCCAACCGTCATTTAAAGTCAAAAGATTAAATATTAAAATTTCATCAATATTGACCATTTTTTCAACGTTCGACTGGTCCGGGGTCATCGTTTTTCATCAGAAAATTGATTTTTTGGACTCTACCAAAAATGATTCAAAATGTCATTTGGATCGGGCCTCATGTTGAATAACCACTTTTTAAACCCTCACAGTGACCAAAATTGCCATTTTTACAGAGTTTTGCTTACTCAAAATCTTCAATTTTGACCAATTTCAGGCACAGAAATGACTTTAAAGACACTTATTTTAGTTGAAAAAGTAATAACTCACATCCAACCGTCATTTAAAGTCAAAAGATTAAATGTTAAAATTTCATCAATATTGACCAATTTTTTTCAACGTTCGACTGGTCCGGGGTCATCGTTTTTTCATCAGAAAATGGATTTTTTGGACTCTACCAAAAATGATTCAAAATGTCATTTGGATCAGGCCTCATGTTGAATAACCACTTTTTAAACCCTCACAGTGACCAAAACTGCCATTTTTACAGAGTTTTGCTTACTCAAAATCTTCAATTTTGACCAATTTCAGGCACAGAAATGACTTTAAACACACTTATTTTAGTTGAAAAAGTAATAACTCACATCCAACCGTCATTTAAAGTCAAAAGATTAAATATTAAAATTTCATCAATATTGACCATTTTTTCAACGTTCGACTGATCCGGGGTCATCGTTTTTCATCAGAAAATTGATTTTTTGGACTCTACCAAAAATGATTCAAAATGTCATTTGGATCAGGCCTCATGTTGAATAACCACTTTTTAAACCCTCACAGTGACCAAAACTGCCATTTTTACAGAGTTTTGCTTACTCAAAATCTTCAATTTTGACCAATTTCAGGCACAGAAATGACTTTAAACACACTTATTTTAGTTGAAAAAGTAATAACTCACATCCAACCGTCATTTAAAGTCAAAAGATTAAATATTAAAATTTCATCAATATTGACCATTTTTTCAACGTTCGACTGGTCCGGGGTCATCGTTTTTCATCAGAAAATTGATTTTTTGGACTCTACCAAAAATGATTCAAAATGTCATTTGGATCGGGCCTCATGTTGAATACCCACTTTTTAAACCCTCACAGTGACCAAAATTGCCATGTTTACAGAGTTTTGCTTACTCAAAATCTTCAATTTTGACCAATTTCAGGCACAGAAATGACTTTAAACACACTTATTTTAGTTGAAAAAGTAATAACTCACATCCAACCGTCATTTAAAGTCAAAAGATTAAATGTTAAAATTTCATCAATATTGACCATTTTTTCAACGTTCGACTGGTCCGGGGTAATCGTTTTTCATCAGAAAATGGATTTTTTGGACTCTACCAAAAATGATTCAAAATGTCATTTGGATCGGGCCTCATGTTGAATAACCACTTTTTAAACCCTCACGGTGACCAAAATTGCCATTTTTACAGAGTTTTGCTTACTCAAAATCTTCAATTTTGACCAATTTCAGGCACAGAAATGACTTTAAACACACTTATTTTAGTTGAAAAAGTAATAACTCACATCCAACCGTCATTTAAAGTCAAAAGATTAAATGTTAAAATTTCATCAATATTGACCATTTTTTCAACGTTCGACTGGTCCGGGGTCATCGTTTTTCATCAGAAAATGGATTTTTTGGACTCTACCAAAAATGATTCAAATTGTCATTTGGATCGGGCCTCATGTTGAATAACCACTTTTTAAACTGTCACAGTGACCAAAATTGCCATTTTTACAGAGTTTTGCTTACTCAAATCTTCAATTTTGACCAATTTCAGGCACAGAAATGACTTTAAACACACTTATTTTAGTTGAAAAAGTAATAACTCACATCCAACCGTCATTTAAAGTCAAAAGATTAAATGTTAAAATTTCATCAATATTGACCATTTTTTCAACGTTCGACTGGTCCGGGGTAATCGTTTTTCATCAGAAAATGGATTTTTTGGACTCTACCAAAAATGATTCAAAATGTCATTTGGATCGGGCCTCATGTTGAATAACCACTTTTTAAACCCTCACGGTGACCAAAATTGCCATTTTTACAGAGTTTTGCTTACTCAAAATCTTCAATTTTGACCAATTTCAGGCACAGAAATGACTTTAAACACACTTATTTTAGTTGAAAAAGTAATAACTCACATCCAACCGTCATTTAAAGTCAAAAGATTAAATGTTAAAATTTCATCAATATTGACAATTTTTTCAACGTTCGACTGGTCCGGGGTCATCGTTTTTCATCAGAAAATTGATTTTTTGGACTCTACCAAAAATGATTCAAAATGTCATTTGGATCGGGCCTCATGTTGAATAACCACTTTTTAAACCCTCACAGTGACAAAAATTGCCATTTTTACAGAGTTTTGCTTACTCAAAATCTTCAATTTTGACCAATTTCAGGCACAGAAATGACTTTAAACACACTTATTTTAGTTGAAAAAGTAATAACTGACATCCAACCGTCATTTAAAGTCAAAAGATTAAATGTTAAAATTTCATCAATATTGACCATTTTTTCAACGATCGACTGGTCCGGGGTCATCGTTTTTCATCAGAAAATTGATTTTTTGGACTCTACCAAAAAATGATTCAAAATGTCATTTGGATCGGGCCTCATGTTGAATAACCACTTTTTAAACCCTCACAGTGACCAAAATTGCCATTTTTACAGAGTTTTGCTTACTCAAAATCTTCAATTTTGACCAATTTCAGGCACAGAAATGACTTTAAACACACTTATTTTAGTTGAAAAAGTAATAACTCACATCCAACCGTCATTTAAAGTCAAAAGATTAAATGTTAAAATTTCATCAATATTGACCATTTTTTCAACGTTCGACTGGTCCGGGGTCATCGTTTTTCATCAGAAAATTGATTTTTTGGACTCTACCAAAAATGATTCAAAATGTCATTTGGATCGGGCCTCATGTTGAAGAACCACTTTTTAAACCCTCACAGTGACCAAAATTGCCATTTTTACAGAGTTTTGCTTACTCAAAATCTTCAATTTTGACCAATTTCAGGCACAGAAATGACTTTAAACACACTTATTTTAGTTGAAAAAGTAATAACTCACATCCAACCGTCATTTAAAGTCAAAAGATTAAATGTTAAAATTTCATCAATATTGACCAATTTTTTTCAACGTTCGACTGGTCCGGGGTCATCGTTTTTTCATCAGAAAATGGATTTTTTGGACTCTACCAAAAATGATTCAAAATGTCATTTGGATCAGGCCTCATGTTGAATAACCACTTTTTAAACCCTCACAGTGACCAAAACTGCCATTTTTACAGAGTTTTGCTTACTCAAAATCTTCAATTTTGACCAATTTCAGGCACAGAAATGACTTTAAACACACTTATTTAAGTTGAAAAAGTAATAACTCACATCCAACCGTCATTTAAAGTCAAAAGATTAAATATTAAAATTTCATCAATATTGACCATTTTTTCAACGTTCGACTGGTCCGGGGTCATCGTTTTTCATCAGAAAATTGATTTTTTGGACTCTACCAAAAATGATTCAAAATGTCATTTGGATCAGGCCTCATGTTGAATAACCACTTTTTAAACCCTCACAGTGACCAAAACTGCCATTTTTACAGAGTTTTGCTTACTCAAAATCTTCAATTTTGACCAATTTCAGGCACAGAAATGACTTTAAACACACTTATTTTAGTTGAAAAAGTAATAACTCACATCCAACCGTCATTTAAAGTCAAAAGATTAAATATTAAAATTTCATCAATATTGACCATTTTTTCAACGTTCGACTGGTCCGGGGTCATCGTTTTTCATCAGAAAATTGATTTTTTGGACTCTACCAAAAATGATTCAAAATGTCATTTGGATCGGGCCTCATGTTGAATACCCACTTTTTAAACCCTCACAGTGACCAAAATTGCCATTTTTACAGAGTTTTGCTTACTCAAAATCTTCAATTTTGACCAATTTCAGGCACAGAAATGACTTTAAACACACTTATTTTAGTTGAAAAAGTAATAACTCACATCCAACCGTCATTTAAAGTCAAAAGATTAAATGTTAAAATTTCATCAATATTGACCATTTTTTCAACGTTCGACTGGTCCGGGGTCATCGTTTTTCATCAGAAAATGGATTTTTTGGACTCTACCAAAAATGATTCAAATTGTCATTTGGATCGGGCCTCATGTTGAATAACCACTTTTTAAACTGTCACAGTGACCAAAATTGCCATTTTTACAGAGTTTTGCTTACTCAAAATCTTCAATTTTGACCAATTTCAGGCACAGAAATGACTTTAAACACACTTATTTTAGTTGAAAAAGTAATAACTCACATCCAACCGTCATTTAAAGTCAAAAGATAAAATGTTAAAATTTCATCAATATTGACCATTTTTTCAACGTTCGACTGGTCCGGGGTAATCGTTTTTCATCAGAAAATGGATTTTTTGGACTCTACCAAAAATGATTCAAAATGTCATTTGGATCGGGCCTCATGTTGAATAACCACTTTTTAAACCCTCACGGTGACCAAAATTGCCATTTTTACAGAGTTTTGCTTACTCAAAATCTTCAATTTTGACCAATTTCAGGCACAGAAATGACTTTAAACACACTTATTTTAGTTGAAAAAGTAATAACTCACATCCAACCGTCATTTAAAGTCAAAAGATTAAATGTTAAAATTTCATCAATATTGACCATTTTTTCAACGTTCGACTGGTCCGGGGTCATCGTTTTTCATCAGAAAATTGATTTTTTGGACTCTACCAAAAATGATTCAAAATGTCATTTGGATCGGGCCTCATGTTGAATAACCACTTTTTAAACCCTCACAGTGACCAAAATTGCCATTTTTACAGAGTTTTGTTTACTCAAAATCTTCAATTTTGACCAATTTCAGGCACAGAAATGACTTTAAACACACTTATTTTAGTTGAAAAAGTAATAACTGACATCCAACCGTCATTTAAAGTCAAAAGATTAAATGTTAAAATTTCATCAATATTGACCATTTTTTCAACGTTCGACTGGTCCGGGGTCATCGTTTTTCATCAGAAAATTGATTTTTTGGACTCTACCAAAAATGATTCAAAATGTCATTTGGATCGGGCCTCATGTTGAAGAACCACTTTTTAAACCCTCACAGTGACCAAAACTGCCATTTTTACAGAGTTTTGCTTACTCAAAATGTTCAATTTTGACCAATTTCAGGCACAGAAATGACTTTAAACACACTTATTTTAGTTGAAAAAGTAATAACTCACATCCAACCGTCATTTAAAGTCAAAAGATTAAATGTTAAAATTTCATCAATATTGACCATTTTTTCAACGTTCGACTGGTCCGGGGTCATCGTTTTTCATCAGAAAATTGATTTTTTGGACTCTACCAAAAATGATTCAAAATGTCATTTGGATCGGGCCTCATGTTGAATAACCACTTTTTAAACCCTCACAGTGACCAAAATTGCCATTTTTACAGAGTTTTGCTTACTCAAAATCTTCAATTTTGACCAATTTCAGGCACAGAAATGACTTTAAACACACTTATTTTAGTTGAAAAAGTAATAACTCACATCCAACCGTCATTTAAAGTCAAAAGATTAAATGTTAAAATTTCATCAATATTGACCAATTTTTTTCAACGTTCGACTGGTCCAGGGTCATCGTTTTTTCATCAGAAAATGGATTTTTTGGACTCTACCAAAAATGATT
The DNA here is from genome assembly GCF_964263255.1 of Lissotriton vulgaris. NCBI lineage: Eukaryota > Metazoa > Chordata > Amphibia > Caudata > Salamandridae > Lissotriton > Lissotriton vulgaris. Next base: position 372,367 of record NW_028243455.1, on the reverse strand, counting down.
CAAAATGTCATTTGGATCAGGCCTCATGTTGAATAACCACTTTTTAAACCCTCACAGTGACCAAAACTGCCATTTTTACAGAGTTTTGCTTACTCAAAATCTTCAATTTTGACCAATTTCAGGCACAGAAATGACTTTAAACACACTTATTTTAGTTGAAAAAGTAATAACTCACATCCAACCGTCATTTAAAGTCAAAAGATTAAATATTAAAATTTCATCAATATTGACCATTTTTTCAACGTTCGACTGATCCGGGGTCATCGTTTTTCATCAGAAAATTGATTTTTTGGACTCTACCAAAAATGATTCAAAATGTCATTTGGATCAGGCCTCATGTTGAATAACCACTTTTTAAACCCTCACAGTGACCAAAACTGCCATTTTTACAGAGTTTTGCTTACTCAAAATCTTCAATTTTGACCAATTTCAGGCACAGAAATGACTTTAAACACACTTATTTTAGTTGAAAAAGTAATAACTCACATCCAACCGTCATTTAAAGTCAAAAGATTAAATATTAAAATTTCATCAATATTGACCATTTTTTCAACGTTCGACTGGTCCGGGGTCATCGTTTTTCATCAGAAAATTGATTTTTTGGACTCTACCAAAAATGATTCAAAATGTCATTTGGATCGGGCCTCATGTTGAATACCCACTTTTTAAACCCTCACAGTGACCAAAATTGCCATTTTTACAGAGTTTTGCTTACTCAAAATCTTCAATTTTGACCAATTTCAGGCACAGAAATGACTTTAAACACACTTATTTTAGTTGAAAAAGTAATAACTCACATCCAACCGTCATTTAAAGTCAAAAGATTAAATGTTAAAATGTCATCAATATTGACCATTTTTTCAACGTTCGACTGGTCCGGGGTCATCGTTTTTCATCAGAAAATTGATTTTTTGGACTCTACCAAAAATGATTCAAAATGTCATTTGGATCGGGCCTCATGTTGAATAACCACTTTTTAAACCCTCACAGTGACCAAAATTGCCATTTTTACAGAGTTTTGCTTACTCAAAATCTTCAATTTTGACCAATTTCAGGCACAGAAATGACTTTAAAGACACTTATTTTAGTTGAAAAAGTAATAACTCACATCCAACCGTCATTTAAAGTCAAAAGATTAAATGTTAAAATTTCATCAATATTGACCAAATTTTTTTCAACGTTCGACTGGTCCGGGGTCATCGTTTTTTCATCAGAAAATGGATTTTTTGGACTCTACCAAAAATGATTCAAAATGTCATTTGGATCAGGCCTCATGTTGAATAACCACTTTTTAAACCCTCACAGTGACCAAAACTGCCATTTTTACAGAGTTTTGCTTACTCAAAATCTTCAATTTTGACCAATTTCAGGCACAGAAATGACTTTAAACACACTTATTTAAGTTGAAAAAGTAATAACTCACATCCAACCGTCATTTAAAGTCAAAAGATTAAATATTAAAATTTCATCAATATTGACCATTTTTTCAACGTTCGACTGGTCCGGGGTCATCGTTTTTCATCAGAAAATTGATTTTTTGGACTCTACCAAAAATGATTCAAAATGTCATTTGGATCAGGCCTCATGTTGAATAACCACTTTTTAAACCCTCACAGTGACCAAAACTGCCATTTTTACAGAGTTTTGCTTACTCAAAATCTTCAATTTTGACCAATTTCAGGCACAGAAATGACTTTAAACACACTTATTTTAGTTGAAAAAGTAATAACTCACATCCAACCGTCATTTAAAGTCAAAAGATTAAATATTAAAATTTCATCAATATTGACCATTTTTTCAACGTTCGACTGGTCCGGGGTCATCGTTTTTCATCAGAAAATTGATTTTTTGGACTCTACCAAAAATGATTCAAAATGTCATTTGGATCGGGCCTCATGTTGAATACCCACTTTTTAAACCCTCACAGTGACCAAAATTGCCATTTTTACAGAGTTTTGCTTACTCAAAATCTTCAATTTTGACCAATTTCAGGCACAGAAATGACTTTAAACACACTTATTTTAGTTGAAAAAGTAATAACTCACATCCAACCGTCATTTAAAGTCAAAAGATTAAATGTTAAAATTTCATCAATATTGACCATTTTTTCAACGTTCGACTGGTCCGGGGTCATCGTTTTTCATCAGAAAATGGATTTTTTGGACTCTACCAAAAATGATTCAAATTGTCATTTGGATCGGGCCTCATGTTGAATAACCACTTTTTAAACTGTCACAGTGACCAAAATTGCCATTTTTACAGAGTTTTGCTTACTCAAAATCTTCAATTTTGACCAATTTCAGGCACAGAAATGACTTTAAACACACTTATTTTAGTTGAAAAAGTAATAACTCACATCCAACCGTCATTTAAAGTCAAAAGATAAAATGTTAAAATTTCATCAATATTGACCATTTTTTCAACGTTCGACTGGTCCGGGGTAATCGTTTTTCATCAGAAAATGGATTTTTTGGACTCTACCAAAAATGATTCAAAATGTCATTTGGATCGGGCCTCATGTTGAATAACCACTTTTTAAACCCTCACGGTGACCAAAATTGCCATTTTTACAGAGTTTTGCTTACTCAAAATCTTCAATTTTGACCAATTTCAGGCACAGAAATGACTTTAAACACACTTATTTTAGTTGAAAAAGTAATAACTCACATCCAACCGTCATTTAAAGTCAAAAGATTAAATGTTAAAATTTCATCAATATTGACCATTTTTTCAACGTTCGACTGGTCCGGGGTCATCGTTTTTCATCAGAAAATTGATTTTTTGGACTCTACCAAAAATGATTCAAAATGTCATTTGGATCGGGCCTCATGTTGAATAACCACTTTTTAAACCCTCACAGTGACCAAAATTGCCATTTTTACAGAGTTTTGTTTACTCAAAATCTTCAATTTTGACCAATTTCAGGCACAGAAATGACTTTAAACACACTTATTTTAGTTGAAAAAGTAATAACTGACATCCAACCGTCATTTAAAGTCAAAAGATTAAATGTTAAAATTTCATCAATATTGACCATTTTTTCAACGTTCGACTGGTCCGGGGTCATCGTTTTTCATCAGAAAATTGATTTTTTGGACTCTACCAAAAATGATTCAAAATGTCATTTGGATCGGGCCTCATGTTGAAGAACCACTTTTTAAACCCTCACAGTGACCAAAACTGCCATTTTTACAGAGTTTTGCTTACTCAAAATGTTCAATTTTGACCAATTTCAGGCACAGAAATGACTTTAAACACACTTATTTTAGTTGAAAAAGTAATAACTCACATCCAACCGTCATTTAAAGTCAAAAGATTAAATGTTAAAATTTCATCAATATTGACCATTTTTTCAACGTTCGACTGGTCCGGGGTCATCGTTTTTCATCAGAAAATTGATTTTTTGGACTCTACCAAAAATGATTCAAAATGTCATTTGGATCGGGCCTCATGTTGAATAACCACTTTTTAAACCCTCACAGTGACCAAAATTGCCATTTTTACAGAGTTTTGCTTACTCAAAATCTTCAATTTTGACCAATTTCAGGCACAGAAATGACTTTAAACACACTTATTTTAGTTGAAAAAGTAATAACTCACATCCAACCGTCATTTAAAGTCAAAAGATTAAATGTTAAAATTTCATCAATATTGACCAATTTTTTTCAACGTTCGACTGGTCCAGGGTCATCGTTTTTTCATCAGAAAATGGATTTTTTGGACTCTACCAAAAATGATTCAAAATGTCATTTGGATCAGGCCTCATGTTGAATAACCACTTTTTAAACCCTCACAGTGACCAAAACTGCCATTTTTACAGAGTTTTGCTTACTCAAAATCTTCAATTTTGACCAATTTCAGGCACAGAAATGACTTTAAACACACTTATTTTAGTTGAAAAAGTAATAACTCACATCCAACCGTCATTTAAAGTCAAAAGATTAAATATTAAAATTTCATCAATATTGACCATTTTTTCAACGTTCGACTGATCCGGGGTCATCGTTTTTCATCAGAAAATTGATTTTTTGGACTCTACCAAAAATGATTCAAAATGTCATTTGGATCAGGCCTCATGTTGAATAACCACTTTTTAAACCCTCACAGTGACCAAAACTGCCATTTTTACAGAGTTTTGCTTACTCAAAATCTTCAATTTTGACCAATTTCAGGCACAGAAATGACTTTAAACACACTTATTTTAGTTGAAAAAGTAATAACTCACATCCAACCGTCATTTAAAGTCAAAAGATTAAATATTAAAATTTCATCAATATTGACCATTTTTTCAACGTTCGACTGGTCCGGGGTCATCGTTTTTCATCAGAAAATTGATTTTTTGGACTCTACCAAAAATGATTCAAAATGTCATTTGGATCGGGCCTCATGTTGAATACCCACTTTTTAAACCCTCACAGTGACCAAAATTGCCATTTTTACAGAGTTTTGCTTACTCAAAATCTTCAATTTTGACCAATTTCAGGCACAGAAATGACTTTAAACACACTTATTTTAGTTGAAAAAGTAATAACTCACATCCAACCGTCATTTAAAGTCAAAAGATTAAATGTTAAAATGTCATCAATATTGACCATTTTTTCAACGTTCGACTGGTCCGGGGTCATCGTTTTTCATCAGAAAATTGATTTTTTGGACTCTACCAAAAATGATTCAAAATGTCATTTGGATCGGGCCTCATGTTGAATAACCACTTTTTAAACCCTCACAGTGACCAAAATTGCCATTTTTACAGAGTTTTGCTTACTCAAAATCTTCAATTTTGACCAATTTCAGGCACAGAAATGACTTTAAACACACTTATTTTAGTTGAAAAAGTAATAACTCACATCCAACCGTCATTTAAAGTCAAAAGATTAAATGTTAAAATTTCATCAATATTGACCAATTTTTTTCAACGTTCGACTGGTCCGGGGTCATCGTTTTTTCATCAGAAAATGGATTTTTTGGACTCTACCAAAAATGATTCAAAATGTCATTTGGATCAGGCCTCATGTTGAATAACCACTTTTTAAACCCTCACAGTGACCAAAACTGCCATTTTTACAGAGTTTTGCTTACTCAAAATCTTCAATTTTGACCAATTTCAGGCACAGAAATGACTTTAAACACACTTATTTTAGTTGAAAAAGTAATAACTCACATCCAACCGTCATTTAAAGTCAAAAGATTAAATATTAAAATTTCATCAATATTGACCATTTTTTCAACGTTCGACTGATCCGGGGTCATCGTTTTTCATCAGAAAATTGATTTTTTGGACTCTACCAAAAATGATTCAAAATGTCATTTGGATCAGGCCTCATGTTGAATAACCACTTTTTAAACCCTCACAGTGACCAAAACTGCCATTTTTACAGAGTTTTGCTTACTCAAAATCTTCAATTTTGACCAATTTCAGGCACAGAAATGACTTTAAACACACTTATTTTAGTTGAAAAAGTAATAACTCACATCCAACCGTCATTTAAAGTCAAAAGATTAAATATTAAAATTTCATCAATATTGACCATTTTTTCAACGTTCGACTGGTCCGGGGTCATCGTTTTTCATCAGAAAATTGATTTTTTGGACTCTACCAAAAATGATTCAAAATGTCATTTGGATCGGGCCTCATGTTGAATACCCACTTTTTAAACCCTCACAGTGACCAAAATTGCCATTTTTACAGAGTTTTGCTTACTCAAAATCTTCAATTTTGACCAATTTCAGGCACAGAAATGACTTTAAACACACTTATTTTAGTTGAAAAAGTAATAACTCACATCCAACCGTCATTTAAAGTCAAAAGATTAAATGTTAAAATTTCATCAATATTGACAATTTTTTCAACGTTCGACTGGTCCGGGGTAATCGTTTTTCATCAGAAAATGGATTTTTTGGACTCTACCAAAAATGATTCAAAATGTCATTTGGATCGGGCCTCATGTTGAATAACCACTTTTTAAACCCTCACGGTGACCAAAATTGCCATTTTTACAGAGTTTTGCTTACTCAAAATCTTCAATTTTGACCAATTTCAGGCACAGAAATGACTTTAAACACACTTATTTTAGTTGAAAAAGTAATAACTCACATCCAACCGTCATTTAAAGTCAAAAGATTAAATGTTAAAATTTCATCAATATTGACCATTTTTTCAACGTTCGACTGGTCCGGGGTCATCGTTTTTCATCAGAAAATGGATTTTTTGGACTCTACCAAAAATGATTCAAATTGTCATTTGGATCGGGCCTCATGTTGAATAACCACTTTTTAAACTGTCACAGTGACCAAAATTGCCATTTTTACAGAGTTTTGCTTACTCAAATCTTCAATTTTGACCAATTTCAGGCACAGAAATGACTTTAAACACACTTATTTTAGTTGAAAAAGTAATAACTCACATCCAACCGTCATTTAAAGTCAAAAGATTAAATGTTAAAATTTCATCAATATTGACCATTTTTTCAACGTTCGACTGGTCCGGGGTAATCGTTTTTCATCAGAAAATGGATTTTTTGGACTCTACCAAAAATGATTCAAAATGTCATTTGGATCGGGCCTCATGTTGAATAACCACTTTTTAAACCCTCACGGTGACCAAAATTGCCATTTTTACAGAGTTTTGCTTACTCAAAATCTTCAATTTTGACCAATTTCAGGCACAGAAATGACTTTAAACACACTTATTTTAGTTGAAAAAGTAATAACTCACATCCAACCGTCATTTAAAGTCAAAAGATTAAATGTTAAAATTTCATCAATATTGACAATTTTTTCAACGTTCGACTGGTCCGGGGTCATCGTTTTTCATCAGAAAATTGATTTTTTGGACTCTACCAAAAATGATTCAAAATGTCATTTGGATCGGGCCTCATGTTGAATAACCACTTTTTAAACCCTCACAGTGACAAAAATTGCCATTTTTACAGAGTTTTGCTTACTCAAAATCTTCAATTTTGACCAATTTCAGGCACAGAAATGACTTTAAACACACTTATTTTAGTTGAAAAAGTAATAACTGACATCCAACCGTCATTTAAAGTCAAAAGATTAAATGTTAAAATTTCATCAATATTGACCATTTTTTCAACGATCGACTGGTCCGGGGTCATCGTTTTTCATCAGAAAATTGATTTTTTGGACTCTACCAAAAAATGATTCAAAATGTCATTTGGATCGGGCCTCATGTTGAATAACCACTTTTTAAACCCTCACAGTGACCAAAACTGCCATTTTTACAGAGTTTTGCTTACTCAAAATCTTCAATTTTGACCAATTTCAGGCACAGAAATGACTTTAAACACACTTATTTTAGTTGAAAAAGTAATAACTCACATCCAACCGTCATTTAAAGTCAAAAGATTAAATATTAAAATTTCATCAATATTGACCATTTTTTCAACGTTCGACTGGTCCGGGGTCATCGTTTTTCATCAGAAAATTGATTTTTTGGACTCTACCAAAAATGATTCAAAATGTCATTTGGATCGGGCCTCATGTTGAATACCCACTTTTTAAACCCTCACAGTGACCAAAATTGCCATTTTTACAGAGTTTTGCTTACTCAAAATCTTCAATTTTGACCAATTTCAGGCACAGAAATGACTTTAAACACACTTATTTTAGTTGAAAAAGTAATAACTCACATCCAACCGTCATTTAAAGTCAAAAGATTAAATGTTAAAATTTCATCAATATTGACAATTTTTTCAACGTTCGACTGGTCCGGGGTAATCGTTTTTCATCAGAAAATGGATTTTTTGGACTCTACCAAAAATGATTCAAAATGTCATTTGGATCGGGCCTCATGTTGAATAACCACTTTTTAAACCCTCACGGTGACCAAAATTGCCATTTTTACAGAGTTTTGCTTACTCAAAATCTTCAATTTTGACCAATTTCAGGCACAGAAATGACTTTAAACACACTTATTTTAGTTGAAAAAGTAATAACTCACATCCAACCGTCATTTAAAGTCAAAAGATTAAATGTTAAAATTTCATCAATATTGACCATTTTTTCAACGTTCGACTGGTCCGGGGTCATCGTTTTTCATCAGAAAATGGATTTTTTGGACTCTACCAAAAATGATTCAAATTGTCATTTGGATCGGGCCTCATGTTGAATAACCACTTTTTAAACTGTCACAGTGACCAAAATTGCCATTTTTACAGAGTTTTGCTTACTCAAATCTTCAATTTTGACCAATTTCAGGCACAGAAATGACTTTAAACACACTTATTTTAGTTGAAAAAGTAATAACTCACATCCAACCGTCATTTAAAGTCAAAAGATTAAATGTTAAAATTTCATCAATATTGACCATTTTTTCAACGTTCGACTGGTCCGGGGTAATCGTTTTTCATCAGAAAATGGATTTTTTGGACTCTACCAAAAATGATTCAAAATGTCATTTGGATCGGGCCTCATGTTGAATAACCACTTTTTAAACCCTCACGGTGACCAAAATTGCCATTTTTACAGAGTTTTGCTTACTCAAAATCTTCAATTTTGACCAATTTCAGGCACAGAAATGACTTTAAACACACTTATTTTAGTTGAAAAAGTAATAACTCACATCCAACCGTCATTTAAAGTCAAAAGATTAAATGTTAAAATTTCATCAATATTGACAATTTTTTCAACGTTCGACTGGTCCGGGGTCATCGTTTTTCATCAGAAAATTGATTTTTTGGACTCTACCAAAAATGATTCAAAATGTCATTTGGATCGGGCCTCATGTTGAATAACCACTTTTTAAACCCTCACAGTGACAAAAATTGCCATTTTTACAGAGTTTTGCTTACTCAAAATCTTCAATTTTGACCAATTTCAGGCACAGAAATGACTTTAAACACACTTATTTTAGTTGAAAAAGTAATAACTGACATCCAACCGTCATTTAAAGTCAAAAGATTAAATGTTAAAATTTCATCAATATTGACCATTTTTTCAACGATCGACTGGTCCGGGGTCATCGTTTTTCATCAGAAAATTGATTTTTTGGACTCTACCAAAAAATGATTCAAAATGTCATTTGGATCGGGCCTCATGTTGAATAACCACTTTTTAAACCCTCACAGTGACCAAAATTGCCATTTTTACAGAGTTTTGCTTACTCAAAATCTTCAATTTTGACCAATTTCAGGCACAGAAATGACTTTAAACACACTTATTTTAGTTGAAAAAGTAATAACTCACATCCAACCGTCATTTAAAGTCAAAAGATTAAATGTTAAAATTTCATCAATATTGACCATTTTTTCAACGTTCGACTGGTCCGGGGTCATCGTTTTTCATCAGAAAATTGATTTTTTGGACTCTACCAAAAATGATTCAAAATGTCATTTGGATCGGGCCTCATGTTGAAGAACCACTTTTTAAACCCTCACAGTGACCAAAATTGCCATTTTTACAGAGTTTTGCTTACTCAAAATCTTCAATTTTGACCAATTTCAGGCACAGAAATGACTTTAAACACACTTATTTTAGTTGAAAAAGTAATAACTCACATCCAACCGTCATTTAAAGTCAAAAGATTAAATGTTAAAATTTCATCAATATTGACCAATTTTTTTCAACGTTCGACTGGTCCGGGGTCATCGTTTTTTCATCAGAAAATGGATTTTTTGGACTCTACCAAAAATGATTCAAAATGTCATTTGGATCAGGCCTCATGTTGAATAACCACTTTTTAAACCCTCACAGTGACCAAAACTGCCATTTTTACAGAGTTTTGCTTACTCAAAATCTTCAATTTTGACCAATTTCAGGCACAGAAATGACTTTAAACACACTTATTTTAGTTGAAAAAGTAATAACTCACATCCAACCGTCATTTAAAGTCAAAAGATTAAATATTAAAATTTCATCAATATTGACCATTTTTTCAACGTTCGACTGGTCCGGGGTCATCGTTTTTCATCAGAAAATTGATTTTTTGGACTCTACCAAAAATGATTCAAAATGTCATTTGGATCAGGCCTCATGTTGAATACCCACTTTTTAAACCCTCACAGTGACCAAAATTGCCATTTTTACAGAGTTTTGCTTACTCAAAATCTTCAATTTTGACCAATTTCAGGCACAGAAATGACTTTAAACACACTTATTTTAGTTGAAAAAGTAATAACTCACATCCAACCGTCATTTAAAGTCAAAAGATTAAATGTTAAAATTTCATCAATATTGACCATTTTTTCAACGTTCGACTGGTCCGGGGTAATCGTTTTTCATCAGAAAATGGATTTTTTGGACTCTACCAAAAATGATTCAAAATGTCATTTGGATCGGGCCTCATGTTGAATAACCACTTTTTAAACCCTCACGGTGACCAAAATTGCCATTTTTACAGAGTTTTGCTTACTCAAAATCTTCAATTTTGACCAATTTCAGGCACAGAAATGACTTTAAACACACTTATTTTAGTTGAAAAAGTAATAACTCACATCCAACCGTCATTTAAAGTCAAAAGATTAAATGTTAAAATTTCATCAATATTGACCATTTTTTCAACGTTCGACTGGTCTGGGGTCATCGTTTTTCATCAGAAAATGGATTTTTTGGACTCTACCAAAAATGATTCAAATTGTCATTTGGATCGGGCCTCATGTTGAATAACCACTTTTTAAACTGTCACAGTGACCAAAATTGCCATTTTTACAGAGTTTTGCTTACTCAAATCTTCAATTTTGACCAATTTCAGGCACAGAAATGACTTTAAACACACTTATTTTAGTTGAAAAAGTAATAACTCACATCCAACCGTCATTTAAAGTCAAAAGATTAAATGTTAAAATTTCATCAATATTGACCATTTTTTCAACGTTCGACTGGTCCGGGGTAATCGTTTTTCATCAGAAAATGGATTTTTTGGACTCTACCAAAAATGATTCAAAATGTCATTTGGATCGGGCCTCATGTTGAATAACCACTTTTTAAACCCTCACGGTGACCAAAATTGCCATTTTTACAGAGTTTTGCTTACTCAAAATCTTCAATTTTGACCAATTTCAGGCACAGAAATGACTTTAAACACACTTATTTTAGTTGAAAAAGTAATAACTCACATCCAACCGTCATTTAAAGTCAAAAGATTAAATGTTAAAATTTCATCAATATTGACCATTTTTTCAACGTTCGACTGGTCCGGGGTCATCGTTTTTCATCAGAAAATTGATTTTTTGGACTCTACCAAAAATGATTCAAAATGTCATTTGGATCGGGCCTCATGTTGAATAACCACTTTTTAAACCCTCACAGTGACAAAAATTGCCATTTTTACAGAGTTTTGCTTACTCAAAATCTTCAATTCTGACCAATTTCAGGCACAGAAATGACTTTAAACACACTTATTTTAGTTGAAAAAGTAATAACTGACATCCAACCGTCATTTAAAGTCAAAAGATTAAATGTTAAAATTTCATCAATATTGACCATTTTTTCAACGATCGACTGGTCCGGGGTCATCGTTTTTCATCAGAAAATTGATTTTTTGGACTCTACCAAAAAATGATTCAAAATGTCATTTGGATCGGGCCTCATGTTGAATAACCACTTTTTAAACCCTCACAGTGACCAAAATTGCCATTTTTACAGAGTTTTGCTTACTCAAAATCTTCAATTTTGACCAATTTCAGGCACAGAAATGACTTTAAACACACTTATTTTAGTTGAAAAAGTAATAACTCACATCCAACCGTCATTTAAAGTCAAAAGATTAAATGTTAAAATTTCATCAATATTGACCATTTTTTCAACGTTCGACTGGTCCGGGGTCATCGTTTTTCATCAGAAAATTGATTTTTTGGACTCTACCAAAAATGATTCAAAATGTCATTTGGATCGGGCCTCATGTTGAAGAACCACTTTTTAAACCCTCACAGTGACCAAAACTGCCATTTTTACAGAGTTTTGCTTACTCAAAATCTTCAATTTTGGCCAATTTCAGGCACAGAAATGACTTTAAACACACTTATTTTAGTTGAAAAAGTAATAACTCACATCCAACCGTCATTTAAAGTCAAAAGATTAAATGTTAAAATTTCATCAATATTGACCATTTTTTCAACGTTCGACTGGTCCGGGGTCATCGTTTTTCATCAGAAAATTGATTTTTTGGACTCTACCAAAAATGATTCAAAATGTCATTTGGATCGGGCCTCATGTTGAATAACCACTTTTTAAACCCTCACAGTGACCAAAATTGCCATTTTTACAGAGTTTTGCTTACTCAAAATCTTCAATTTTGACCAATTTCAGGCACAGAAATGACTTTAAACACACTTATTTTAGTTGAAAAAGTAATAACTCACATCCAACCGTCATTTAAAGTCAAAAGATTAAATATTAAAATTTCATCAATATTGACCATTTTTTCAACGTTCGACTGGTCCGGGGTCATCGTTTTTCATCAGAAAATTGATTTTTTGGACTCTACCAAAAATGATTCAAAATGTCATTTGGATCGGGCCTCATGTTGAATAACCACTTTTTAAACCCTCACAGTGACCAAAATTGCCATTTTTACAGAGTTTTGCTTACTCAAAATCTTCAATTTTGACCAATTTCAGGCACAGAAATGACTTTAAACACACTTATTTTAGTTGAAAAAGTAATAACTCACATCCAACCGTCATTTAAAGTCAAAAGATTAAATGTTAAAATTTCATCAATATTGACCATTTTTTCAACGTTCGACTGGTCCGGGGTAATCGTTTTTCATCAGAAAATGGATTTTTTGGACTCTACCAAAAATGATTCAAAATGTCATTTGGATCGGGCCTCATGTTGAATAACCACTTTTTAAACCCTCACGGTGACCAAAATTGCCATTTTTACAGAGTTTTGCTTACTCAAAATCTTCAATTTTGACCAATTTCAGGCACAGAAATGACTTTAAACACACTTATTTTAGTTGAAAAAGTAATAACTCACATCCAACCGTCATTTAAAGTCAAAAGATTAAATGTTAAAATTTCATCAATATTGACCATTTTTTCAACGTTCGACTGGTCCGGGGTCATCGTTTTTCATCAGAAAATGGATTTTTTGGACTCTACCAAAAATGATTCAAATTGTCATTTGGATCGGGCCTCATGTTGAATAACCACTTTTTAAACTGTCACAGTGACCAAAATTGCCATTTTTACAGAGTTTTGCTTACTCAAAATCTTCAATTTTGACCAATTTCAGGCACAGAAATGACTTTAAACACACTTATTTTAGTTGAAAAAGTAATAACTCACATCCAACCGTCATTTAAAGTCAAAAGATTAAATGTTAAAATTTCATCAATATTGACCATTTTTTCAACGTTCGACTGGTCCGGGGTAATCGTTTTTCATCAGAAAATGGATTTTTTGGACTCTACCAAAAATGATTCAAAATGTCATTTGGATCGGGCCTCATGTTGAATAACCACTTTTTAAACCCTCACGGTGACCAAAATTGCCATTTTTACAGAGTTTTGCTTACTCAAAATCTTCAATTTTGACCAATTTCAGGCACAGAAATGACTTTAAACACACTTATTTTAGTTGAAAAAGTAATAACTCACATCCAACCGTCATTTAAAGTCAAAAGATTAAATGTTAAAATTTCATCAATATTGACCATTTTTTCAACGTTCGACTGGTCCGGGGTCATCGTTTTTCATCAGAAAATTGATTTTTTGGACTCTACCAAAAATGATTCAAAATGTCATTTGGATCGGGCCTCATGTTGAATAACCACTTTTTAAACCCTCACAGTGACCAAAATTGCCATTTTTACAGAGTTTTGCTTACTCAAAATCTTCAATTTTGACCAATTTCAGGCACAGAAATGACTTTAAACACACTTATTTTAGTTGAAAAAGTAATAACTGACATCCAACCGTCATTTAAAGTCAAAAGATTAAATGTTAAAATTTCATCAATATTGACCATTTTTTCAACGTTCGACTGGTCCGGGGTCATCGTTTTTCATCAGAAAATTGATTTTTTGGACTCGACCAAAAAATGATTCAAAATGTCATTTGGATCGGGCCTCATGTTGAATAACCACTTTTTAAACCCTCACAGTGACCAAAATTGCCATTTTTACAGAGTTTTGCTTACTCAAAATCTTCAATTTTGACCAATTTCAGGCACAGAAATGACTTTAAACACACTTATTTTAGTTTAAAAAGTAATAACTCACATCCAACCGTCATTTAAAGTCAAAAGATTAAATGTTAAAATGTCATCAATATTGACCATTTTTTCAACGTTCGACTGGTCCGGGGTCATCGTTTTTCATCAGAAAATTGATTTTTTGGACTCTACCAAAAATGATTCAAAATGTCATTTGGATCGGGCCTCATGTTGAAGAACCACTTTTTAAACCCTCACAGTGACCAAAACTGCCATTTTTACAGAGTTTTGCTTACTCAAAATCTTCAATTTTGACCAATTTCAGGCACAGAAATGACTTTAAACACACTTATTTTAGTTGAAAAAGTAATAACTCACATCCAACCGTCATTTAAAGTCAAAAGATTAAATGTTAAAATTTCATCAATATTGACCATTTTTTCAACGTTCGACTGGTCCGGGGTCATCGTTTTTCATCAGAAAATTGATTTTTTGGACTCTACCAAAAATGATTCAAAATGTCATTTGGATCGGGCCTCATGTTGAATAACCACTTTTTAAACCCTCACAGTGACCAAAATTGCCATTTTTACAGAGTTTTGCTTACTCAAAATCTTCAATTTTGACCAATTTCAGGCACAGAAATGACTTTAAACACACTTATTTTAGTTGAAAAAGTAATAACTCACATCCAACCGTCATTTAAAGTCAAAAGATTAAATGTTAAAATTTCATCAATATTGACCAATTTTTTTCAACGTTCGACTGGTCCGGGGTCATCGTTTTTTCATCAGAAAATGGATTTTTTGGACTCTACCAAAAATGATTCAAAATGTCATTTGGATCAGGCCTCATGTTGAATAACCACTTTTTAAACCCTCACAGTGACCAAAACTGCCATTTTTACAGAGTTTTGCTTACTCAAAATCTTCAATTTTGACCAATTTCAGGCACAGAAATGACTTTAAACACACTTATTTTAGTTGAAAAAGTAATAACTCACATCCAACCGTCATTTAAAGTCAAAAGATTAAATATTAAAATTTCATCAATATTGACCATTTTTTCAACGTTCGACTGGTCCGGGGTCATCGTTTTTCATCAGAAAATTGATTTTTTGGACTCTACCAAAAATGATTCAAAATGTCATTTGGATCAGGCCTCATGTTTTATAACCACTTTTTAAACCCTCACAGTGACCAAAACTGCCATTTTTACAGAGTTTTGCTTACTCAAAATCTTCAATTTTGACCAATTTCAGGCACAGAAATGACTTTAAACACACTTATTTTAGTTGAAAAAGTAATAACTCACATCCAACCGTCATTTAAAGTCAAAAGATTAAATGTTAAAATTTCATCAATATTGACCATTTTTTCAACGTTCGACTGGTCCGGGGTAATCGTTTTTCATCAGAAAATGGATTTTTTGGACTCTACCAAAAATGATTCAAAATGTCATTTGGATCGGGCCTCATGTTGAATAACCACTTTTTAAACCCTCACGGTGACCAAAATTGCCATTTTTACAGAGTTTTGCTTACTCAAAATCTTCAATTTTGACCAATTTCAGGCACAGAAATGACTTTAAACACACTTATTTTAGTTGAAAAAGTAATAACTCACATCCAACCGTCATTTAAAGTCAAAAGATTAAATGTTAAAATTTCATCAATATTGACCAATTTTTTTCAACGTTCGACTGGTCCGGGGTCATCGTTTTTTCATCAGAAAATGGATTTTTTGGACTCTACCAAAAATGATTCAAAATGTCATTTGGATCAGGCCTCATGTTGAATAACCACTTTTTAAACCCTCACAGTGACCAAAACTGCCATTTTTACAGAGTTTTGCTTACTCAAAATCTTCAATTTTGACCAATTTCAGGCACAGAAATGACTTTAAACACACTTATTTTAGTTGAAAAAGTAATAACTCACATCCAACTGTCATTTAAAGTCAAAAGATTAAATATTAAAATTTCATCAATATTGACCATTTTTTCAACGTTCGACTGGTCCGGGGTCATCGTTTTTCATCAGAAAATTGATTTTTTGGACTCTACCAAAAATGATTCAAAATGTCATTTGGATCAGGCCTCATGTTGAATAACCACTTTTTAAACCCTCACAGTGACCAAAACTGCCATTTTTACAGAGTTTTGCTTACTCAAAATCTTCAATTTTGACCAATTTCAGGCACAGAAATGACTTTAAACACACTTATTTTAGTTGAAAAAGTAATAACTCACATCCAACCGTCATTTAAAGTCAAAAGATTAAATGTTAAAATTTCATCAATATTGACCATTTTTTCAACGTTCGACTGGTCCGGGGTAATCGTTTTTCATCAGAAAATGGATTTTTTGGACTCTACCAAAAATGATTCAAAATGTCATTTGGATCGGGCCTCATGTTGAATAACCACTTTTTAAACCCTCACCGTGACCAAAATTGCCATTTTTGCAGAGTTTTGCTTACTCAAAATCTTCAATTTTGACCAATTTCAGGCACAGAAATGACTTTAAACACACTTATTTTAGTTGAAAAAGTAATAACTCACATCCAACCGTCATTTAAAGTCAAAAGATTAAATGTTAAAATTTCATCAATATTGACCATTTTTTCAACGTTCGACTGGTCCGGGGTCATCGTTTTTCATCAGAAAATGGATTTTTTGGACTCTACCAAAAATGATTCAAATTGTCATTTGGATCGGGCCTCATGTTGAATAACCACTTTTTAAACTGTCACAGTGACCAAAATTGCCATTTTTACAGAGTTTTGCTTACTCAAAATCTTCAATTTTGACCAATTTCAGGCACAGAAATGACTTTAAACACACTTATTTTAGTTGAAAAAGTAATAACTCACATCCAACCGTCATTTAAAGTCAAAAGATTAAATGTTAAAATTTCATCAATATTGACCATTTTTTCAACGTTCGACTGGTCCGGGGTCATCGTTTTTCATCAGAAAATTGATTTTTTGGACTCTACCAAAAATGATTCAAAATGTCATTTGGATCGGGCCTCATGTTGAATAACCACTTTTTAAACCCTCACAGTGACCAAAATTGCCATTTTTACAGAGTTTTGCTTACTCAAAATCTTCAATTTTGACCAATTTCAGGCACAGAAATGACTTTAAACACACTTATTTTAGTTGAAAAAGTAATAACTGACATCCAACCGTCATTTAAAGTCAAAAGATTAAATGTTAAAATTTCATCAATATTGACCATTTTTTCAACGTTCGACTGGTCCGGGGTCATCGTTTTTCATCAGAAAATTGATTTTTTGGACTCTACCAAAAAATGATTCAAAATGTCATTTGGATCGGGCCTCATGTTGAATAACCACTTTTTAAACCCTCACAGTGACCAAAATTGCCATTTTTACAGAGTTTTGCTTACTCAAAATCTTCAATTTTGACCAATTTCAGGCACAGAAATGACTTTAAACACACTTATTTTAGTTGAAAAAGTAATAACTCACATCCAACCGTCATTTAAAGTCAAAAGATTAAATGTTAAAATTTCATCAATATTGACCATTTTTTCAACGTTCGACTGGTCCGGGGTCATCGTTTTTCATCAGAAAATTGATTTTTTGGACTCTACCAAAAATGATTCAAAATGTCATTTGGATCGGGCCTCATGTTGAAGAACCACTTTTTAAACCCTCACAGTGACCAAAACTGCCATTTTTACAGAGTTTTGCTTACTCAAAATCTTCAATTTTGACCAATTTCAGGCACAGAAATGACTTTAAACACACTTATTTTAGTTGAAAAAGTAATAACTCACATCCAACCGTCATTTAAAGTCAAAAGATTAAATGTTAAAATTTCATCAATATTGACCATTTTTTCAACGTTCGACTGGTCCGGGGTCATCGTTTTTCATCAGAAAATTGATTTTTTGGACTCTACCAAAAATGATTCAAAATGTCATTTGGATCGGGCCTCATGTTGAATAACCACTTTTTAAACCCTCACAGTGACCAAAATTGCCATTTTTACAGAGTTTTGCTTACTCAAAATCTTCAATTTTGACCAATTTCAGGCACAGAAATGACTTTAAACACACTTATTTTAGTTGAAAAAGTAATAACTCACATCCAACCGTCATTTAAAGTCAAAAGATTAAATGTTAAAATTTCATCAATATTGACCAATTTTTTTCAACGTTCGACTGGTCCGGGGTCATCGTTTTTTCATCAGAAAATGGATTTTTTGGACTCTACCAAAAATGATTCAAAATGTCATTTGGATCAGGCCTCATGTTGAATAACCACTTTTTAAACCCTCACAGTGACCAAAACTGCCATTTTTACAGAGTTTTGCTTACTCAAAATCTTCAATTTTAACCAATTTCAGGCACAGAAATGACTTTAAACACACTTATTTTAGTTGAAAAAGTAATAACTCACATCCAACCGTCATTTAAAGTCAAAAGATTAAATATTAAAATTTCATCAATATTGACCATTTTTTCAACGTTCGACTGGTCCGGGGTCATCGTTTTTCATCAGAAAATTGATTTTTTGGACTCTACCAAAAATGATTCAAAATGTCATTTGGATCAGGCCTCATGTTGAATAACCACTTTTTAAACCCTCACAGTGACCAAAACTGCCATTTTTACAGAGTTTTGCTTACTCAAAATCTTCAATTTTGACCAATTTCAGGCACAGAAATGACTTTAAACACACTTATTTTAGTTGAAAAAGTAATAACTCACATCCAACCGTCATTTAAAGTCAAAAGATTAAATATTAAAATTTCATCAATATTGACCATTTTTTCAACGTTCGACTGGTCCGGGGTCATCGTTTTTCATCAGAAAATTGATTTTTTGGACTCTACCAAAAATGATTCAAAATGTCATTTGGATCGGGCCTCATGTTGAATAACCACTTTTTAAACCCTCACAGTGACCAAAATTGCCATTTTTACAGAGTTTTGCTTACTCAAAATCTTCAATTTTGACCAATTTCAGGCACAGAAATGACTTTAAACACACTTATTTTAGTTGAAAAAGTAATAACTCACATCCAACCGTCATTTAAAGTCAAAAGATTAAATGTTAAAATTTCATCAATATTGACCATTTTTTCAACGTTCGACTGGTCCGGGGTAATCGTTTTTCATCAGAAAATGGATTTTTTGGACTCTACCAAAAATGATTCAAAATGTCATTTGGATCGGGCCTCATGTTGAATAACCACTTTTTAAACCCTCACGGTGACCAAAATTGCCATTTTTACAGAGTTTTGCTTACTCAAAATCTTCAATTTTGACCAATTTCAGGCACAGAAATGACTTTAAACACACTTATTTTAGTTGAAAAAGTAATAACTCACATCCAACCGTCATTTAAAGTCAAAAGATTAAATGTTAAAATTTCATCAATATTGACCATTTTTTTAACGTTCGACTGGTCCGGGGTCATCGTTTTTCATCAGAAAATGGATTTTTTGGACTCTACCAAAAATGATTCAAATTGTCATTTGGATCGGGCCTCATGTTGAATAACCACTTTTTAAACTGTCACAGTGACCAAAATTGCCATTTTTACAGAGTTTTGCTTACTCAAAATCTTCAATTTTGACCAATTTCAGGCACAGAAATGACTTTAAACACACTTATTTTAGTTGAAAAAGTAATAACTCACATCCAACCGTCATTTAAAGTCAAAAGATTAAATGTTAAAATTTCATCAATATTGACCATTTTTTCAACGTTCGACTGGTCCGGGGTAATCGTTTTTCATCAGAAAATGGATTTTTTGGACTCTACCAAAAATGATTCAAAATGTCATTTGGATCGGGCCTCATGTTGAATAACCACTTTTTAAACCCTCACGGTGACCAAAATTGCCATTTTTACAGAGTTTTGCTTACTCAAAATCTTCAATTTTGACCAATTTCAGGCACAGAAATGACTTTAAACACACTTATTTTAGTTGAAAAAGTAATAACTCACATCCAACCGTCATTTAAAGTCAAAAGATTAAATGTTAAAATTTCATCAATATTGACCATTTTTTCAACGTTTGACTGGTCCGGGGTCATCGTTTTTCATCAGAAAATTGATTTTTTGGACTCTACCAAAAATGATTCAAAATGTCATTTGGATCGGGCCTCATGTTGAATAACCACTTTTCAAACCCTCACAGTGACCAAAATTGCCATTTTTACAGAGTTTTGCTTACTCAAAATCTTCAATTTTGACCAATTTCAGGCACAGAAATGACTTTAAACACACTTATTTTAGTTGAAAAAGTAATAACTCACATCCAACCATCATTTAAAGTCAAAAGATTAAATGTTAAAATTTCATCAATATTGACCATTTTTTCAACGATCGACTGGTCCGGGGTCATCGTTTTTCATCAGAAAATTGATTTTTTGGACTCTACCAAAAATGATTCAAAATGTCATTTGGATCGGGCCTCATGTTGAAGAACCACTTTTTAAACCCTCACAGTGACCAAAACTGCCATTTTTACAGAGTTTTGCTTACTCAAAATCTTCAATTTTGACCAATTTCAGGCACAGAAATGACTTTAAACACACTTATTTTAGTTGAAAAAGTAATAACTCACATCCAACCGTCATTTAAAGTCAAAAGATTAAATGTTAAAATTTCATCAATATTGACCATTTTTTCAACGTTCGACTGGTCCGGGGTCATCGTTTTTCATCAGAAAATTGATTTTTTGGACTCTACCAAAAATGATTCAAAATGTCATTTGGATCGGGCCTCATGTTGAATAACCACTTTTTAAACCCTCACAGTGACCAAAATTGCCATTTTTACAGAGTTTTGCTTACTCAAAATCTTCAATTTTGACCAATTTCAGGCACAGAAATGACTTTAAACACACTTATTTTAGTTGAAAAAGTAATAACTCACATCCAACCGTCATTTAAAGTCAAAAGATTAAATGTTAAAATTTCATCAATATTGACCAATTTTTTTCAACGTTCGACTGGTCCGGGGTCATCGTTTTTTCATCAGAAAATGGATTTTTTGGACTCTACCAAAAATGATTCAAAATGTCATTTGGATCAGGCCTCATGTTGAATAACCACTTTTTAAACCCTCACAGTGACCAAAACTGCCATTTTTACAGAGTTTTGCTTACTCAAAATCTTCAATTTTGACCAATTTCAGGCACAGAAATGACTTTAAACACACTTATTTTAGTTGAAAAAGTAATAACTCACATCCAACCGTCATTTAAAGTCAAAAGATTAAATATTAAAATTTCATCAATATTGACCATTTTTTCAACGTTCGACTGGTCCGGGGTCATCGTTTTTCATCAGAAAATTGATTTTTTGGACTCTACCAAAAATGATTCAAAATGTCATTTGGATCAGGCCTCATGTTGAATAACCACTTTTTAAACCCTCACAGTGACCAAAACTGCCATTTTTACAGAGTTTTGCTTACTCAAAATCTTCAATTTTGACCAATTTCAGGCACAGAAATGACTTTAAACACACTTATTTTAGTTGAAAAAGTAATAACTCACATCCAACCGTCATTTAAAGTCAAAAGATTAAATATTAAAATTTCATCAATATTGACCATTTTTTCAACGTTCGACTGGTCCGGGGTCATCGTTTTTCATCAGAAAATTGATTTTTTGGACTCTACCAAAAATGATTCAAAATGTCATTTGGATCGGGCCTCATGTTGAATAACCACTTTTTAAACCCTCACAGTGACCAAAATTGCCATTTTTACAGAGTTTTGCTTACTCAAAATCTTCAATTTTGACCAATTTCAGGCACAGAAATGACTTTAAACACACTTATTTTAGTTGAAAAAGTAATAACTCACATCCAACCGTCATTTAAAGTCAAAAGATTAAATGTTAAAATTTCATCAATATTGACCATTTTTTCAACGTTCGACTGGTCCGGGGTAATCGTTTTTCATCAGAAAATGGATTTTTTGGACTCTACCAAAAATGATTCAAAATGTCATTTGGATCGGGCCTCATGTTGAATAACCACTTTTTAAACCCTCACGGTGACCAAAATTGCCATTTTTACAGAGTTTTGCATACTCAAAATCTTCAATTTTGACCAATTTCAGTCACAGAAATGACTTTAAACACACTTATTTTAGTTGAAAAAGTAATAACTCACATCCAACCGTCATTTAAAGTCAAAAGATTAAATGTTAAAATTTCATCAATATTGACCATTTTTTCAACGTTCGACTGGTCCGGGGTAATCGTTTTTCATCAGAAAATGGATTTTTTGGACTCTACCAAAAATGATTCAAAATGTCATTTGGATCGGGCCTAATGTTGAATAACCACTTTTTAAACCCTCACGGTGACCAAAATTGCCATTTTTACAGAGTTTTGCTTACTCAAAATCTTCAATTTTGACCAATTTCAGGCACAGAAATGACTTTAAACACACTTATTTTAGTTGAAAAAGTAATAACTCACATCCAACCGTCATTTAAAGTCAAAAGATTAAATGTTAAAATTTCATCAATATTGACCATTTTTTCAACGTTCGACTGGTCCGGGGTCATCGTTTTTCATCAGAAAATTGATTTTTTGGACTCTACCAAAAATGATTCAAAATGTCATTTGGATCGGGCCTCATGTTGAATAACCACTTTTTAAACCCTCACAGTGACCAAAATTGCCATTTTTACAGAGTTTTGCTTACTCAAAATCTTCAATTTTGACCAATTTCAGGCACAGAAATGACTTTAAACACACTTATTTTAGTTGAAAAAGTAATAACTCACATCCAACCGTCATTTAAAGTCAAAAGATTAAATGTTAAAATTTCATCAATATTGACCAATTTTTTTCAACGTTCGACTGGTCCGGGGTCATCGTTTTTTCATCAGAAAATGGATTTTTTGGACTCTACCAAAAATTATTCAAAATGTCATTTGGATCAGGCCTCATGTTGAATAACCACTTTTTAAACCCTCACAGTGACCAAAACTGCAATTTTTACAGAGTTTTGCTTACTCAAAATCTTCAATTTTGACCAATTTCAGGCACAGAAATGACTTTAAACACACTTATTTTAGTTGAAAAAGTAATAACTCACATCCAACCGTCATTTAAAGTCAAAAGATTAAATGTTAAAATTTCATCAATATTGACCATTTTTTCAACGTTCGACTGGTCCGGGGTCATCGTTTTTCATCAGAAAATGGATTTTTTGGACTCTACCAAAAATGATTCAAATTGTCATTTGGATCGGGCCTCATGTTGAAGAACCACTTTTTAAACCCTCACAGTGACCAAAACTGCCATTTTTACAGAGTTTTGCTTACTCAAAATCTTCAATTTTGACCAATTTCAGGCACAGAAATGACTTTAAACACACTTATTTTAGTTGAAAAAGTAATAACTCACATCCAACCGTCATTTAAAGTCAAAAGATTAAATGTTAAAATTTCATCAATATTGACCATTTTTTCAACGTTCGACTGGTCCGGGGTCATCGTTTTTCATCAGAAAATTGATTTTTTGGACTCTACCTAAAATGATTCAAAATGTCATTTGGATCGGGCCTCATGTTGAATAACCACTTTTTAAACCCTCACAGTGACCAAAATTGCCATTTTTACAGAGTTTTGCTTACTCAAAATCTTCAATTTTGACCAATTTCAGGCACAGAAATGACTTTAAACACACTTATTTTAGTTGAAAAAGTAATAACTCACATCCAACCGTCATTTAAAGTCAAAAGATTAAATGTTAAAATTTCATCAATATTGACCAATTTTTTTCAACGTTCGACTGGTCCGGGGTCATCGTTTTTTCATCAGAAAATGGATTTTTTGGACTCTACCAAAAATGATTCAAAATGTCATTTGGATCAGGCCTCATGTTGAATAACCACTTTTTAAACCCTCACAGTGACCAAAACTGCCATTTTTACAGAGTTTTGCTTACTCAAAATCTTCAATTTTGACCAATTTCAGGCACAGAAATGACTTTAAACACACTTATTTTAGTTGAAAAAGTAATAACTCACATCCAACCGTCATTTAAAGTCAAAAGATTAAATATTAAATTTCATCAATATTGACCATTTTTTCAACGTTCGACTGGTCCGGGGTCATCGTTTTTCATCAGAAAATTGATTTTTTGGACTCTACCAAAAATGATTCAAAATGTCATTTGGATCAGGCCTCATGTTGAATAACCACTTTTTAAACCCTCACAGTGACCAAAACTGCCATTTTTACAGAGTTTTGCTTACTCAAAATCTTCAATTTTGACCAATTTCAGGCACAGAAATGACTTTAAACACACTTATTTTAGTTGAAAAAGTAATAACTCACATCCAACCGTCATTTAAAGTCAAAAGATTAAATGTTAAAATTTCATCAATATTGACCATTTTTTCAACGTTCGACTGGTCCGGGGTAATCGTTTTTCATCAGAAAATGGATTTTTTGGACTCTACCAAAAATGATTCAAAATGTCATTTGGATCGGGCCTCATGTTGAATAACCACTTTTTAAACCCTCACCGTGACCAAAATTGCCATTTTTGCAGAGTTTTGCTTACTCAAAATCTTCAATTTTGACCAATTTCAGGCACAGAAATGACTTTAAACACACTTATTTTAGTTGAAAAAGTAATAACTCACATCCAACCGTCATTTAAAGTCAAAAGATTAAATGTTAAAATTTCATCAATATTGACCATTTTTTCAACGTTCGACTGGTCCGGGGTCATCGTTTTTCATCAGAAAATGGATTTTTTGGACTCTACCAAAAATGATTCAAATTGTCATTTGGATCGGGCCTCATGTTGAATAACCACTTTTTAAACTGTCACAGTGACCAAAATTGCCATTTTTACAGAGTTTTGCTTACTCAAAATCTTCAATTTTGACCAATTTCAGGCACAGAAATGACTTTAAACACACTTATTTTAGTTGAAAAAGTAATAACTCACATCCAACCGTCATTTAAAGTCAAAAGATTAAATGTTAAAATTTCATCAATATTGACCATTTTTTCAACGTTCGACTGGTCCGGGGTCATCGTTTTTCATCAGAAAATTGATTTTTTGGACTCTACCAAAAATGATTCAAAATGTCATTTGGATCGGGCCTCATGTTGAATAACCACTTTTTAAACCCTCACAGTGACCAAAATTGCCATTTTTACAGAGTTTTGCTTACTCAAAATCTTCAATTTTGACCAATTTCAGGCACAGAAATGACTTTAAACACACTTATTTTAGTTGAAAAAGTAATAACTGACATCCAACCGTCATTTAAAGTCAAAAGATTAAATGTTAAAATTTCATCAATATTGACCATTTTTTCAACGTTCGACTGGTCCGGGGTCATCGTTTTTCATCAGAAAATTGATTTTTTGGACTCTACCAAAAAATGATTCAAAATGTCATTTGGATCGGGCCTCATGTTGAATAACCACTTTTTAAACCCTCACAGTGACCAAAATTGCCATTTTTACAGAGTTTTGCTTACTCAAAATCTTCAATTTTGACCAATTTCAGGCACAGAAATGACTTTAAACACACTTATTTTAGTTGAAAAAGTAATAACTCACATCCAACCGTCATTTAAAGTCAAAAGATTAAATGTTAAAATTTCATCAATATTGACCATTTTTTCAACGTTCGACTGGTCCGGGGTCATCGTTTTTCATCAGAAAATTGATTTTTTGGACTCTACCAAAAATGATTCAAAATGTCATTTGGATCGGGCCTCATGTTGAAGAACCACTTTTTAAACCCTCACAGTGACCAAAACTGCCATTTTTACAGAGTTTTGCTTACTCAAAATCTTCAATTTTGACCAATTTCAGGCACAGAAATGACTTTAAACACACTTATTTTAGTTGAAAAAGTAATAACTCACATCCAACCGTCATTTAAAGTCAAAAGATTAAATGTTAAAATTTCATCAATATTGACCAATTTTTTTCAACGTTCGACTGGTCCGGGGTCATCGTTTTTTCATCAGAAAATGGATTTTTTGGACTCTACCAAAAATGATTCAAAATGTCATTTGGATCAGGCCTCATGTTGAATAACCACTTTTTAAACCCTCACAGTGACCAAAACTGCCATTTTTACAGAGTTTTGCTTACTCAAAATCTTCAATTTTAACCAATTTCAGGCACAGAAATGACTTTAAACACACTTATTTTAGTTGAAAAAGTAATAACTCACATCCAACCGTCATTTAAAGTCAAAAGATTAAATATTAAAATTTCATCAATATTGACCATTTTTTCAACGTTCGACTGGTCCGGGGTCATCGTTTTTCATCAGAAAATTGATTTTTTGGACTCTACCAAAAATGATTCAAAATGTCATTTGGATCAGGCCTCATGTTGAATAACCACTTTTTAAACCCTCACAGTGACCAAAACTGCCATTTTTACAGAGTTTTGCTTACTCAAAATCTTCAATTTTGACCAATTTCAGGCACAGAAATGACTTTAAACACACTTATTTTAGTTGAAAAAGTAATAACTCACATCCAACCGTCATTTAAAGTCAAAAGATTAAATATTAAAATGTCATCAATATTGACCATTTTTTCAACGTTCGACTGGTCCGGGGTCATCGTTTTTCATCAGAAAATTGATTTTTTGGACTCTACCAAAAATGATTCAAAATGTCATTTGGATCGGGCCTCATGTTGAATAACCACTTTTTAAACCCTCACAGTGACCAAAATTGCCATTTTTACAGAGTTTTGCTTACTCAAAATCTTCAATTTTGACCAATTTCAGGCACAGAAATGACTTTAAACACACTTATTTTAGTTGAAAAAGTAATAACTCACATCCAACCGTCATTTAAAGTCAAAAGATTAAATGTTAAAATTTCATCAATATTGACCAGTTTTTCAACGTTCGACTGGTCCGGGGTAATCGTTTTTCATCAGAAAATGGATTTTTTGGACTCTACCAAAAATGATTCAAAATGTCATTTGGATCGGGCCTCATGTTGAATAACCACTTTTTAAACCCTCACGGTGACCAAAATTGCCATTTTTACAGAGTTTTGCTTACTCAAAATCTTCAATTTTGACCAATTTCAGGCACAGAAATGACTTTAAACACACTTATTTTAGTTGAAAAAGTAATAACTCACATCCAACCGTCATTTAAAGTCAAAAGATTAAATGTTAAAATTTCATCAATATTGACCATTTTTTCAACGTTTGACTGGTCCGGGGTCATCGTTTTTCATCAGAAAATTGATTTTTTGGACTCTACCAAAAATGATTCAAAATGTCATTTGGATCGGGCCTCATGTTGAATAACCACTTTTCAAACCCTCACAGTGACCAAAATTGCCATTTTTACAGAGTTTTGCTTACTCAAAATCTTCAATTTTGACCAATTTCAGGCACAGAAATGACTTTAAACACACTTATTTTAGTTGAAAAAGTAATAACTCACATCCAACCATCATTTAAAGTCAAAAGATTAAATGTTAAAATTTCATCAATATTGACCATTTTTTCAACGATCGACTGGTCCGGGGTCATCGTTTTTCATCAGAAAATTGATTTTTTGGACTCTACCAAAAATGATTCAAAATGTCATTTGGATCGGGCCTCATGTTGAAGAACCACTTTTTAAACCCTCACAGTGACCAAAACTGCCATTTTTACAGAGTTTTGCTTACTCAAAATCTTCAATTTTGACCAATTTCAGGCACAGAAATGACTTTAAACACACTTATTTTAGTTGAAAAAGTAATAACTCACATCCAACCGTCATTTAAAGTCAAAAGATTAAATGTTAAAATTTCATCAATATTGACCATTTTTTCAACGTTCGACTGGTCCGGGGTCATCGTTTTTCATCAGAAAATTGATTTTTTGGACTCTACCAAAAATGATTCAAAATGTCATTTGGATCGGGCCTCATGTTGAATAACCACTTTTTAAACCCTCACAGTGACCAAAATTGCCATTTTTACAGAGTTTTGCTTACTCAAAATCTTCAATTTTGACCAATTTCAGGCACAGAAATGACTTTAAACACACTTATTTTAGTTGAAAAAGTAATAACTCACATCCAACCGTCATTTAAAGTCAAAAGATTAAATGTTAAAATTTCATCAATATTGACCAATTTTTTTCAACGTTCGACTGGTCCGGGGTCATCGTTTTTTCATCAGAAAATGGATTTTTTGGACTCTACCAAAAATGATTCAAAATGTCATTTGGATCAGGCCTCATGTTGAATAACCACTTTTTAAACCCTCACAGTGACCAAAACTGCCATTTTTACAGAGTTTTGCTTACTCAAAATCTTCAATTTTGACCAATTTCAGGCACAGAAATGACTTTAAACACACTTATTTTAGTTGAAAAAGTAATAACTCACATCCAACCGTCATTTAAAGTCAAAAGATTAAATATTAAAATTTCATCAATATTGACCATTTTTTCAACGTTCGACTGGTCCGGGGTCATCGTTTTTCATCAGAAAATTGATTTTTTGGACTCTACCAAAAATGATTCAAAATGTCATTTGGATCAGGCCTCATGTTGAATAACCACTTTTTAAACCCTCACAGTGACCAAAACTGCCATTTTTACAGAGTTTTGCTTACTCAAAATCTTCAATTTTGACCAATTTCAGGCACAGAAATGACTTTAAACACACTTATTTTAGTTGAAAAAGTAATAACTCACATCCAACCGTCATTTAAAGTCAAAAGATTAAATATTAAAATTTCATCAATATTGACCATTTTTTCAACGTTCGACTGGTCCGGGGTCATCGTTTTTCATCAGAAAATTGATTTTTTGGACTCTACCAAAAATGATTCAAAATGTCATTTGGATCGGGCCTCATGTTGAATAACCACTTTTTAAACCCTCACAGTGACCAAAATTGCCATTTTTACAGAGTTTTGCTTACTCAAAATCTTCAATTTTGACCAATTTCAGGCACAGAAATGACTTTAAACACACTTATTTTAGTTGAAAAAGTAATAACTCACATCCAACCGTCATTTAAAGTCAAAAGATTAAATGTTAAAATTTCATCAATATTGACCATTTTTTCAACGTTCGACTGGTCCGGGGTAATCGTTTTTCATCAGAAAATGGATTTTTTGGACTCTACCAAAAATGATTCAAAATGTCATTTGGATCGGGCCTCATGTTGAATAACCACTTTTTAAACCCTCACGGTGACCAAAATTGCCATTTTTACAGAGTTTTGCCTACTCAAAATCTTCAATTTTGACCAATTTCAGTCACAGAAATGACTTTAAACACACTTATTTTAGTTGAAAAAGTAATAACTCACATCCAACCGTCATTTAAAGTCAAAAGATTAAATGTTAAAATTTCATCAATATTGACCATTTTTTCAACGTTCGACTGGTCCGGGGTAATCGTTTTTCATCAGAAAATGGATTTTTTGGACTCTACCAAAAATGATTCAAAATGTCATTTGGATCGGGCCTAATGTTGAATAACCACTTTTTAAACCCTCACGGTGACCAAAATTGCCATTTTTACAGAGTTTTGCTTACTCAAAATCTTCAATTTTGACCAATTTCAGGCACAGAAATGACTTTAAACACACTTATTTTAGTTGAAAAAGTAATAACTCACATCCAACCGTCATTTAAAGTCAAAAGATTAAATGTTAAAATTTCATCAATATTGACCATTTTTTCAACGTTCGACTGGTCCGGGGTCATCGTTTTTCATCAGAAAATTGATTTTTTGGACTCTACCAAAAATGATTCAAAATGTCATTTGGATCGGGCCTCATGTTGAATAACCACTTTTTAAACCCTCACAGTGACCAAAATTGCCATTTTTACAGAGTTTTGCTTACTCAAAATCTTCAATTTTGACCAATTTCAGGCACAGAAATGACTTTAAACACACTTATTTTAGTTGAAAAAGTAATAACTCACATCCAACCGTCATTTAAAGTCAAAAGATTAAATGTTAAAATTTCATCAATATTGACCAATTTTTTTCAACGTTCGACTGGTCCGGGGTCATCGTTTTTTCATCAGAAAATGGATTTTTTGGACTCTACCAAAAATTATTCAAAATGTCATTTGGATCAGGCCTCATGTTGAATAACCACTTTTTAAACCCTCACAGTGACCAAAACTGCAATTTTTACAGAGTTTTGCTTACTCAAAATCTTCAATTTTGACCAATTTCAGGCACAGAAATGACTTTAAACACACTTATTTTAGTTGAAAAAGTAATAACTCACATCCAACCGTCATTTAAAGTCAAAAGATTAAATATTAAAATTTCATCAATATTGACCATTTTTTCAACGTTCGACTGGTCCGGGGTCATCGTTTTTCATCAGAAAATTGATTTTTTGGACTCTACCAAAAATGATTCAAAATGTCATTTGGATCAGGCCTCATGTTGAATAACCACTTTTTAAACCCTCACAGTGACCAAAACTGCCATTTTTACAGAGTTTTGCTTACTCAAAATCTTCAATTTTGACCAATTTCAGGCACAGAAATGACTTTAAACACACTTATTTTAGTTGAAAAAGTAATAACTCACATCCAACCGTCATTTAAAGTCAAAAGATTAAATATTAAAATTTCATCAATATTGACCATTTTTTCAACGTTCGACTGGTCCGGGGTCATCGTTTTTCATCAGAAAATTGATTTTTTGGACTCTACCAAAAATGATTCAAAATGTCATTTGGATCGGGCCTCATGTTGAATAACCACTTTTTAAACCCTCACAGTGACCAAAATTGCCATTTTTACAGAGTTTTGCTTACTCAAAATCTTCAATTTTGACCAATTTCAGGCACAGAAATGACTTTAAACACACTTATTTTAGTTGAAAAAGTAATAACTCACATCCAACCGTCATTTAAAGTCAAAAGATTAAATGTTAAAATTTCATCAATATTGACCATTTTTTCAACGTTCGACTGGTCCGGGGTAATCGTTTTTCATCAGAAAATGGATTTTTTGGACTCTACCAAAAATGATTCAAAATGTCATTTGGATCGGGCCTCATGTTGAATAACCACTTTTTAAACCCTCACGGTGACCAAAATTGCCATTTTTACAGAGTTTTGCTTACTCAAAATCTTCAATTTTGACCAATTTCAGGCACAGAAATGACTTTAAACACACTTATTTTAGTTGAAAAAGTAATAACTCACATCCAACCGTCATTTAAAGTCAAAAGATTAAATGTTAAAATTTCATCAATATTGACCATTTTTTCAACGTTCGACTGGTCCGGGGTCATCGTTTTTCATCAGAAAATTGATTTTTTGGACTCTACCAAAAATGATTCAAATTGTCATTTGGATCGGGCCTCATGTTGAATAACCACTTTTTAAACCCTCACAGTGACCAAAATTGCCATTTTTACAGAGTTTTGCTTACTCAAAATCTTCAATTTTGACCAATTTCAGGCACAGAAATGACTTTAAACACACTTATTTTAGTTGAAAAAGTAATAACTCACATCCAACCGTCATTTAAAGTCAAAAGATTAAATGTTAAAATGTCATCAATATTGACCATTTTTTCAACGTTCGACTGGTCCGGGGTAATCGTTTTTCATCAGAAAATGGATTTTTTGGACTCTACCAAAAATGATTCAAAATGTCATTTGGATCGGGCCTCATGTTGAATAACCACTTTTTAAACCCTCACGGTGACCAAAATTGCCATTTTTACAGAGTTTTGCTTACTCAAAATCTTCAATTTTGACCAATTTCAGGCACAGAAATGACTTTAAACACACTTATTTTAGTTGAAAAAGTAATAACTCACATCCAACCGTCATTTAAAGTCAAAAGATTAAATGTTAAAATTTCATCAATATTGACCATTTTTTCAACGTTCGACTGGTCCGGGGTCATCGTTTTTCATCAGAAAATTGATTTTTTGGACTCTACCAAAAATGATTCAAAATGTCATTTGGATCAGGCCTCATGTTGAATAACCACTTTTTAAACCCTCACAGTGACCAAAACTGCCATTTTTACAGAGTTTTGCTTACTCAAAATCTTCAATTTTGACCAATTTCAGGCACAGAAATGACTTTAAACACACTTATTTTAGTTGAAAAAGTAATAACTCACATCCAACCGTCATTTAAAGTCAAAAGATTAAATGTTAAAATTTCATCAATATTGACCATTTTTTCAACGTTCGACTGGTCCGGGGTAATCGTTTTTCATCAGAAAATGGATTTTTTGGACTCTACCAAAAATGATTCAAAATGTCATTTGGATCGGGCCTCATGTTGAATAACCACTTTTTAAACCCTCACGGTGACCAAAATTGCCATTTTTACAGAGTTTTGCTTACTCAAAATCTTCAATTTTGACCAATTTCAGGCACAGAAATGACTTTAAACACACTTATTTTAGTTGAAAAAGTAATAACTCACATCCAACCGTCATTTAAAGTCAAAAGATTAAATGTTAAAATTTCATCAATATTGACCATTTTTTCAACGTTCGACTGGTCCGGGGTCATCGTTTTTCATCAGAAAATGGATTTTTTGGACTCTACCAAAAATGATTCAAATTGTCATTTGGATCGGGCCTCATGTTGAAGAACCACTTTTTAAACCCTCACAGTGACCAAAACTGCCATTTTTACAGAGTTTTGCTTACTCAAAATCTTCAATTTTGACCAATTTCAGGCACAGAAATGACTTTAAACACACTTATTTTAGTTGAAAAAGTAATAACTCACATCCAACCGTCATTTAAAGTCAAAAGATTAAATGTTAAAATTTCATCAATATTGACCATTTTTTCAACGTTCGACTGGTCCGGGGTCATCGTTTTTCATCAGAAAATTGATTTTTTGGACTCTACCTAAAATGATTCAAAATGTCATTTGGATCGGGCCTCATGTTGAATAACCACTTTTTAAACCCTCACAGTGACCAAAATTGCCATTTTTACAGAGTTTTGCTTACTCAAAATCTTCAATTTTGACCAATTTCAGGCACAGAAATGACTTTAAACACACTTATTTTAGTTGAAAAAGTAATAACTCACATCCAACCGTCATTTAAAGTCAAAAGATTAAATGTTAAAATTTCATCAATATTGACCAATTTTTTTCAACGTTCGACTGGTCCGGGGTCATCGTTTTTTCATCAGAAAATGGATTTTTTGGACTCTACCAAAAATGATTCAAAATGTCATTTGGATCAGGCCTCATGTTGAATAACCACTTTTTAAACCCTCACAGTGACCAAAACTGCCATTTTTACAGAGTTTTGCTTACTCAAAATCTTCAATTTTGACCAATTTCAGGCACAGAAATGACTTTAAACACACTTATTTTAGTTGAAAAAGTAATAACTCACATCCAACCGTCATTTAAAGTCAAAAGATTAAATATTAAAATTTCATCAATATTGACCATTTTTTCAACGTTCGACTGGTCCGGGGTCATCGTTTTTCATCAGAAAATTGATTTTTTGGACTCTACCAAAAATGATTCAAAATGTCATTTGGATCAGGCCTCATGTTGAATAACCACTTTTTAAACCCTCACAGTGACCAAAACTGCCATTTTTACAGAGTTTTGCTTACTCAAAATCTTCAATTTTGACCAATTTCAGGCACAGAAATGACTTTAAACACACTTATTTTAGTTGAAAAAGTAATAACTCACATCCAACCGTCATTTAAAGTCAAAAGATTAAATGTTAAAATTTCATCAATATTGACCATTTTTTCAACGTTCGACTGGTCCGGGGTCATCGTTTTTCATCAGAAAATGGATTTTTTGGACTCTACCAAAAATGATTCAAAATGTCATTTGGATCGGGCCTCATGTTGAATAACCACTTTTTAAACCCTCACCGTGACCAAAATTGCCATTTTTGCAGAGTTTTGCTTACTCAAAATCTTCAATTTTGACCAATTTCAGGCACAGAAATGACTTTAAACACACTTATTTTAGTTGAAAAAGTAATAACTCACATCCAACCGTCATTTAAAGTCAAAAGATTAAATGTTAAAATTTCATCAATATTGACCATTTTTTCAACGTTCGACTGGTCCGGGGTCATCGTTTTTCATCAGAAAATGGATTTTTTGGACTCTACCAAAAATGATTCAAATTGTCATTTGGATCGGGCCTCATGTTGAATAACCACTTTTTAAACTGTCACAGTGACCAAAATTGCCATTTTTACAGAGTTTTGCTTACTCAAAATCTTCAATTTTGACCAATTTCAGGCACAGAAATGACTTTAAACACACTTATTTTAGTTGAAAAAGTAATAACTCACATCCAACCGTCATTTAAAGTCAAAAGATTAAATGTTAAAATTTCATCAATATTGACCATTTTTTCAACGTTCGACTGGTCCGGGGTCATCGTTTTTCATCAGAAAATTGATTTTTTGGACTCTACCAAAAATGATTCAAAATGTCATTTGGATCGGGCCTCATGTTGAATAACCACTTTTTAAACCCTCACAGTGACCAAAATTGCCATTTTTACAGAGTTTTGCTTACTCAAAATCTTCAATTTTGACCAATTTCAGGCACAGAAATGACTTTAAACACACTTATTTTAGTTGAAAAAGTAATAACTGACATCCAACCGTCATTTAAAGTCAAAAGATTAAATGTTAAAATTTCATCAATATTGACCATTTTTTCAACGTTCGACTGGTCCGGGGTCATCGTTTTTCATCAGAAAATTGATTTTTTGGACTCTACCAAAAAATGATTCAAAATGTCATTTGGATCGGGCCTCATGTTGAATAACCACTTTTTAAACCCTCACAGTGACCAAAATTGCCATTTTTACAGAGTTTTGCTTACTCAAAATCTTCAATTTTGACCAATTTCAGGCACAGAAATGACTTTAAACACACTTATTTTAGTTGAAAAAGTAATAACTCACATCCAACCGTCATTTAAAGTCAAAAGATTAAATGTTAAAATTTCATCAATATTGACCATTTTTTCAACGTTCGACTGGTCCGGGGTCATCGTTTTTCATCAGAAAATTGATTTTTTGGACTCTACCAAAAATGATTCAAAATGTCATTTGGATCGGGCCTCATGTTGAAGAACCACTTTTTAAACCCTCACAGTGACCAAAACTGCCATTTTTACAGAGTTTTGCTTACTCAAAATCTTTTTGACCAATTTCAGGCACAGAAATGACTTTAAACACACTTATTTTAGTTGAAAAAGTAATAACTCACATCCAACCGTCATTTAAAGTCAAAAGATTAAATATTAAAATTTCATCAATATTGACCATTTTTTCAACGTTCGACTGGTCCGGGGTCATCGTTTTTCATCAGAAAATTGATTTTTTGGACTCTACCAAAAATGATTCAAAATGTCATTTGGATCGGGCCTCATGTTGAATAACCACTTTTTAAACCCTCACAGTGACCAAAATTGCCATTTTTACAGAGTTTTGCTTACTCAAAATCTTCAATTTTGACCAATTTCAGGCACAGAAATGACTTTAAACACACTTATTGTAGTTGAAAAAGTAATAACTCACATCCAACCATCATTTAAAGTCAAAAGATTAAATATTAAAATTTCATCAATATTGACCATTTTTTCAACGTTCGACTGGTCCGGGGTCATCGTTTTTCATCAGAAAATTGATTTTTTGGACTCTACCAAAAATGATTCAAAATGTCATTTGGATCGGGCCTCATGTTGAATAACCACTTTTTAAACCCTCACAGTGACCAAAACTGCCATTTTTACAGAGTTTTGCTTACTCAAAATCTTCAATTTTGACCAATTTCAGGCACAGAAATGACTTTAAACACACTTATTGTAGTTGAAAAAGTAATAACTCACATCCAACCATCATTTAAAGTCAAAAGATTAAATATTAAAATTTCATCAATATTGACCATTTTTTCAACGTTCGACTGGTCCGGGGTCATCGTTTTTCATCAGAAAATTGATTTTTTGGACTCTACCAAAAATGATTCAAAATGTCATTTGGATCGGGCCTCATGTTGAATAACCACTTTTTAAACCCTCACAGTGACCAAAACTGCCATTTTTACAGAGTTTTGCTTACTCAAAATCTTCAATTTTGACCAATTTCAGGCACAGAAATGACTTTAAACACACTTATTTTAGTTGAAAAAGTAATAACTCACATCCAACCGTCATTTAAAGTCAAAAGATTAAATGTTAAAATTTCATCAATATTGACCATTTTTTCAACGTTCGACTGGTCCGGGGTCATCGTTTTTCATCAGAAAATTGATTTTTTGGACTCTACCAAAAATGATTCAAAATGTCATTTGGATCGGGCCTCGTGTTGAATAACCACTTTTTAAACCCTCACAGTGACCAAAATTGCCATTTTTACAGAGTTTTGCTTACTCAAAATCTTCAATTTTGACCAATTTCAGGCACAGAAATGACTTTAAACACACTTATTTTAGTTGAAAAAGTAATAACTCACATCCAACCGTCATTTAAAGTCAAAAGATTAAATGTTAAAATTTCATCAATATTGACCATTTTTTCAACGTTCGACTGGTCCGGGGTCATCGTTTTTCATCAGAAAATTGATTTTTTGGACTCTACCAAAAATGATTCAAAATGTCATTTGGATCGGGCCTCATGTTGAATAACCACTTTTTAAACCCTCACAGTGACCAAAATTGCCATTTTTACAGAGTTTTGCTTACTCAAAATCTTCAATTTTGACCAATTTCAGGCACAGAAATGACTTTAAACACACTTATTTTAGTTGAAAAAGTAATAACTCACATCCAACCGTCATTTAAAGTCAAAAGATTAAATGTTAAAATTTCATCAATATTGACCATTTTTTCAACGTTCGACTTGTCCGGGGTCATCGTTTTTCATCAGAAAATGGATTTTTTGGACTCTACCAAAAATTATTCAAAATGTCATTTGGATCAGGCCTCATGTTGAATAACCACTTTTTAAACCCTCACAGTGACCAAAACTGCCATTTTTACAGAGTTTTGCTTACTCAAAATCTTCAATTTTGACCAATTTCAGGCACAGAAATGACTTTAAACACACTTATTTTAGTTGAAAAAGTAATAACTCACATCCAACCGTCATTTAAAGTCAAAAGATTAAATGTTAAAATTTCATCAATATTGACCATTTTTTCAACGTTCGACTGGTCCGGGGTCATCGTTTTTCATCAGAAAATTGATTTTTTGGACTCTACCAAAAATGATTCAAAATGTCATTTGGATCGGGCCTCATGTTGAATAACCACTTTTTAAACCCTCACAGTGACCAAAACTGCAATTTTTACAGAGTTTTGCTTACTCAAAATCTTCAAATTTGACCAATTTCAGGCACAGAAATGACTTTAAACACACTTATTTTAGTTGAAAAAGTAATAACTCACATCCAACCGTCATTTAAAGTCAAAAGATTAAATGTTAAAATTTCATCAATATTGACCATTTTTTCAACGTTCGACTGGTCCGGGGTCATCGTTTTTCATCAGAAAATTGATTTTTTGGACTCTACCAAAAATGAATCAAAATGTCATTTGGATCGGGCCTCATGTTGAATAACCACTTTTTAAACCCTCACAGTGACCAAAACTGCCATTTTTACAGAGTTTTGCTTACTCAAAATCTTCAATTTTTACCAATTTCAGGCACAGAAATGACTTTAAACACACTTATTTTAGTTGAACAAGTAATAACTCACATCCAACCGTCATTTAAAGTCAAAAGATTAAATATTAAAATTTCATCAATATTGACCATTTTTTCAACGTTCGACTGGTCCGGGGTCATCGTTTTTCATCAGAAAATTGATTTTTTGGACTCTACCAAAAATGATTCAAAATGTCATTTGGATCGGGCCTCATGTTGAATAACCACTTTTTAAACCCTCACAGTGACCAAAACTGCCATTTTTACAGAGTTTTGCTTACTCAAAATCTTCAATTTTGACCAATTTCAGGCACAGAAATGACTTTAAACACACTTATTTTAGTTGAAAAAGTAATAACTCACATCCAACCGTCATTTAAAGTCAAAAGATTAAATATTAAAATTTCATCAATATTGACCACTTTTTTCAACGTTCGACTGGTCCGGGGTCATCGTTTTTCATCAGAAAATTGATTTTTTGGACTCTACCAAAAATGATTCAAAATGTCATTTGGATCGGGCCTCATGTTGAATAACCACTTTTTAAACCCTCACAGTGACCAAAATTGCCATTTTTACAGAGTTTTGCTTACTCAAAATCTTCAATTTTGACCAATTTCAGGCACAGAAATGACTTTAAACACACTTATTTTAGTTTAAAATGTAATAACTCGCATCCAACCGTCATTTAAAGTCAGAAGATTAAATGTTAAAATTTCATCAATATTGACAATTTATTCAACGTTCGACTGGTCCGGGGTCATTGTTTTTCATCAGAAAATGGATTTTTTGGACTCTACCAAAAATGATTCAAAATGTCATTTGGATCGGGCCTCATGTTGAATAACCACTTTTTAAACCCTCACAGTGACCAAAATTGCCATTTTTACAGAGTTTTGCTTACTCAAAATCTTCAATTTTGACCAATTTCAGGCACAGAAATGACTTTAAACACACTTATTTTAGTTGAAAAAGTAATAACTCACATCCAACCATCATTTAAAGTCAAAAGATTAAATGTTAAAATTTCATCAATATTGACCATTTTTTCAACGTTCGACTGGTCCGGGGTAATCGTTTTTCATCAGAAAATGGATTTTTTGGACTCTACCAAAAATGATTCAAAATGTCATTTGGATCGGGCCTCATGTTGAATAACCACTTTTTAAACCCTCACAGTGACCAAAATTGCCATTTTTACAGAGTTTTGCTTACTCAAAATCTTCAATTTTGACCAATTTCAGGCACAGAAATGACTTTAAACACACTTATTTTAGTTGAAAAAGTAATAACTCACATCCAACCATCATTTAAAGTCAAAAGATTAAATGTTAAAATTTCATCAATATTGACCATTTTTTCAACGTTCGACTGGTCCGGGGTCATCGTTTTTCATCAGAAAATGGATTTTTTGGACTCTACCAAAAATGATTCAAAATGTCATTTGGATCGGGCCTCATGTTGAATAACCACTTTTTAAACCCTCACAGTGACCAAAATTGCCATTTTTACAGAGTTTTGCTTACTCAAAATCTTCAATTTTGACCAATTTCAGGCACAGAAATGACTTTAAACACACTTATTGTAGTTGAAAAAGTAATAACTCACATCCAACCGTCATTTAAAGTCAAAAGATTAAATGTTAAAATTTCATCAATATTGACCATTTTTTCAACGTTCAACTGGTCCGGGGTCATCGTTTTTCATCAGAAAATTGATTTTTTGGACTCTACCAAAAATGATTCAATATGTCATTTGGATCAGGCCTCATGTTGAATAACCACTTTTTAAACCCTCACAGTGACCAAAACTGCCATTTTTACAGAGTTTTGCTTACTCAAAATCTTCAATTTTGACCAATTTCAGGCACAGAAATGACTTTAAACACACTTATTTTAGTTGAAAAAGTAATAACTCACATCCAACCGTCATTTAAAGTCAAAAGATTAAATGTTAAAATTTCATCAATATTGACCATTTTTTCAACGTTCGACTGGTCCGGGGTCATCGTTTTTCATCAGAAAATTGATTTTTTGGACTCTACCAAAAATGATTCAAAATGTCATTTGGATCGGGCCTCATGTTGAATAACCACTTTTTAAACCCTCACAGTGACCAAAATTGCCATTTTTACAGAGTTTTGCTTACTCAAAATCTTCAATTTTGACCAATTTCAGGCACAGAAATGACTTTAAACACACTTATTTTAGTTGAAAAAGTAATAACTCACATCCAACCGTCATTTAAAGTGAAAAGATTAAATATTAAAATTTCATCAATATTGACCATTTTTTTAACACCTTAGCTGCGTGTAAACATCTCTCCCCAGTGCTGCGCTGTCCATTGGAACCAGTGCTGAATGGACGTCCAATGGTCGTGCGCAGCACTGGGGAGGTAACGCTGCTGACGACCGTTGGCCGTCAGCAGCACTTAAGGGGTTAACGTTCGACTGGTCCGGGGTCATCGTTTTTCATCAGAAAATGGATTTTTTGGACTCTACCAAAAATGATTCAAAATGTCATTTGGATCGGGCCTCATGTTGAATAACCACTTTTTAAACCCTAACAGTGACCAAAATTGCCATTTTTACAGAGTTTTGCTTACTCAAAATCTTCAATTTCGACCAATTTCAGGCACAGAAATGACTTTAAACACACTTATTTTAGTTGAAAAAGTAATAACTCACATCCAACCGTCATTTAAAGTCAAAAGATTAAATGTTAAAATTTCATCAATATTGACCATTTTTTTCAACGTTCGACTTGGCCGGGGTCATCGTTTTTCATCAGAAAATGGATTTTTTGGACTCTACCAAAAATGATTCAAAATGTCATTTGGATCGGGCCTCATGTTGAATAACCACTTTTTAAACCCTCACAGTGACCAAAATTGCCATTTTTACAGAGTTTTGCTTACTCAAAATCTTCAATTTTGACCAATTTCAGGCACAGAAATGACTTTAAACACACTTATTGTAGTTGAAAAAGTAATAACTCACATCCAACCATCATTTAAAGTCAAAAGATTAAATATTAAAATTTCATCAATATTGACCATTTTTTCAACGTTCGACTGGTCCGGGGTCATCGTTTTTCATCAGAAAATTGATTTTTTGGACTCTACCAAAAATGATTCAAAATGTCATTTGGATCGGGCCTCATGTTGAATAACCACTTTTTAAACCCTCA
The DNA here is from genome assembly GCF_964263255.1 of Lissotriton vulgaris. NCBI lineage: Eukaryota > Metazoa > Chordata > Amphibia > Caudata > Salamandridae > Lissotriton > Lissotriton vulgaris. The sequence goes on along the minus strand of NW_028243455.1, from coordinate 331,383 downwards.
CAGTGACCAAAACTGCCATTTTTACAGAGTTTTGCTTACTCAAAATCTTCAATTTTGACCAATTTCAGGCACAGAAATGACTTTAAACACACTTATTGTAGTTGAAAAAGTAATAACTCACATCCAACCATCATTTAAAGTCAAAAGATTAAATATTAAAATTTCATCAATATTGACCATTTTTTCAACGTTCGACTGGTCCGGGGTCATCGTTTTTCATCAGAAAATTGATTTTTTGGACTCTACCAAAAATGATTCAAAATGTCATTTAGATCGGGCCTCATGTTGAATAACCACTTTTTAAACCCTCACAGTGACCAAAACTGCCATTTTTACAGAGTTTTGCTTACTCAAAATCTTCAATTTTGACCAATTTCAGGCACAGAAATGACTTTAAACACACTTATTTTAGTTGAAAAAGTAATAACTCACATCCAACCGTCATTTAAAGTCAAAAGATTAAATGTTAAAATTTCATCAATATTGACCATTTTTTCAACGTTCGACTGGTCCGGGGTCATCGTTTTTCATCAGAAAATTGATTTTTTGGACTCTACCAAAAATGATTCAAAATGTCATTTGGATCGGGCCTCATGTTGAATAACCCCTTTTTAAACCCTCACAGTGACCAAAACTGCCATTTTTACAGAGTTTTGCTTACTCAAAATCTTCAATTTTGACCAATTTCAGGCACAGAAATGACTTTAAACACACTTATTTTAGTTGAAAAAGTAATAACTCACATCCAACCGTCATTTAAAGTCAAAAGATTAAATATTAAAATTTCATCAATATTGACCATTTTTTCAACGTTCGACTGGTCCGGGGTCATCGTTTTTCATCAAAAAATTGATTTTTTGGACTCTACCAAAAATGATTCAAAATGTCATTTGGATCGGGCCTCATGTTGAATAACCACTTTTTAAACCCTCACAGTGACCAAAATTGCCATTTTTACAGAGTTTTGCTTACTCAAAATCTTCAATTTTGACCAATTTCAGGCACAGAAATGACTTTAAACACACTTATTTTAGTTGAAAAAGTAATAACTCACATCCAACCGTCATTTAAAGTCAAAAGATTAAATGTTAAAATTTCATCAATATTGACCATTTTTTCAACGTTCGACTGGTCCGGGGTCATCGTTTTTCATCAGAAAATTGAATTTTTGGACTCTACCAAAAATGATTCAAAATGTCATTTGGATCGGGCCTCATGTTGAATAACCACTTTTTAAACCCTCACAGTGACCAAAACTGCATTTTTTACAGAGTTTTGCTTACTCAAAATCTTCAAATTTGACCAATTTCAGGCACAGAAATGACTTTAAACACACTTATTTTAGTTGAAAAAGTAATAACTCACATCCAACCGTCATTTAAAGTCAAAAGATTAAATGTTAAAATTTCATCAATATTGACCATTTTTTCAACGTTCGACTGGTCCGGGGTCATCGTTTTTCATCAGAAAATTGATTTTTTGGACTCTACCAAAAATGATTCAAAATGTCATTTGGATCGGGCCTCATGTTGAATAACCACTTTTTAAACCCTCACAGTGACCAAAATTGCCATTTTTACAGAGTTTTGCTTACTCAAAATCTTCAATTTTGACCAATTTCAGGCACAGAAATGACTTTAAACACACTTATTTTAGTTGAAAAAGTAATAACTCACATCCAACCGTCATTTAAAGTCAAAAGATTAAATGTTAAAATGTCATCAATATTGACCATTTTTTCAACGTTCGACTGGTCCGGGGTCATCGTTTTTCATCAGAAAATTGATTTTTTGGACTCTACCAAAAATGATTCAAAATGTCATTTGGATCGGGCCTCATGTTGAATAACCACTTTTTAAACCCTCACAGTGACCAAAATTGCCATTTTTACAGAGTTTTGCTTACTCAAAATCTTCAATTTTGACCAATTTCAGGCACAGAAATGACTTCAAACACACTTATTGTAGTTGAAAAAGTAATAACTCACATCCAACCATCATTTAAAGTCAAAAGATTAAATGTTAAAATTTCATCAATATTGACCATTTTTTCAACGTTCGACTGGTCCGGGGTCATCTTTTTTCATCAGAAAATGGATTTTTTGGACTCTACCAAAAATGATTCAAAATGTCATTTGGATCAGGCCTCATGTTGAATAACCACTTTTTAAACCCTCACAGTGACCAAAACTGCCATTTTTACAGAGTTTTGCTTACTCAAAATCTTCAATTTTGACCAATTTCAGGCACAGAAATGACTTTAAACACACTTATTTTAGTTGAAAAAGTAATAACTCACATCCAACCGTCATTTAAAGTCAAAAGATTAAATGTTAAAATTTCATCAATATTGACCATTTTTTCAACGTTCGACTGGTCCGGGGTCATCGTTTTTCATCAGAAAATTGATTTTTTGGACTCTACCAAAAATGATTCAAAATGTCATTTGGATCGGGCCTCATGTTGAATAACCACTTTTTAAACCCTCACAGTGACCAAAATTGCCATTTTTACAGAGTTTTGCTTACTCAAAATCTTCAATTTTGACCAATTTCAGGCACAGAAATGACTTTAAACACACTTATTTTAGTTGAAAAAGTAATAACTCACATCCAACCGTCATTTAAAGTGAAAAGATTAAATATTAAAATTTCATCAATATTGACCATTTTTTTAACGTTCGACTGGTCCGGGGTAATCGTTTTTCATCAGAAAATGGATTTTTTGGACTCTACCAAAAATGATTCAAAATGTCATTTGGATTGGGCCTCATGTTGAATAACCACTTTTTAAACCCTAACAGTGACCAAAATTGCCATTTTTACAGAGTTTTGCTTACTCAAAATCTTCAATTTTGACCAATTTCAGGCACAGAAATGACTTTAAACACACTTATTTTAGTTGAAAATGTAATAACTCGCATCCAACCGTCATTTAAAGTCAGAAGATTAAATGTTAAAATTTCATCAATATTGACAATTTTTTCAACGTTCGACTGGTCCGGGGTCATCGTTTTTCATCAGAAAATGGATTTTTTGGACTCTACCAAAAATGATTCAAAATGTCATTTGGATCGGGCCTCATGTTGAATAACCACTTTTTAAACCCTCACAGTGACCAAAATTGCCATTTTTACAGAGTTTTGCTTACTCAAAATCTTCAATTTTGACCAATTTCAGGCACAGAAATGACTTTAAACACACTTATTTTAGTTGAAAAAGTAATAACTCACATCCAACCATCATTTAAAGTCAAAAGATTAAATGTTAAAATTTCATCAATATTGACCATTTTTTCAACGTTCGACTGGTCCGGGGTAATCGTTTTTCATCAGAAAATGGATTTTTTGGACTCTACCAAAAATGATTCAAAATGTCATTTGGATCGGGCCTCATGTTGAATAACCACTTTTTAAACCCTCACAGTGACCAAAATTGCCATTTTTACAGAGTTTTGCTTACTCAAAATCTTCAATTTTGACCAATTTCAGGCACAGAAATGACTTTAAACACACTTATTTTAGTTGAAAAAGTAATAACTCACATCCAACCATCATTTAAAGTCAAAAGATTAAATGTTAAAATTTCATCAATATTGACCATTTTTTCAACGTTCGACTGGTCCGGGGTCATCGTTTTTCATCAGAAAATGGATTTTTTGGACTCTACCAAAAATGATTCAAAATGTCATTTGGATCGGGCCTCATGTTGAATAACCACTTTTTAAACCCTCACAGTGACCAAAATTGCCATTTTTACAGAGTTTTGCTTACTCAAAATCTTCAATTTTGACCAATTTCAGGCACAGAAATGACTTTAAACACACTTATTGTAGTTGAAAAAGTAATAACTCACATCCAACCGTCATTTAAAGTCAAAAGATTAAATGTTAAAATTTCATCAATATTGACCATTTTTTCAACGTTCAACTGGTCCGGGGTAATCGTTTTTCATCAGAAAATGGATTTTTTGGACTCTACCAAAAATGATTCAAAATGTCATTTGGATCGGGCCTCATGTTGAATAACCACTTTTTAAACCCTAACAGTGACCAAAATTGCCATTTTTACAGAGTTTTGCTTACTCAAAATCTTCAATTTTGACCAATTTCAGGCACAGAAATGACTTTAAACACACTTATTTTAGTTGAAAAAGTAATAACTCACATCCAACCGTCATTTAAAGTCAAAAGATTAAATGTTAAAATTTCATCAATATTGACAATTTTTTCAACGTTCGACTTGGCCGGGGTCATCGTTTTTCATCAGAAAATTGATTTTTTGGACTCTACCAAAAATGATTCAAAATGTCATTTGGATCGGGCCTCATGTTGAATAACCACTTTTTAAACCCTCACAGTGACCAAAATTGCCATTTTTACAGAGTTTTGCTTACTCAAAATCTTCAATTTTGACCAATTTCAGGCACAGAAATGACTTTAAACACACTTATTGTAGTTGAAAAAGTAATAACTCACATCCAACCATCATTTAAAGTCAAAAGATTAAATATTAAAATTTCATCAATATTGACCATTTTTTCAACGTTCGACTGGTCCGGGGTCATCGTTTTTCATCAGAAAATTGATTTTTTGGACTCTACCAAAAATGATTCAAAATGTCATTTGGATCGGGCCTCATGTTGAATAACCACTTTTTAAACCCTCACAGTGACCAAAACTGCCATTTTTACAGAGTTTTGCTTACTCAAAATCTTCAATTTTGACCAATTTCAGGCACAGAAATGACTTTAAACACACTTATTGTAGTTGAAAAAGTAATAACTCACATCCAACCATCATTTAAAGTCAAAAGATTAAATATTAAAATTTCATCAATATTGACCATTTTTTCAACGTTCGACTGGTCCGGGGTCATCGTTTTTCATCAGAAAATTGATTTTTTGGACTCTACCAAAAATGATTCAAAATGTCATTTGGATCAGGCCTCATGTTGAATAACCACTTTTTAAACCCTCACAGTGACCAAAACTGCCATTTTTACAGAGTTTTGCTTACTCAAAATCTTCAATTTTGACCAATTTCAGGCACAGAAATGACTTTAAACACACTTATTTTAGTTGAAAAAGTAATAACTCACATCCAACCGTCATTTAAAGTCAAAAGATTAAATGTTAAAATTTCATCAATATTGACCATTTTTTCAACGTTCGACTGGTCTGGGGTCATCGTTTTTCATCAGAAAATTGAATTTTTGGACTCTACCAAAAATGATTCAAAATGTCATTTGGATCGGGCCTCATGTTGAATAACCACTTTTTAAACCCTCACAGTGACCAAAACTGCATTTTTTACAGAGTTTTGCTTACTCAAAATCTTCAAATTTGACCAATTTCAGGCACAGAAATGACTTTAAACACACTTATTTTAGTTGAAAAAGTAATAACTCACATCCAACCGTCATTTAAAGTCAAAAGATTAAATGTTAAAATTTCATCAATATTGACCATTTTTTCAACGTTCGACTGGTCCGGGGTCATCGTTTTTCATCAGAAAATTGATTTTTTGGACTCTACCAAAAATGAATCAAAATGTCATTTGGATCGGGCCTCATGTTGAATAACCACTTTTTAAACCCTCACAGTGACCAAAACTGCCATTTTTACAGAGTTTTGCTTACTCAAAATCTTCAATTTTTACCAATTTCAGGCACAGAAATGACTTTAAACACACTTATTTTAGTTGAACAAGTAATAACTCACATCCAACCGTCATTTAAAGTCAAAAGATTAAATATTAAAATTTCATCAATATTGACCATTTTTTCAACGTTCGACTGGTCCGGGGTCATCGTTTTTCATCAGAAAATTGATTTTTTGGACTCTACCAAAAATGATTCAAAATGTCATTTGGATCGGGCCTCATGTTGAATAACCACTTTTTAAACCCTCACAGTGACCAAAACTGCCATTTTTACAGAGTTTTGCTTACTCAAAATCTTCAATTTTGACCAATTTCAGGCACAGAAATGACTTTAAACACACTTATTTTAGTTGAAAAAGTAATAACTCACATCCAACCGTCATTTAAAGTCAAAAGATTAAATATTAAAATTTCATCAATATTGACCATTTTTTCAACGTTCGACTGGTCCGGGGTCATCGTTTTTCATCAGAAAATTGATTTTTTGGACTCTACCAAAAATGATTCAAAATGTCATTTGGATCGGGCCTCATGTTGAATAACCACTTTTTAAACCCTCACAGTGACCAAAAGTGCCATTTTTACAGAGTTTTGCTTACTCAAAATCTTCAATTTTGACCAATTTCAGGCACAGAAATGACTTTAAACACACTTATTTTAGTTGAAAAAGTAATAACTCACATCCAACCATCATTTAAAGTCAAAAGATTAAATGTTAAAATTTCATCAATATTGACCATTTTTTCAACGTTCGACTGGTCCGGGGTCATCGTTTTTCATCAGAAAATGGATTTTTTGGACTCTACCAAAAATTATTCAAAATGTCATTTGGATCAGGCCTCATGTTGAATAACCACTTTTTAAACCCTCACAGTGACCAAAACTGCCATTTTTACAGAGTTTTGCTTACTCAAAATCTTCAATTTTGACCAATTTCAGGCACAGAAATGACTTTAAACACACTTATTTTAGTTGAAAAAGTAATAACTCACATCCAACCGTCATTTAAAGTCAAAAGATTAAATGTTAAAATTTCATCAATATTGACCATTTTTTCAACGTTCGACTGGTCCGGGGTCATCGTTTTTCATCAGAAAATTGAATTTTTGGACTCTACCAAAAATGATTCAAAATGTCATTTGGATCGGGCCTCATGTTGAATAACCACTTTTTAAACCCTCACAGTGACCAAAACTGCATTTTTTTACAGAGTTTTGCTTACTCAAAATCTTCAAATTTGACCAATTTCAGGCACAGAAATGACTTTAAACACACTTATTTTAGTTGAAAAAGTAATAACTCACATCCAACCGTCATTTAAAGTCAAAAGATTAAATGTTAAAATTTCATCAATATTGACCATTTTTTCAACGTTCGACTGGTCCGGGGTCATCGTTTTTCATCAGAAAATTGATTTTTTGGACTCTACCAAAAATGAATCAAAATGTCATTTGGATCGGGCCTCATGTTGAATAACCACTTTTTAAACCCTCACAGTGACCAAAACTGCCATTTTTACAGAGTTTTGCTTACTCAAAATCTTCAATTTTTACCAATTTCAGGCACAGAAATGACTTTAAACACACTTATTTTAGTTGAACAAGTAATAACTCACATCCAACCGTCATTTAAAGTCAAAAGATTAAATATTAAAATTTCATCAATATTGACCATTTTTTCAACGTTCGACTGGTCCGGGGTCATCGTTTTTCATCAGAAAATGGATTTTTTGGACTCTACCAAAAATGATTCAAAATGTCATTTGGATCGGGCCTCATGTTGAATAACCACTTTTTAAACCCTCACAGTGACCAAAACTGCCATTTTTACAGAGTTTTGCTTACTCAAAATCTTCAATTTTGACCAATTTCAGGCACAGAAATGACTTTAAACACACTTATTGTAGTTGAAAAAGTAATAACTCACATCCAACCATCATTTAAAGTCAAAAGATTAAATATTAAAATTTCATCAATATTGACCATTTTTTCAACGTTCGACTGGTCCGGGGTCATCGTTTTTCATCAGAAAATTGATTTTTTGGACTCTACCAAAAATGATTCAAAATGTCATTTGGATCGGGCCTCATGTTGAATAACCACTTTTTAAACCCTCACAGTGACCAAAACTGCCATTTTTACAGAGTTTTGCTTACTCAAAATCTTCAATTTTGACCAATTTCAGGCACAGAAATGACTTTAAACACACTTATTGTAGTTGAAAAAGTAATAACTCACATCCAACCATCATTTAAAGTCAAAAGATTAAATATTAAAATTTCATCAATATTGACCATTTTTTCAACGTTCGACTGGTCCGGGGTCATCGTTTTTCATCAGAAAATTGATTTTTTGGACTCTACCAAAAATGATTCAAAATGTCATTTAGATCGGGCCTCATGTTGAATAACCACTTTTTAAACCCTCACAGTGACCAAAACTGCCATTTTTACAGAGTTTTGCTTACTCAAAATCTTCAATTTTGACCAATTTCAGGCACAGAAATGACTTTAAACACACTTATTTTAGTTGAAAAAGTAATAACTCACATCCAACCGTCATTTAAAGTCAAAAGATTAAATGTTAAAATTTCATCAATATTGACCATTTTTTCAACGTTCGACTGGTCCGGGGTCATCGTTTTTCATCAGAAAATTGATTTTTTGGACTCTACCAAAAATGATTCAAAATGTCATTTGGATCGGGCCTCATGTTGAATAACCCCTTTTTAAACCCTCACAGTGACCAAAACTGCCATTTTTACAGAGTTTTGCTTACTCAAAATCTTCAATTTTGACCAATTTCAGGCACAGAAATGACTTTAAACACACTTATTTTAGTTGAAAAAGTAATAACTCACATCCAACCGTCATTTAAAGTCAAAAGATTAAATATTAAAATTTCATCAATATTGACCATTTTTTCAACGTTCGACTGGTCCGGGGTCATCGTTTTTCATCAAAAAATTGATTTTTTGGACTCTACCAAAAATGATTCAAAATGTCATTTGGATCGGGCCTCATGTTGAATAACCACTTTTTAAACCCTCACAGTGACCAAAATTGCCATTTTTACAGAGTTTTGCTTACTCAAAATCTTCAATTTTGACCAATTTCAGGCACAGAAATGACTTTAAACACACTTATTTTAGTTGAAAAAGTAATAACTCACATCCAACCGTCATTTAAAGTCAAAAGATTAAATGTTAAAATTTCATCAATATTGACCATTTTTTCAACGTTCGACTGGTCCGGGGTCATCGTTTTTCATCAGAAAATTGAATTTTTGGACTCTACCAAAAATGATTCAAAATGTCATTTGGATCGGGCCTCATGTTGAATAACCACTTTTTAAACCCTCACAGTGACCAAAACTGCATTTTTTACAGAGTTTTGCTTACTCAAAATCTTCAAATTTGACCAATTTCAGGCACAGAAATGACTTTAAACACACTTATTTTAGTTGAAAAAGTAATAACTCACATCCAACCGTCATTTAAAGTCAAAAGATTAAATGTTAAAATTTCATCAATATTGACCATTTTTTCAACGTTCGACTGGTCCGGGGTCATCGTTTTTCATCAGAAAATTGATTTTTTGGACTCTACCAAAAATGATTCAAAATGTCATTTGGATCGGGCCTCATGTTGAATAACCACTTTTTAAACCCTCACAGTGACCAAAATTGCCATTTTTACAGAGTTTTGCTTACTCAAAATCTTCAATTTTGACCAATTTCAGGCACAGAAATGACTTTAAACACACTTATTTTAGTTGAAAAAGTAATAACTCACATCCAACCGTCATTTAAAGTCAAAAGATTAAATGTTAAAATGTCATCAATATTGACCATTTTTTCAACGTTCGACTGGTCCGGGGTCATCGTTTTTCATCAGAAAATTGATTTTTTGGACTCTACCAAAAATGATTCAAAATGTCATTTGGATCGGGCCTCATGTTGAATAACCACTTTTTAAACCCTCACAGTGACCAAAATTGCCATTTTTACAGAGTTTTGCTTACTCAAAATCTTCAATTTTGACCAATTTCAGGCACAGAAATGACTTCAAACACACTTATTGTAGTTGAAAAAGTAATAACTCACATCCAACCATCATTTAAAGTCAAAAGATTAAATGTTAAAATTTCATCAATATTGACCATTTTTTCAACGTTCGACTGGTCCGGGGTCATCTTTTTTCATCAGAAAATGGATTTTTTGGACTCTACCAAAAATGATTCAAAATGTCATTTGGATCAGGCCTCATGTTGAATAACCACTTTTTAAACCCTCACAGTGACCAAAACTGCCATTTTTACAGAGTTTTGCTTACTCAAAATCTTCAATTTTGACCAATTTCAGGCACAGAAATGACTTTAAACACACTTATTTTAGTTGAAAAAGTAATAACTCACATCCAACCGTCATTTAAAGTCAAAAGATTAAATGTTAAAATTTCATCAATATTGACCATTTTTTCAACGTTCGACTGGTCCGGGGTCATCGTTTTTCATCAGAAAATTGATTTTTTGGACTCTACCAAAAATGATTCAAAATGTCATTTGGATCGGGCCTCATGTTGAATAACCACTTTTTAAACCCTCACAGTGACCAAAATTGCCATTTTTACAGAGTTTTGCTTACTCAAAATCTTCAATTTTGACCAATTTCAGGCACAGAAATGACTTTAAACACACTTATTTTAGTTGAAAAAGTAATAACTCACATCCAACCGTCATTTAAAGTGAAAAGATGAAATATTAAAATTTCATCAATATTGACCATTTTTTTAACGTTCGACTGGTCCGGGGTAATCGTTTTTCATCAGAAAATGGATTTTTTGGACTCTACCAAAAATGATTCAAAATGTCATTTGGATCGGGCCTCATGTTGAATAACCACTTTTTAAACCCTAACAGTGACCAAAATTGCCATTTTTACAGAGTTTTGCTTACTCAAAATCTTCAATTTTGACCAATTTCAGGCACAGAAATGACTTTAAACACACTTATTTTAGTTGAAAATGTAATAACTCGCATCCAACCGTCATTTAAAGTCAGAAGATTAAATGTTAAAATTTCATCAATATTGACAATTTTTTCAACGTTCGACTGGTCCGGGGTCATCGTTTTTCATCAGAAAATGGATTTTTTGGACTCTACCAAAAATGATTCAAAATGTCATTTGGATCGGGCCTCATGTTGAATAACCACTTTTTAAACCCTCACAGTGACCAAAATTGCCATTTTTACAGAGTTTTGCTTACTCAAAATCTTCAATTTTGACCAATTTCAGGCACAGAAATGACTTTAAACACACTTATTTTAGTTGAAAAAGTAATAACTCACATCCAACCATCATTTAAAGTCAAAAGATTAAATGTTAAAATTTCATCAATATTGACCATTTTTTCAACGTTCGACTGGTCCGGGGTAATCGTTTTTCATCAGAAAATGGATTTTTTGGACTCTACCAAAAATGATTCAAAATGTCATTTGGATCGGGCCTCATGTTGAATAACCACTTTTTAAACCCTCACAGTGACCAAAATTGCCATTTTTACAGAGTTTTGCTTACTCAAAATCTTCAATTTTGACCAATTTCAGGCACAGAAATGACTTTAAACACACTTATTTTAGTTGAAAAAGTAATAACTCACATCCAACCATCATTTAAAGTCAAAAGATTAAATGTTAAAATTTCATCAATATTGACCATTTTTTCAACGTTCGACTGGTCCGGGGTCATCGTTTTTCATCAGAAAATGGATTTTTTGGACTCTACCAAAAATGATTCAAAATGTCATTTGGATCGGGCCTCATGTTGAATAACCACTTTTTAAACCCTCACAGTGACCAAAATTGCCATTTTTACAGAGTTTTGCTTACTCAAAATCTTCAATTTTGACCAATTTCAGGCACAGAAATGACTTTAAACACACTTATTGTAGTTGAAAAAGTAATAACTCACATCCAACCGTCATTTAAAGTCAAAAGATTAAATGTTAAAATTTCATCAATATTGACCATTTTTTCAACGTTCAACTGGTCCGGGGTAATCGTTTTTCATCAGAAAATGGATTTTTTGGACTCTACCAAAAATGATTCAAAATGTCATTTGGATCGGGCCTCATGTTGAATAACCACTTTTTAAACCCTCACAGTGACCAAAACTGCCATTTTTACAGAGTTTTGCTTACTCAAAATCTTCAATTTTGACCAATTTCAGGCACAGAAATGACTTTAAACACACTTATTGTAGTTGAAAAAGTAATAACTCACATCCAACCATCATTTAAAGTCAAAAGATTAAATATTAAAATTTCATCAATATTGACCATTTTTTCAACGTTCGACTGGTCCGGGGTCATTGTTTTTCATCAGAAAATTGATTTTTTGGACTCTACCAAAAATGATTCAAAATGTCATTTGGATCAGGCCTCATGTTGAATAACCACTTTTTAAACCCTCACAGTGACCAAAACTGCCATTTTTACAGAGTTTTGCTTACTCAAAATCTTCAATTTTGACCAATTTCAGGCACAGAAATGACTTTAAACACACTTATTTTAGTTGAAAAAGTAATAACTCACATCCAACCGTCATTTAAAGTCAAAAGATTAAATGTTAAAATTTCATCAATATTGACCATTTTTTCAACGTTCGACTGGTCCGGGGTCATCGTTTTTCATCAGAAAATTGAATTTTTGGACTCTACCAAAAATGATTCAAAATGTCATTTGGATCGGGCCTCATGTTGAATAACCACTTTTTAAACCCTCACAGTGACCAAAACTGCATTTTTTACAGAGTTTTGCTTACTCAAAATCTTCAAATTTGACCAATTTCAGGCACAGAAATGACTTTAAACACACTTATTTTAGTTGAAAAAGTAATAACTCACATCCAACCGTCATTTAAAGTCAAAAGATTAAATGTTAAAATTTCATCAATATTGACCATTTTTTCAACGTTCGACTGGTCCGGGGTCATCGTTTTTCATCAGAAAATTGATTTTTTGGACTCTACCAAAAATGAATCAAAATGTCATTTGGATCGGGCCTCATGTTGAATAACCACTTTTTAAACCCTCACAGTGACCAAAACTGCCATTTTTACAGAGTTTTGCTTACTCAAAATCTTCCATTTTTACCAATTTCAGGCACAGAAATGACTTTAAACACACTTATTTTAGTTGAACAAGTAATAACTCACATCCAACCGTCATTTAAAGTCAAAAGATTAAATATTAAAATTTCATCAATATTGACCATTTTTTCAACGTTCGACTGGTCCGGGGTCATCGTTTTTCATCAGAAAATTGATTTTTTGGACTCTACCAAAAATGATTCAAAATGTCATTTGGATCGGGCCTCATGTTGAATAACCACTTTTTAAACCCTCACAGTGACCAAAACTGCCATTTTTACAGAGTTTTGCTTACTCAAAATCTTCAATTTTGACCAATTTCAGGCACAGAAATGACTTTAAACACACTTATTTTAGTTGAAAAAGTAATAACTCACATCCAACCGTCATTTAAAGTCAAAAGATTAAATGTTAAAATTTCATCAATATTGACCATTTTTTCAACGTTCGACTGGTCCGGGGTCATCGTTTTTCATCAGAAAATTGATTTTTTGGACTCTACCAAAAATGATTCAAAATGTCATTTGGATCGGGCCTCATGTTGAATAACCCCTTTTTAAACCCTCACAGTGACCAAAACTGCCATTTTTACAGAGTTTTGCTTACTCAAAATCTTCAATTTTGACCAATTTCAGGCACAGAAATGACTTTAAACACACTTATTTTAGTTGAAAAAGTAATAACTCACATCCAACCGTCATTTAAAGTCAAAAGATTAAATATTAAAATTTCATCAATATTGACCATTTTTTCAACGTTCGACTGGTCCGGGGTCATCGTTTTTCATCAGAAAATTGATTTTTTGGACTCTACCAAAAATGATTCAAAATGTCATTTGGATCGGGCCTCATGTTGAATAACCACTTTTTAAACCCTCACAGTGACCAAAAGTGCCATTTTTACAGAGTTTTGCTTACTCAAAATCTTCAATTTTGACCAATTTCAGGCACAGAAATGACTTTAAACACACTTATTTTAGTTGAAAAAGTAATAACTCACATCCAACCATCATTTAAAGTCAAAAGATTAAATGTTAAAATTTCATCAATATTGACCATTTTTTCAACGTTCGACTGGTCCGGGGTCATCGTTTTTCATCAGAAAATGGATTTTTTGGACTCTACCAAAAATTATTCAAAATGTCATTTGGATCAGGCCTCATGTTGAATAACCACTTTTTAAACCCTCACAGTGACCAAAACTGCCATTTTTACAGAGTTTTGCTTACTCAAAATCTTCAATTTTGACCAATTTCAGGCACAGAAATGACTTTAAACACACTTATTTTAGTTGAAAAAGTAATAACTCACATCCAACCGTCATTTAAAGTCAAAAGATTAAATGTTAAAATTTCATCAATATTGACCATTTTTTCAACGTTCGACTGGTCCGGGGTCATCGTTTTTCATCAGAAAATTGAATTTTTGGACTCTACCAAAAATGATTCAAAATGTCATTTGGATCGGGCCTCATGTTGAATAACCACTTTTTAAACCCTCACAGTGACCAAAACTGCATTTTTTACAGAGTTTTGCTTACTCAAAATCTTCAAATTTGACCAATTTCAGGCACAGAAATGACTTTAAACACACTTATTTTAGTTGAAAAAGTAATAACTCACATCCAACCGTCATTTAAAGTCAAAAGATTAAATGTTAAAATTTCATCAATATTGACCATTTTTTCAACGTTCGACTGGTCCGGGGTCATCGTTTTTCATCAGAAAATTGATTTTTTGGACTCTACCAAAAATGAATCAAAATGTCATTTGGATCGGGCCTCATGTTGAATAACCACTTTTTAAACCCTCACAGTGACCAAAACTGCCATTTTTACAGAGTTTTGCTTACTCAAAATCTTCAATTTTTACCAATTTCAGGCACAGAAATGACTTTAAACACACTTATTTTAGTTGAACAAGTAATAACTCACATCCAACCGTCATTTAAAGTCAAAAGATTAAATATTAAAATTTCATCAATATTGACCATTTTTTCAACGTTCGACTGGTCCGGGGTCATCGTTTTTCATCAGAAAATGGATTTTTTGGACTCTACCAAAAATGATTCAAAATGTCATTTGGATCGGGCCTCATGTTGAATAACCACTTTTTAAACCCTCACAGTGACCAAAACTGCCATTTTTACAGAGTTTTGCTTACTCAAAATCTTCAATTTTGACCAATTTCAGGCACAGAAATGACTTTAAACACACTTATTGTAGTTGAAAAAGTAATAACTCACATCCAACCATCATTTAAAGTCAAAAGATTAAATATTAAAATTTCATCAATATTGACCATTTTTTCAACGTTCGACTGGTCCGGGGTCATCGTTTTTCATCAGAAAATTGATTTTTTGGACTCTACCAAAAATGATTCAAAATGTCATTATGATCGGGCCTCATGTTGAATAACCACTTTTTAAACCCTCACAGTGACCAAAATTGCCATTTTTACAGAGTTTTGCTTACTCAAAATCTTCAATTTTGACCAATTTCAGGCACAGAAATGACTTTAAACACACTTATTTTAGTTGAAAAAGTAATAACTCACATCCAACCGTCATTTAAAGTCAAAAGATTAAATGTTAAAATGTCATCAATATTGACCATTTTTTCAACGTTCGACTGGTCCGGGGTCATCGTTTTTCATCAGAAAATGGATTTTTTGGACTCTACCAAAAATTATTCAAAATGTCATTTGGATCAGGCCTCATGTTGAATAACCACTTTTTAAACCCTCACAGTGACCAAAACTGCCATTTTTACAGAGTTTTGCTTACTCAAAATCTTCAATTTTGACCAATTTCAGGCACAGAAATGACTTTAAACACACTTATTTTAGTTGAAAAAGTAATAACTCACATCCAACCGTCATTTAAAGTCAAAAGATTAAATGTTAAAATTTCATCAATATTGACCATTTTTTCAACGTTCGACTGGTCCGGGGTCATCATTTTTCATCAGAAAATTGATTTTTTGGACTCTACCAAAAATGATTCAAAATGTCATTTGGATCGGGCCTCATGTTGAATAACCACTTTTTAAACCCTCACAGTGACCAAAACTGCAATTTTTACAGAGTTTTGCTTACTCAAAATCTTCAAATTTGACCAATTTCAGGCACAGAAATGACTTTAAACACACTTATTTTAGTTGAAAAAGTAATAACTCACATCCAACCGTCATTTAAAGTCAAAAGATTAAATGTTAAAATTTCATCAATATCGACCATTTTTTCAACGTTCGACTGGTCCGGGGTCATCGTTTTTCATCAGAAAATTGATTTTTTGGACTCTACCAAAAATGAATCAAAATGTCATTTGGATCGGGCCTCATGTTGAATAACCACTTTTTAAACCCTCACAGTGACCAAAACTGCCATTTTTACAGAGTTTTGCTTACTCAAAATCTTCAATTTTGACCAATTTCAGGCACAGAAATGACTTTAAACACACTTATTTTAGTTGAAAAAGTAATAACTCACATCCAACCGTCATTTAAAGTCAAAAGATTAAATATTAAAATTTCATCAATATTGACCATTTTTTCAACGTTCGACTGGTCCGGGGTCATCGTTTTTCATCAGAAAATTGATTTTTTGGACTCTACCAAAAATGATTCAAAATGTCATTTGGATTGGGCCTCATGTTAAATAACCACTTTTTAAACCCTCACAGTGACCAAAATTGCCATTTTTACAGAGTTTTGCTTACTCAAAATCTTCAATTTTGACCAATTTCAGGCACAGAAATGACTTTAAACACACTTATTTTAGTTGAAAAAGTAATAACTCACATCCAACCATCATTTAAAGTCAAAAGATTAAATGTTAAAATTTCATCAATATTGACCATTTTTTCAACGTTCGACTGGTCCGGGGTCATCGTTTTTCATCAGAAAATGGATTTTTTGGACTCTACCAAAAATTATTCAAAATGTCATTTGGATCAGGCCTCATGTTGAATAACCACTTTTTAAACCCTCACAGTGACCAAAACTGCCATTTTTACAGAGTTTTGCTTACTCAAAATCTTCAATTTTGACCAATTTCAGGCACAGAAATGACTTTAAACACACTTATTTTAGTTGAAAAAGTAATAACTCACATCCAACCGTCATTTAAAGTCAAAAGATTAAATGTTAAAATTTCATCAATATTGACCATTTTTTCAACGTTCGACTGGTCCGGGGTCATCGTTTTTCATCAGAAAATTGAATTTTTTGACTCTACCAAAAATGATTCAAAATGTCATTTGGATCGGGCCTCATGTTGAATAACCACTTTTTAAACCCTCACAGTGACCAAAACTGCATTTTTTACAGAGTTTTGCTTACTCAAAATCTTCAAATTTGACCAATTTCAGGCACAGAAATGACTTTAAACACACTTATTTTAGTTGAAAAAGTAATAACTCACATCCAACCGTCATTTAAAGTCAAAAGATTAAATGTTAAAATTTCATCAATATTGACCATTTTTTCAACGTTCGACTGGTCCGGGGTCATCGTTTTTCATCAGAAAATTGATTTTTTGGACTCTACCAAAAATGAATCAAAATGTCATTTGGATCGGGCCTCATGTTGAATAACCACTTTTTAAACCCTCACAGTGACCAAAACTGCCATTTTTACAGAGTTTTGCTTACTCAAAATCTTCAATTTTTACCAATTTCAGGCACAGAAATGACTTTAAACACACTTATTTTAGTTGAACAAGTAATAACTCACATCCAACCGTCATTTAAAGTCAAAAGATTAAATATTAAAATTTCATCAATATTGACCATTTTTTCAACGTTCGACTGGTCCGGGGTCATCGTTTTTCATCAGAAAATTGATTTTTTGGACTCTACCAAAAATGATTCAAAATGTCATTTGGATCGGGCCTCATGTTGAATAACCACTTTTTAAACCCTCACAGTGACCAAAACTGCCATTTTTACAGAGTTTTGCTTACTCAAAATCTTCAATTTTGACCAATTTCAGGCACAGAAATGACTTTAAACACACTTATTTTAGTTGAAAAAGTAATAACTCACATCCAACCGTCATTTAAAGTCAAAAGATTAAATGTTAAAATTTCATCAATATTGACCATTTTTTCAACGTTCGACTGGTCCGGGGTCATCGTTTTTCATCAGAAAATTGATTTTTTGGACTCTACCAAAAATGATTCAAAATGTCATTCGGATCGGGCCTCATGTTGAATAACCCCTTTTTAAACCCTCACAGTGACCAAAACTGCCATTTTTACAGAGTTTTGCTTACTCAAAATCTTCAATTTTGACCAATTTCAGGCACAGAAATGACTTTAAACACACTTATTTTAGTTGAAAAAGTAATAACTCACATCCAACCGTCATTTAAAGTCAAAAGATTAAATATTAAAATTTCATCAATATTGACCATTTTTTCAACGTTCGACTGGTCCGGGGTCATCGTTTTTCATCAGAAAATTGATTTTTTGGACTCTACCAAAAATGATTCAAAATGTCATTTGGATCGGGCCTCATGTTGAATAACCACTTTTTAAACCCTCACAGTGACCAAAAGTGCCATTTTTACAGAGTTTTGCTTACTCAAAATCTTCAATTTTGACCAATTTCAGGCACAGAAATGACTTTAAACACACTTATTTTAGTTGAAAAAGTAATAACTCACATCCAACCATCATTTAAAGTCAAAAGATTAAATGTTAAAATTTCATCAATATTGACCATTTTTTCAACGTTCGACTGGTCCGGGGTCATCGTTTTTCATCAGAAAATTGATTTTTTGGACTCTACCAAAAATTATTCAAAATGTCATTTGGATCAGGCCTCATGTTGAATAACCACTTTTTAAACCCTCACAGTGACCAAAACTGCCATTTTTACAGAGTTTTGCTTACTCAAAATCTTCAATTTTGACCAATTTCAGGCACAGAAATGACTTTAAACACACTTATTTTAGTTGAAAAAGTAATAACTCACATCCAACCGTCATTTAAAGTCAAAAGATTAAATGTTAAAATTTCATCAATATTGACCATTTTTTCAACGTTCGACTGGTCCGGGGTCATCGTTTTTCATCAGAAAATTGAATTTTTGGACTCTACCAAAAATGATTCAAAATGTCATTTGGATCGGGCCTCATGTTGAATAACCACTTTTTAAACCCTCACAGTGACCAAAACTGCATTTTTTACAGAGTTTTGCTTACTCAAAATCTTCAAATTTGACCAATTTCAGGCACAGAAATGACTTTAAACACACTTATTTTAGTTGAAAAAGTAATAACTCACATCCAACCGTCATTTAAAGTCAAAAGATTAAATGTTAAAATTTCATCAATATTGACCATTTTTTCAACGTTCGACTGGTCCGGGGTCATCGTTTTTCATCAGAAAATTGATTTTTTGGACTCTACCAAAAATGAATCAAAATGTCATTTGGATCGGGCCTCATGTTGAATAACCACTTTTTAAACCCTCACAGTGACCAAAACTGCCATTTTTACAGAGTTTTGCTTACTCAAAATCTTCAATTTTGACCAATTTCAGGCACAGAAATGACTTTAAACACACTTATTGTAGTTGAAAAAGTAATAACTCACATCCAACCATCATTTAAAGTCAAAAGATTAAATATTAAAATTTCATCAATATTGACCATTTTTTCAACGTTCGACTGGTCCGGGGTCATCGTTTTTCATCAGAAAATTGATTTTTTGGACTCTACCAAAAATGATTCAAAATGTCATTTGGATCGGGCCTCATGTTGAATAACCACTTTTTAAACCCTCACAGTGACCAAAATTGCCATTTTTACAGAGTTTTGCTTACTCAAAATCTTCAATTTTGACCAATTTCAGGCACAGAAATGACTTTAAACACACTTATTTTAGTTGAAAAAGTAATAACTCACATCCAACCGTCATTTAAAGTCAAAAGATTAAATGTTAAAATGTCATCAATATTGACAATTTTTTCAACGTTCGACTGGTCCGGGGTCATCGTTTTTCATCAGAAAATGGATTTTTTGGACTCTACCAAAAATTATTCAAAATGTCATTTGGATCAGGCCTCATGTTGAATAACCACTTTTTAAACCCTCACAGTGACCAAAACTGCCATTTTTACAGAGTTTTGCTTACTCAAAATCTTCAATTTTGACCAATTTCAGGCACAGAAATGACTTTAAACACACTTATTTTAGTTGAAAAAGTAATAACTCACATCCAACCGTCATTTAAAGTCAAAAGATTAAATGTTAACATTTCATCAATATTGACCATTTTTTCAACGTTCGACTGGTCCGGGGTCATCATTTTTCATCAGAAAATTGATTTTTTGGACTCTACCAAAAATGATTCAAAATGTCATTTGGATCGGGCCTCATGTTGAATAACCACTTTTTAAACCCTCACAGTGACCAAAACTGCAATTTTTACAGAGTTTTGCTTACTCAAAATCTTCAAATTTGACCAATTTCAGGCACAGAAATGACTTTAAACACACTTATTTTAGTTGAAAAAGTAATAACTCACATCCAACCGTCATTTAAAGTCAAAAGATTAAATGTTAAAATTTCATCAATATCGACCATTTTTTCAACGTTCGACTGGTCCGGGGTCATCGTTTTTCATCAGAAAATTGATTTTTTGGACTCTACCAAAAATGAATCAAAATGTCATTTGGATCGGGCCTCATGTTGAATAACCACTTTTTAAACCCTCACAGTGACCAAAACTGCCATTTTTACAGAGTTTTGCTTACTCAAAATCTTCAATTTTTACCAATTTCAGGCACAGAAATGACTTTAAACACACTTATTTTAGTTGAACAAGTAATAACTCACATCCAACCGTCATTTAAAGTCAAAAGATTAAATATTAAAATTTCATCAATATTGACCATTTTTTCAACGTTCGACTGGTCCGGGGTCATCGTTTTTCATCAGAAAATTGATTTTTTGGACTCTACCAAAAATGATTCAAAATGTCATTTGGATCGGGCCTCATGTTGAATAACCACTTTTTAAACCCTCACAGTGACCAAAACTGCCATTTTTACAGAGTTTTGCTTACTCAAAATCTTCAATTTTGACCAATTTCAGGCACAGAAATGACTTTAAACACACTTATTTTAGTTGAAAAAGTAATAACTCACATCCAACCGTCATTTAAAGTCAAAAGATTAAATATTAAAATTTCATCAATATTGACCATTTTTTCAACGTTCGACTGGTCCGGGGTCATCGTTTTTCATCAGAAAATTGATTTTTTGGACTCTACCAAAAATGATTCAAAATGTCATTTGGATCGGGCCTCATGTTGAATAACCACTTTTTAAACCCTCACAGTGACCAAAATTGCCATTTTTACAGAGTTTTGCTTACTCAAAATCTTCAATTTTGACCAATTTCAGGCACAGAAATGACTTTAAACACACTTATTTTAGTTGAAAAAGTAATAACTCACATCCAACCGTCATTTAAAGTCAAAAGATTAAATGTTAAAATGTCATCAATATTGACCATTTTTTCAACGTTCGACTGGTCCGGGGTCATCGTTTTTCATCAGAAAATTGATTTTTTGGACTCTACCAAAAATGATTCAAAATGTCATTTGGATCGGGCCTCATGTTGAATAACCACTTTTTAAACCCTCACAGTGACCAAAATTGCCATTTTTACAGAGTTTTGCTTACTCAAAATCTTCAATTTTGACCAATTTCAGGCACAGAAATGACTTTAAACACACTTATTGTAGTTGAAAAAGTAATAACTCACATCCAACCATCATTTAAAGTCAAAAGATTAAATGTTAAAATTTCATCAATATTGACCATTTTTTCAACGTTCGACTGGTCCGGGGTCATCTTTTTTCATCAGAAAATTGATTTTTTGGACTCTACCAAAAATGATTCAAAATGTCATTTGGATCAGGCCTCATGTTGAATAACCACTTTTTAAACCCTCACAGTGACCAAAACTGCCATTTTTACAGAGTTTTGCTTACTCAAAATCTTCAATTTTGACCAATTTCAGGCACAGAAATGACTTTAAACACACTTATTTTAGTTGAAAAAGTCATAACTCACATCCAACCGTCATTTAAAGTCAAAAGATTAAATGTTAAACTTTCATCAATATTGACCATTTTTTAAACGTTCGACTGATCCGGGGTCATCGTTTTTCATCAGAAAATTGATTTTTTGGACTCTACCAAAAATGATTCAAAATGTCATTTGGATCGGGCCTCATGTTGAATAACCACTTTTTAAACCCTCACAGTGACCAAAACTGCATTTTTTACAGAGTTTTGCTTACTCAAAATCTTCAAATTTGACCAATTTCAGGCACAGAAATGACTTTAAACACACTTATTTTAGTTGAAAAAGTAATAACTCACATCCAACCGTCATTTAAAGTCAAAAGATTAAATGTTAAAATTTCATCAATATTGACCATTTTTTCAACGTTCGACTGGTCCGGGGTCATCGTTTTTCATCAGAAAATTGATTTTTTGGACTCTACCAAAAATGAATCAAAATGTCATTTGGATCGGGCCTCATGTTGAATAACCACTTTTTAAACCCTCACAGTGACCAAAACTGCCATTTTTACAGAGTTTTGCTTACTCAAAATCTTCAATTTTTACCAATTTCAGGCACAGAAATGACTTTAAACACACTTATTTTAGTTGAACAAGTAATAACTCACATCCAACCGTCATTTAAAGTCAAAAGATTAAATATTAAAATTTCATCAATATTGACCATTTTTTCAACGTTCGACTGGTCCGGGGTCATCGTTTTTCATCAGAAAATGGATTTTTTGGACTCTACCAAAAATGATTCAAAATGTCATTTGGATCGGGCCTCATGTTGAATAACCACTTTTTAAACCCTCACAGTGACCAAAACTGCCATTTTTACAGAGTTTTGCTTACTCAAAATCTTCAATTTTGACCAATTTCAGGCACAGAAATGACTTTAAACACACTTATTGTAGTTGAAAAAGTAATAACTCACATCCAACCATCATTTAAAGTCAAAAGATTAAATATTAAAATTTCATCAATATTGACCATTTTTTCAACGTTCGACTGGTCCGGGGTCATCGTTTTTCATCAGAAAATTGATTTTTTGGACTCTACCAAAAATGATTCAAAATGTCATTTGGATCGGGCCTCATGTTGAATAACCACTTTTTAAACCCTCACAGTGACCAAAATTGCCATTTTTACAGAGTTTTGCTTACTCAAAATCTTCAATTTTGACCAATTTCAGGCACAGAAATGACTTTAAACACACTTATTTTAGTTGAAAAAGTAATAACTCACATCCAACCGTCATTTAAAGTCAAAAGATTAAATGTTAAAATGTCATCAATATTGACAATTTTTTCAACGTTCGACTGGTCCGGGGTCATCGTTTTTCATCAGAAAATGGATTTTTTGGACTCTACCAAAAATTATTCAAAATGTCATTTGGATCAGGCCTCATGTTGAATAACCACTTTTTAAACCCTCACAGTGACCAAAACTGCCATTTTTACAGAGTTTTGCTTACTCAAAATCTTCAATTTTGACCAATTTCAGGCACAGAAATGACTTTAAACACACTTATTTTAGTTGAAAAAGTAATAACTCACATCCAACCGTCATTTAAAGTCAAAAGATTAAATGTTAAAATTTCATCAATATTGACCATTTTTTCAACGTTCGACTGGTCCGGGGTCATCATTTTTCATCAGAAAATTGATTTTTTGGACTCTACCAAAAATGATTCAAAATGTCATTTGGATCGGGCCTCATGTTGAATAACCACTTTTTAAACCCTCACAGTGACCAAAACTGCAATTTTTACAGAGTTTTGCTTACTCAAAATCTTCAAATTTGACCAATTTCAGGCACAGAAATGACTTTAAACACACTTATTTTAGTTGAAAAAGTAATAACTCACATCCAACCGTCATTTAAAGTCAAAAGATTAAATGTTAAAATTTCATCAATATCGACCATTTTTTCAACGTTCGACTGGTCCGGGGTCATCGTTTTTCATCAGAAAATTGATTTTTTGGACTCTACCAAAAATGAATCAAAATGTCATTTGGATCGGGCCTCATGTTGAATAACCACTTTTTAAACCCTCACAGTGACCAAAACTGCCATTTTTACAGAGTTTTGCTTACTCAAAATCTTCAATTTTTACCAATTTCAGGCACAGAAATGACTTTAAACACACTTATTTTAGTTGAACAAGTAATAACTCACATCCAACCGTCATTTAAAGTCAAAAGATTAAATATTAAAATTTCATCAATATTGACCATTTTTTCAACGTTCCACTGGTCCGGGGTCATCGTTTTTCATCAGAAAATTGATTTTTTGGACTCTACCAAAAATGATTCAAAATGTCATTTGGATCGGGCCTCATGTTGAATAACCACTTTTTAAACCCTCACAGTGACCAAAACTGCCATTTTTACAGAGTTTTGCTTACTCAAAATCTTCAATTTTGACCAATTTCAGGCACAGAAATGACTTTAAACACACTTATTTTAGTTGAAAAAGTAATAACTCACATCCAACCGTCATTTAAAGTCAAAAGATTAAATGTTAAAATGTCATCAATATTGACCATTTTTTCAACGTTCGACTGGTCCGGGGTCATCGTTTTTCATCAGAAAATAGATTTTTTGGACTCTACCAAAAATGATTCAAAATGTCATTTGGATCGGGCCTCATGTTGAATAACCACTTTTTAAACCCTCACAGTGACCAAAATTGCCATTTTTACAGAGTTTTGCTTACTCAAAATCTTCAATTTTGACCAATTTCAGGCACAGAAATGACTTTAAACACACTTATTGTAGTTGAAAAAGTAATAACTCACATCCAACCATCATTTAAAGTCAAAAGATTAAATGTTAAAATTTCATCAATATTGACCATTTTTTCAACGTTCGACTGGTCCGGGGTCATCTTTTTTCATCAGAAAATTGATTTTTTGGACTCTACCAAAAATGAATCAAAATGTCATTTGGATCGGGCCTCATGTTGAATAACCACTTTTTAAACCCTCACAGTGACCAAAACTGCCATTTTTACAGAGTTTTGCTTACTCAAAATCTTCAATTTTTACCAATTTCAGGCACAGAAATGACTTTAAACACACTTATTTTAGTTGAACAAGTAATAACTCACATCCAACCGTCATTTAAAGTCAAAAGATTAAATATTAAAATTTCATCAATATTGACCATTTTTTCAACGTTCGACTGGTCCGGGGTCATCGTTTTTCATCAGAAAATTGATTTTTTGGACTCTACCAAAAATGATTCAAAATGTCATTTGGATCGGGCCTCATGTTGAATAACCACTTTTTAAACCCTCACAGTGACCAAAACTGCCATTTTTACAGAGTTTTGCTTACTCAAAATCTTCAATTTTGACCAATTTCAGGCACAGAAATGACTTTAAACACACTTATTTTAGTTGAAAAAGTAATAACTCACATCCAACCGTCATTTAAAGTCAAAAGATTAAATGTTAAAATTTCATCAATATTGACCATTTTTTCAACGTTCGACTGGTCCGGGGTCATCGTTTTTCATCAGAAAATTGATTTTTTGGACTCTACCAAAAATGATTCAAAATGTCATTCGGATCGGGCCTCATGTTGAATAACCCCTTTTTAAACCCTCACAGTGACCAAAACTGCCATTTTTACAGAGTTTTGCTTACTCAAAATCTTCAATTTTGACCAATTTCAGGCACAGAAATGACTTTAAACACACTTATTTTAGTTGAAAAAGTAATAACTCACATCCAACCGTCATTTAAAGTCAAAAGATTAAATATTAAAATTTCATCAATATTGACCATTTTTTCAACGTTCGACTGGTCCGGGGTCATCGTTTTTCATCAGAAAATTGATTTTTTGGACTCTACCAAAAATGATTCAAAATGTCATTTGGATCGGGCCTCATGTTGAATAACCACTTTTTAAACCCTCACAGTGACCAAAAGTGCCATTTTTACAGAGTTTTGCTTACTCAAAATCTTCAATTTTGACCAATTTCAGGCACAGAAATGACTTTAAACACACTTATTTTAGTTGAAAAAGTAATAACTCACATCCAACCATCATTTAAAGTCAAAAGATTAAATGTTAAAATTTCATCAATATTGACCATTTTTTCAACGTTCGACTGGTCCGGGGTCATCGTTTTTCATCAGAAAATTGATTTTTTGGACTCTACCAAAAATTATTCAAAATGTCATTTGGATCAGGCCTCATGTTGAATAACCACTTTTTAAACCCTCACAGTGACCAAAACTGCCATTTTTACAGAGTTTTGCTTACTCAAAATCTTCAATTTTGACCAATTTCAGGCACAGAAATGACTTTAAACACACTTATTTTAGTTGAAAAAGTAATAACTCACATCCAACCGTCATTTAAAGTCAAAAGATTAAATGTTAAAATTTCATCAATATTGACCATTTTTTCAACGTTCGACTGGTCCGGGGTCATCGTTTTTCATCAGAAAATTGAATTTTTGGACTCTACCAAAAATGATTCAAAATGTCATTTGGATCGGGCCTCATGTTGAATAACCACTTTTTAAACCCTCACAGTGACCAAAACTGCATTTTTTACAGAGTTTTGCTTACTCAAAATCTTCAAATTTGACCAATTTCAGGCACAGAAATGACTTTAAACACACTTATTGTAGTTGAAAAAGTAATAACTCACATCCAACCATCATTTAAAGTCAAAAGATTAAATATTAAAATTTCATCAATATTGACCATTTTTTCAACGTTCGACTGGTCCGGGGTCATCGTTTTTCATCAGAAAATTGATTTTTTGGACTCTACCAAAAATGATTCAAAATGTCATTTGGATCGGGCCTCATGTTGAATAACCACTTTTTAAACCCTCACAGTGACCAAAATTGCCATTTTTACAGAGTTTTGCTTACTCAAAATCTTCAATTTTGACCAATTTCAGGCACAGAAATGACTTTAAACACACTTATTTTAGTTGAAAAAGTAATAACTCACATCCAACCGTCATTTAAAGTCAAAAGATTAAATGTTAAAATGTCATCAATATTGACAATTTTTTCAACGTTCGACTGGTCCGGGGTCATCGTTTTTCATCAGAAAATGGATTTTTTGGACTCTACCAAAAATTATTCAAAATGTCATTTGGATCAGGCCTCATGTTGAATAACCACTTTTTAAACCCTCACAGTGACCAAAACTGCCATTTTTACAGAGTTTTGCTTACTCAAAATCTTCAATTTTGACCAATTTCAGGCACAGAAATGACTTTAAACACACTTATTTTAGTTGAAAAAGTAATAACTCACATCCAACCGTCATTTAAAGTCAAAAGATTAAATGTTAACATTTCATCAATATTGACCATTTTTTCAACGTTCGACTGGTCCGGGGTCATCATTTTTCATCAGAAAATTGATTTTTTGGACTCTACCAAAAATGATTCAAAATGTCATTTGGATCGGGCCTCATGTTGAATAACCACTTTTTAAACCCTCACAGTGACCAAAACTGCAATTTTTACAGAGTTTTGCTTACTCAAAATCTTCAAATTTGACCAATTTCAGGCACAGAAATGACTTTAAACACACTTATTTTAGTTGAAAAAGTAATAACTCACATCCAACCGTCATTTAAAGTCAAAAGATTAAATGTTAAAATTTCATCAATATCGACCATTTTTTCAACGTTCGACTGGTCCGGGGTCATCGTTTTTCATCAGAAAATTGATTTTTTGGACTCTACCAAAAATGAATCAAAATGTCATTTGGATCGGGCCTCATGTTGAATAACCACTTTTTAAACCCTCACAGTGACCAAAACTGCCATTTTTACAGAGTTTTGCTTACTCAAAATCTTCAATTTTTACCAATTTCAGGCACAGAAATGACTTTAAACACACTTATTTTAGTTGAACAAGTAATAACTCACATCCAACTGTCATTTAAAGTCAAAAGATTAAATATTAAAATTTCATCAATATTGACCATTTTTTCAACGTTCGACTGGTCCGGGGTCATCGTTTTTCATCAGAAAATTGATTTTTTGGACTCTACCAAAAATGATTCAAAATGTCATTTGGATCGGGCCTCATGTTGAATAACCACTTTTTAAACCCTCACAGTGACCAAAACTGCCATTTTTACAGAGTTTTGCTTACTCAAAATCTTCAATTTTGACCAATTTCAGGCACAGAAATGACTTTAAACACACTTATTTTAGTTGAAAAAGTAATAACTCACATCCAACCGTCATTTAAAGTCAAAAGATTAAATATTAAAATTTCATCAATATTGACCATTTTTTCAACGTTCGACTGGTCCGGGGTCATCGTTTTTCATCAGAAAATTGATTTTTTGGACTCTACCAAAAATGATTCAAAATGTCATTTGGATCGGGCCTCATGTTGAATAACCACTTTTTAAACCCTCACAGTGACCAAAATTGCCATTTTTACAGAGTTTTGCTTACTCAAAATCTTCAATTTTGACCAATTTCAGGCACAGAAATGACTTTAAACACACTTATTTTAGTTGAAAAAGTAATAACTCACATCCAACCGTCATTTAAAGTCAAAAGATTAAATGTTAAAATGTCATCAATATTGACCATTTTTTCAACGTTCGACTGGTCCGGGGTCATCGTTTTTCATCAGAAAATTGATTTTTTGGACTCTACCAAAAATGATTCAAAATGTCATTTGGATCGGGCCTCATGTTGAATAACCACTTTTTAAACCCTCACAGTGACCAAAATTGCCATTTTTACAGAGTTTTGCTTACTCAAAATCTTCAATTTTGACCAATTTCAGGCACAGAAATGACTTTAAACACACTTATTGTAGTTGAAAAAGTAATAACTCACATCCAACCATCATTTAAAGTCAAAAGATTAAATGTTAAAATTTCATCAATATTGACCATTTTTTCAACGTTCGACTGGTCCGGGGTCATCTTTTTTCATCAGAAAATTGATTTTTTGGACTCTACCAAAAATGATTCAAAATGTCATTTGGATCAGGCCTCATGTTGAATAACCACTTTTTAAACCCTCACAGTGACCAAAACTGCCATTTTTACAGAGTTTTGCTTACTCAAAATCTTCAATTTTGACCAATTTCAGGCACAGAAATGACTTTAAACACACTTATTTTAGTTGAAAAAGTCATAACTCACATCCAACCGTCATTTAAAGTCAAAAGATTAAATGTTAAACTTTCATCAATATTGACCATTTTTTAAACGTTCGAC
Organism: Lissotriton vulgaris; assembly: GCF_964263255.1. Taxonomy (NCBI): domain Eukaryota; kingdom Metazoa; phylum Chordata; class Amphibia; order Caudata; family Salamandridae; genus Lissotriton; species Lissotriton vulgaris. The sequence goes on along the minus strand of NW_028243455.1, from coordinate 302,263 downwards.
TGATCCGGGGTCATCGTTTTTCATCAGAAAATTGATTTTTTGGACTCTACCAAAAATGATTCAAAATGTCATTTGGATCGGGCCTCATGTTGAATAACCACTTTTTAAACCCTCACAGTGACCAAAACTGCATTTTTTACAGAGTTTTGCTTACTCAAAATCTTCAAATTTGACCAATTTCAGGCACAGAAATGACTTTAAACACACTTATTTTAGTTGAAAAAGTAATAACTCACATCCAACCGTCATTTAAAGTCAAAAGATTAAATGTTAAAATTTCATCAATATTGACCATTTTTTCAACGTTCGACTGGTCCGGGGTCATCGTTTTTCATCAGAAAATTGATTTTTTGGACTCTACCAAAAATGAATCAAAATGTCATTTGGATCGGGCCTCATGTTGAATAACCACTTTTTAAACCCTCACAGTGACCAAAACTGCCATTTTTACAGAGTTTTGCTTACTCAAAATCTTCAATTTTTACCAATTTCAGGCACAGAAATGACTTTAAACACACTTATTTTAGTTGAACAAGTAATAACTCACATCCAACCGTCATTTAAAGTCAAAAGATTAAATATTAAAATTTCATCAATATTGACCATTTTTTCAACGTTCGACTGGTCCGGGGTCATCGTTTTTCATCAGAAAATGGATTTTTTGGACTCTACCAAAAATGATTCAAAATGTCATTTGGATCGGGCCTCATGTTGAATAACCACTTTTTAAACCCTCACAGTGACCAAAACTGCCATTTTTACAGAGTTTTGCTTACTCAAAATCTTCAATTTTGACCAATTTCAGGCACAGAAATGACTTTAAACACACTTATTGTAGTTGAAAAAGTAATAACTCACATCCAACCATCATTTAAAGTCAAAAGATTAAATATTAAAATTTCATCAATATTGACCATTTTTTCAACGTTCGACTGGTCCGGGGTCATCGTTTTTCATCAGAAAATTGATTTTTTGGACTCTACCAAAAATGATTCAAAATGTCATTTGGATCGGGCCTCATGTTGAATAACCACTTTTTAAACCCTCACAGTGACCAAAATTGCCATTTTTACAGAGTTTTGCTTACTCAAAATCTTCAATTTTGACCAATTTCAGGCACAGAAATGACTTTAAACACACTTATTTTAGTTGAAAAAGTAATAACTCACATCCAACCGTCATTTAAAGTCAAAAGATTAAATGTTAAAATGTCATCAATATTGACAATTTTTTCAACGTTCGACTGGTCCGGGGTCATCGTTTTTCATCAGAAAATGGATTTTTTGGACTCTACCAAAAATTATTCAAAATGTCATTTGGATCAGGCCTCATGTTGAATAACCACTTTTTAAACCCTCACAGTGACCAAAACTGCCATTTTTACAGAGTTTTGCTTACTCAAAATCTTCAATTTTGACCAATTTCAGGCACAGAAATGACTTTAAACACACTTATTTTAGTTGAAAAAGTAATAACTCACATCCAACCGTCATTTAAAGTCAAAAGATTAAATGTTAAAATTTCATCAATATTGACCATTTTTTCAACGTTCGACTGGTCCGGGGTCATCATTTTTCATCAGAAAATTGATTTTTTGGACTCTACCAAAAATGATTCAAAATGTCATTTGGATCGGGCCTCATGTTGAATAACCACTTTTTAAACCCTCACAGTGACCAAAACTGCAATTTTTACAGAGTTTTGCTTACTCAAAATCTTCAAATTTGACCAATTTCAGGCACAGAAATGACTTTAAACACACTTATTTTAGTTGAAAAAGTAATAACTCACATCCAACCGTCATTTAAAGTCAAAAGATTAAATGTTAAAATTTCATCAATATCGACCATTTTTTCAACGTTCGACTGGTCCGGGGTCATCGTTTTTCATCAGAAAATTGATTTTTTGGACTCTACCAAAAATGATTCAAAATGTCATTTGGATCGGGCCTCATGTTGAATAACCACTTTTTAAACCCTCACAGTGACCAAAACTGCCATTTTTACAGAGTTTTGCTTACTCAAAATCTTCAATTTTGACCAATTTCAGGCACAGAAATGACTTTAAACACACTTATTGTAGTTGAAAAAGTAATAACTCACATCCAACCATCATTTAAAGTCAAAAGATTAAATGTTAAAATTTCATCAATATTGACCATTTTTTCAACGTTCGACTGGTCCGGGGTCATCTTTTTTCATCAGAAAATTGATTTTTTGGACTCTACCAAAAATGATTCAAAATGTCATTTGGATCAGGCCTCATGTTGAATAACCACTTTTTAAACCCTCACAGTGACCAAAACTGCCATTTTTACAGAGTTTTGCTTACTCAAAATCTTCAATTTTGACCAATTTCAGGCACAGAAATGACTTTAAACACACTTATTTTAGTTGAAAAAGTAATAACTCACATCCAACCGTCATTTAAAGTCAAAAGATTAAATGTTAAAATTTCATCAATATTGACCATTTTTTCAACGTTCGACTGGTCCGGGGTCATCGTTTTTCATCAGAAAATTGATTTTTTGGACTCTACCAAAAATGATTCAAAATGTCATTTGGATCGGGCCTCATGTTGAATAACCACTTTTTAAACCCTCACAGTGACCAAAATTGCCATTTTTACAGAGTTTTGCTTACTCAAAATCTTCAATTTTGACCAATTTCAGGCACAGAAATGACTTTAAACACACTTATTTTAGTTGAAAAAGTCATAACTCACATCCAACCGTCATTTAAAGTCAAAAGATTAAATGTTAAACTTTCATCAATATTGACCATTTTTTAAACGTTCGACTGATCCGGGGTCATAGTTTTTCATCAGAAAATTGATTTTTTGGACTGTACCAAAAATGATTCAAAATGTCATTTGGATCGGGCCTCATGTTGAATAACCACTTTTTAAACCCTCACAGTGACCTAAATTGCCATTTTTACAGAGTTTTGCTTACTCAAAATCTTCAATTTTGACCAATTTCAGGCACAGAAATGACTTTAAACACACTTATTGTAGTTGAAAAAGTAATAACTCACATCCAACCATCATTTAAAGTCAAAAGATTAAATGTTAAAATTTCATCAATATTGACCATTTTTTCAACGTTCGACTGGTCCGGGGTCATCGTTTTTCATCAGAAAATTGATTTTTTGGACTCTACCAAAAATGATTCAAAATGTCATTTGGATCGGGCCTCATGTTGAATAACCACTTTTTAAACCCTCACAGTGACCAAAATTGCCATTTTTACAGTTTTGCTTACTCGAAATCTTCAATTTTGACCAATTTCAGGCACAGAAATGACTTTAAACACACTTATTTTAGTTGAAAAAGTAATAACTCACATCCAACCGTCATTTGAAGTGAAAAGATTAAATATTAAAATTTCATCAATATTGACCATTTTTTCAACGTTCGACTGGTCCGGGGTCATCGTTTTTCATCAGAAAATTGATTTTTTGGACTCTACCAAAAATGATTCAAAATGTCATTTGGATCGGGCCTCATGTTGAATAACCACTTTTTAAACCCTCACAGTGACCAAAATTGCCATTTTTACAGAGTTTGCTTACTCAAAATCTTCAATTTTGACCAATTTCAGGCACAGAAATGACTTTAAACACACTTATTTTAGTTGAAAAAGTAATAACTCACATCCAACCGTCATTTAAAGTCAAAAGATTAAATGTTAAAATTTCATCAATATTGACCATTTTTTCAACGTTCGACTGGTCCGGGGTCATCGTTTTTCATCAGAAAATTGATTTTTTGGACTCCACCAAAAATGATTCAAAATGTCATTTGGATCGGGCCTCATGTTGAATAACCACTTTTTAAACCCTCACAGTGACCAAAACTGCCATTTTTACAGAGTTTTGCTTACTCAAAATCTTCAATTTTGACCAATTTCAGGCACAGAAATGACTTTAAACACACTTATTTTAGTTGAAAAAGTAATAACTCACATCCAACCGTCATTTAAAGTCAAAAGATTAAATGTTAAAATTTCATCAATATTGACCATTTTTTCAACGTTCGACTGGTCCGGGGTCATCGTTTTTCATCAGAAAATTGATTTTTTGAACTCTACCAAAAATGATTCAAAATGTCATTTGGATCGGGCCTCATGTTGAATAACCACTTTTTAAACCCTCACAGTGACCAAAATTGCCATTTTTACAGAGTTTTGCTTACTCAAAATCTTCAATTTTGACCAATTTCAGGCACAGAAATGACTTTAAACACACTTATTTTAGTTGAAAAAGTAATAACTCACATCCAACCATCATTTAAAGTCAAAAGATTAAATGTTAAAATTTCATCAATATTGACCATTTTTTCAACGTTCGACTGGTCCGGGGTAATCGTTTTTCATCAGAAAATGGATTTTTTGGACTCTACCAAAAATGATTCAAAATGTCATTTGGATCGGGCCTCATGTTGAATAACCACTTTTTAAACCCTCACAGTGACCAAAATTGCCATTTTTACAGAGTTTTGCTTACTCAAAATCTTCAATTTTGACCAATTTCAGGCACAGAAATGACTTTAAACACACTTATTTTAGTTGAAAAAGTAATAACTCACATCCAACCATCATTTAAAGTCAAAAGATTAAATGTTAAAATTTCATCAATATTGACCATTTTTTCAACGTTCGACTGGTCCGGGGTCATCGTTTTTCATCAGAAAATGGATTTTTTGGACTCTACCAAAAATGATTCAAAATGTCATTTGGATCGGGCCTCATGTTGAATAACCACTTTTTAAACCCTCACAGTGACCAAAATTGCCATTTTTACAGAGTTTTGCTTACTCAAAATCTTCAATTTTGACCAATTTCAGGCACAGAAATGACTTTAAACACACTTATTGTAGTTGAAAAAGTAATAACTCACATCCAACCGTCATTTAAAGTCAAAAGATTAAATGTTAAAATTTCATCAATATTGACCATTTTTTCAACGTTCAACTGGTCATCGTTTTTCATCAGAAAATTGATTTTTTGGACTCTACCAAAAATGATTCAAAATGTCATTTGGATCAGGCCTCATGTTGAATAACCACTTTTTAAACCCTCACAGTGACCAAAACTGCCATTTTTACAGAGTTTTGCTTACTCAAAATCTTCAATTTTGACCAATTTCAGGCACAGAAATGACTTTAAACACACTTATTTTAGTTGAAAAAGTAATAACTCACATCCAACCGTCATTTAAAGTCAAAAGATTAAATGTTAAAATTTCATCAATATTGACCATTTTTTCAACGTTCGACTGGTCCGGGGTCATCGTTTTTCATCAGAAAATTGATTTTTTGGACTCTACCAAAAATGATTCAAAATGTCATTTGGATCGGGCCTCATGTTGAATAACCACATTTTAAACCCTCACAGTGACCAAAATTGCCATTTTTACAGAGTTTTGCTTACTCAAAATCTTCAATTTTGACCAATTTCAGGCACAGAAATGACTTTAAACACACTTATTGTAGTTGAAAAAGTAATAACTCACATCCAACCGTCATTTAAAAGTCAAAAGATTAAATGTTAAAATTTCATCAATATTGACCATTTTTTCAACGTTCAACTGGTCCGGGGTCATCGTTTTTCATCAGAAAATTGATTTTTTGGACTCTACCAAAAATGATTCAAAATGTCATTTGGATCAGGCCTCATGTTGAATAACCACTTTTTAAACCCTAACAGTGACCAAAATTGCCATTTTTACAGAGTTTTGCTTACTCAAAATCTTCAATTTTGACCAATTTCAGGCACAGAAATGACTTTAAACACACTTATTTTAGTTGAAAAAGTAATAACTCACATCCAACCGTCATTTAAAGTCAAAAGATTAAATGTTAACATTTCATCAATATTGACAATTTTTTCAACGTTCGACTTGGCCGGGGTCATCGTTTTTCATCAGAAAATTGATTTTTTGGACTCTACCAAAAATGATTCAAAATGTCATTTGGATCGGGCCTCATGTTGAATAACCACTTTTTAAACCCTCACAGTGACCAAAATTGCCATTTTTACAGAGTTTTGCTTACTCAAAATCTTCAATTTTGACCAATTTCAGGCACAGAAATGACTTTAAACACACTTATTGTAGTTGAAAAAGTAATAACTCACATCCAACCATCATTTAAAGTCAAAAGATTAAATATTAAAATTTCATCAATATTGACCATTTTTTCAACGTTCGACTGGTCCGGGGTCATCGTTTTTCATCAGAAAATTGATTTTTTGGACTCTACCAAAAATGATTCAAAATGTCATTCGGATCGGGCCTCATGTTGAATAACCCCTTTTTAAACCCTCACAGTGACCAAAACTGCCATTTTTACAGAGTTTTGCTTACTCAAAATCTTCAATTTTGACCAATTTCAGGCACAGAAATGACTTTAAACACACTTATTTTAGTTGAAAAAGTAATAACTCACATCCAACCGTCATTTAAAGTCAAAAGATTAAATATTAAAATTTCATCAATATTGACCATTTTTTCAACGTTCGACTGGTCCGGGGTCATCGTTTTTCATCAGAAAATTGATTTTTTGGACTCTACCAAAAATGATTCAAAATGTCATTTGGATCGGGCCTCATGTTGAATAACCACTTTTTAAACCCTCACAGTGACCAAAAGTGCCATTTTTACAGAGTTTTGCTTACTCAAAATCTTCAATTTTGACCAATTTCAGGCACAGAAATGACTTTAAACACACTTATTTTAGTTGAAAAAGTAATAACTCACATCCAACCATCATTTAAAGTCAAAAGATTAAATGTTAAAATTTCATCAATATTGACCATTTTTTCAACGTTCGACTGGTCCGGGGTCATCGTTTTTCATCAGAAAATTGATTTTTTGGACTCTACCAAAAATTATTCAAAATGTCATTTGGATCAGGCCTCATGTTGAATAACCACTTTTTAAACCCTCACAGTGACCAAAACTGCCATTTTTACAGAGTTTTGCTTACTCAAAATCTTCAATTTTGACCAATTTCAGGCACAGAAATGACTTTAAACACACTTATTTTAGTTGAAAAAGTAATAACTCACATCCAACCGTCATTTAAAGTCAAAAGATTAAATGTTAAAATTTCATCAATATTGACCATTTTTTCAACGTTCGACTGGTCCGGGGTCATCGTTTTTCATCAGAAAATTGAATTTTTGGACTCTACCAAAAATGATTCAAAATGTCATTTGGATCGGGCCTCATGTTGAATAACCACTTTTTAAACCCTCACAGTGACCAAAACTGCATTTTTTACAGAGTTTTGCTTACTCAAAATCTTCAAATTTGACCAATTTCAGGCACAGAAATGACTTTAAACACACTTATTGTAGTTGAAAAAGTAATAACTCACATCCAACCATCATTTAAAGTCAAAAGATTAAATATTAAAATTTCATCAATATTGACCATTTTTTCAACGTTCGACTGGTCCGGGGTCATCGTTTTTCATCAGAAAATTGATTTTTTGGACTCTACCAAAAATGATTCAAAATGTCATTTGGATCGGGCCTCATGTTGAATAACCACTTTTTAAACCCTCACAGTGACCAAAATTGCCATTTTTACAGAGTTTTGCTTACTCAAAATCTTCAATTTTGACCAATTTCAGGCACAGAAATGACTTTAAACACACTTATTTTAGTTGAAAAAGTAATAACTCACATCCAACCGTCATTTAAAGTCAAAAGATTAAATGTTAAAATGTCATCAATATTGACAATTTTTTCAACGTTCGACTGGTCCGGGGTCATCGTTTTTCATCAGAAAATGGATTTTTTGGACTCTACCAAAAATTATTCAAAATGTCATTTGGATCAGGCCTCATGTTGAATAACCACTTTTTAAACCCTCACAGTGACCAAAACTGCCATTTTTACAGAGTTTTGCTTACTCAAAATCTTCAATTTTGACCAATTTCAGGCACAGAAATGACTTTAAACACACTTATTTTAGTTGAAAAAGTAATAACTCACATCCAACCGTCATTTAAAGTCAAAAGATTAAATGTTAACATTTCATCAATATTGACCATTTTTTCAACGTTCGACTGGTCCGGGGTCATCATTTTTCATCAGAAAATTGATTTTTTGGACTCTACCAAAAATGATTCAAAATGTCATTTGGATCGGGCCTCATGTTGAATAACCACTTTTTAAACCCTCACAGTGACCAAAACTGCAATTTTTACAGAGTTTTGCTTACTCAAAATCTTCAAATTTGACCAATTTCAGGCACAGAAATGACTTTAAACACACTTATTTTAGTTGAAAAAGTAATAACTCACATCCAACCGTCATTTAAAGTCAAAAGATTAAATGTTAAAATTTCATCAATATCGACCATTTTTTCAACGTTCGACTGGTCCGGGGTCATCGTTTTTCATCAGAAAATTGATTTTTTGGACTCTACCAAAAATGAATCAAAATGTCATTTGGATCGGGCCTCATGTTGAATAACCACTTTTTAAACCCTCACAGTGACCAAAACTGCCATTTTTACAGAGTTTTGCTTACTCAAAATCTTCAATTTTTACCAATTTCAGGCACAGAAATGACTTTAAACACACTTATTTTAGTTGAACAAGTAATAACTCACATCCAACTGTCATTTAAAGTCAAAAGATTAAATATTAAAATTTCATCAATATTGACCATTTTTTCAACGTTCGACTGGTCCGGGGTCATCGTTTTTCATCAGAAAATTGATTTTTTGGACTCTACCAAAAATGATTCAAAATGTCATTTGGATCGGGCCTCATGTTGAATAACCACTTTTTAAACCCTCACAGTGACCAAAACTGCCATTTTTACAGAGTTTTGCTTACTCAAAATCTTCAATTTTGACCAATTTCAGGCACAGAAATGACTTTAAACACACTTATTTTAGTTGAAAAAGTAATAACTCACATCCAACCGTCATTTAAAGTCAAAAGATTAAATATTAAAATTTCATCAATATTGACCATTTTTTCAACGTTCGACTGGTCCGGGGTCATCGTTTTTCATCAGAAAATTGATTTTTTGGACTCTACCAAAAATGATTCAAAATGTCATTTGGATCGGGCCTCATGTTGAATAACCACTTTTTAAACCCTCACAGTGACCAAAATTGCCATTTTTACAGAGTTTTGCTTACTCAAAATCTTCAATTTTGACCAATTTCAGGCACAGAAATGACTTTAAACACACTTATTTTAGTTGAAAAAGTAATAACTCACATCCAACCGTCATTTAAAGTCAAAAGATTAAATGTTAAAATGTCATCAATATTGACCATTTTTTCAACGTTCGACTGGTCCGGGGTCATCGTTTTTCATCAGAAAATTGATTTTTTGGACTCTACCAAAAATGATTCAAAATGTCATTTGGATCGGGCCTCATGTTGAATAACCACTTTTTAAACCCTCACAGTGACCAAAATTGCCATTTTTACAGAGTTTTGCTTACTCAAAATCTTCAATTTTGACCAATTTCAGGCACAGAAATGACTTTAAACACACTTATTGTAGTTGAAAAAGTAATAACTCACATCCAACCATCATTTAAAGTCAAAAGATTAAATGTTAAAATTTCATCAATATTGACCATTTTTTCAACGTTCGACTGGTCCGGGGTCATCTTTTTTCATCAGAAAATTGATTTTTTGGACTCTACCAAAAATGATTCAAAATGTCATTTGGATCAGGCCTCATGTTGAATAACCACTTTTTAAACCCTCACAGTGACCAAAACTGCCATTTTTACAGAGTTTTGCTTACTCAAAATCTTCAATTTTGACCAATTTCAGGCACAGAAATGACTTTAAACACACTTATTTTAGTTGAAAAAGTCATAACTCACATCCAACCGTCATTTAAAGTCAAAAGATTAAATGTTAAACTTTCATCAATATTGACCATTTTTTAAACGTTCGACTGATCCGGGGTCATCGTTTTTCATCAGAAAATTGATTTTTTGGACTCTACCAAAAATGATTCAAAATGTCATTTGGATCGGGCCTCATGTTGAATAACCACTTTTTAAACCCTCACAGTGACCAAAACTGCATTTTTTACAGAGTTTTGCTTACTCAAAATCTTCAAATTTGACCAATTTCAGGCACAGAAATGACTTTAAACACACTTATTTTAGTTGAAAAAGTAATAACTCACATCCAACCGTCATTTAAAGTCAAAAGATTAAATGTTAAAATTTCATCAATATTGACCATTTTTTCAACGTTCGACTGGTCCGGGGTCATCGTTTTTCATCAGAAAATTGATTTTTTGGACTCTACCAAAAATGAATCAAAATGTCATTTGGATCGGGCCTCATGTTGAATAACCACTTTTTAAACCCTCACAGTGACCAAAACTGCCATTTTTACAGAGTTTTGCTTACTCAAAATCTTCAATTTTTACCAATTTCAGGCACAGAAATGACTTTAAACACACTTATTTTAGTTGAACAAGTAATAACTCACATCCAACCGTCATTTAAAGTCAAAAGATTAAATATTAAAATTTCATCAATATTGACCATTTTTTCAACGTTCGACTGGTCCGGGGTCATCGTTTTTCATCAGAAAATGGATTTTTTGGACTCTACCAAAAATGATTCAAAATGTCATTTGGATCGGGCCTCATGTTGAATAACCACTTTTTAAACCCTCACAGTGACCAAAACTGCCATTTTTACAGAGTTTTGCTTACTCAAAATCTTCAATTTTGACCAATTTCAGGCACAGAAATGACTTTAAACACACTTATTGTAGTTGAAAAAGTAATAACTCACATCCAACCATCATTTAAAGTCAAAAGATTAAATATTAAAATTTCATCAATATTGACCATTTTTTCAACGTTCGACTGGTCCGGGGTCATCGTTTTTCATCAGAAAATTGATTTTTTGGACTCTACCAAAAATGATTCAAAATGTCATTTGGATCGGGCCTCATGTTGAATAACCACTTTTTAAACCCTCACAGTGACCAAAATTGCCATTTTTACAGAGTTTTGCTTACTCAAAATCTTCAATTTTGACCAATTTCAGGCACAGAAATGACTTTAAACACACTTATTTTAGTTGAAAAAGTAATAACTCACATCCAACCGTCATTTAAAGTCAAAAGATTAAATGTTAAAATGTCATCAATATTGACAATTTTTTCAACGTTCGACTGGTCCGGGGTCATCGTTTTTCATCAGAAAATGGATTTTTTGGACTCTACCAAAAATTATTCAAAATGTCATTTGGATCAGGCCTCATGTTGAATAACCACTTTTTAAACCCTCACAGTGACCAAAACTGCCATTTTTACAGAGTTTTGCTTACTCAAAATCTTCAATTTTGACCAATTTCAGGCACAGAAATGACTTTAAACACACTTATTTTAGTTGAAAAAGTAATAACTCACATCCAACCGTCATTTAAAGTCAAAAGATTAAATGTTAAAATTTCATCAATATTGACCATTTTTTCAACGTTCGACTGGTCCGGGGTCATCATTTTTCATCAGAAAATTGATTTTTTGGACTCTACCAAAAATGATTCAAAATGTCATTTGGATCGGGCCTCATGTTGAATAACCACTTTTTAAACCCTCACAGTGACCAAAACTGCAATTTTTACAGAGTTTTGCTTACTCAAAATCTTCAAATTTGACCAATTTCAGGCACAGAAATGACTTTAAACACACTTATTTTAGTTGAAAAAGTAATAACTCACATCCAACCGTCATTTAAAGTCAAAAGATTAAATGTTAAAATTTCATCAATATCGACCATTTTTTCAACGTTCGACTGGTCCGGGGTCATCGTTTTTCATCAGAAAATTGATTTTTTGGACTCTACCAAAAATGATTCAAAATGTCATTTGGATCGGGCCTCATGTTGAATAACCACTTTTTAAACCCTCACAGTGACCAAAACTGCCATTTTTACAGAGTTTTGCTTACTCAAAATCTTCAATTTTGACCAATTTCAGGCACAGAAATGACTTTAAACACACTTATTGTAGTTGAAAAAGTAATAACTCACATCCAACCATCATTTAAAGTCAAAAGATTAAATGTTAAAATTTCATCAATATTGACCATTTTTTCAACGTTCGACTGGTCCGGGGTCATCTTTTTTCATCAGAAAATTGATTTTTTGGACTCTACCAAAAATGATTCAAAATGTCATTTGGATCAGGCCTCATGTTGAATAACCACTTTTTAAACCCTCACAGTGACCAAAACTGCCATTTTTACAGAGTTTTGCTTACTCAAAATCTTCAATTTTGACCAATTTCAGGCACAGAAATGACTTTAAACACACTTATTTTAGTTGAAAAAGTAATAACTCACATCCAACCGTCATTTAAAGTCAAAAGATTAAATGTTAAAATTTCATCAATATTGACCATTTTTTCAACGTTCGACTGGTCCGGGGTCATCGTTTTTCATCAGAAAATTGATTTTTTGGACTCTACCAAAAATGATTCAAAATGTCATTTGGATCGGGCCTCATGTTGAATAACCACTTTTTAAACCCTCACAGTGACCAAAATTGCCATTTTTACAGAGTTTTGCTTACTCAAAATCTTCAATTTTGACCAATTTCAGGCACAGAAATGACTTTAAACACACTTATTTTAGTTGAAAAAGTCATAACTCACATCCAACCGTCATTTAAAGTCAAAAGATTAAATGTTAAACTTTCATCAATATTGACCATTTTTTAAACGTTCGACTGATCCGGGGTCATAGTTTTTCATCAGAAAATTGATTTTTTGGACTGTACCAAAAATGATTCAAAATGTCATTTGGATCGGGCCTCATGTTGAATAACCACTTTTTAAACCCTCACAGTGACCTAAATTGCCATTTTTACAGAGTTTTGCTTACTCAAAATCTTCAATTTTGACCAATTTCAGGCACAGAAATGACTTTAAACACACTTATTGTAGTTGAAAAAGTAATAACTCACATCCAACCATCATTTAAAGTCAAAAGATTAAATGTTAAAATTTCATCAATATTGACCATTTTTTCAACGTTCGACTGGTCCGGGGTCATCGTTTTTCATCAGAAAATTGATTTTTTGGACTCTACCAAAAATGATTCAAAATGTCATTTGGATCGGGCCTCATGTTGAATAACCACTTTTTAAACCCTCACAGTGACCAAAATTGCCATTTTTACAGTTTTGCTTACTCGAAATCTTCAATTTTGACCAATTTCAGGCACAGAAATGACTTTAAACACACTTATTTTAGTTGAAAAAGTAATAACTCACATCCAACCGTCATTTGAAGTGAAAAGATTAAATATTAAAATTTCATCAATATTGACCATTTTTTCAACGTTCGACTGGTCCGGGGTCATCGTTTTTCATCAGAAAATTGATTTTTTGGACTCTACCAAAAATGATTCAAAATGTCATTTGGATCGGGCCTCATGTTGAATAACCACTTTTTAAACCCTCACAGTGACCAAAATTGCCATTTTTACAGAGTTTGCTTACTCAAAATCTTCAATTTTGACCAATTTCAGGCACAGAAATGACTTTAAACACACTTATTTTAGTTGAAAAAGTAATAACTCACATCCAACCGTCATTTAAAGTCAAAAGATTAAATGTTAAAATTTCATCAATATTGACCATTTTTTCAACGTTCGACTGGTCCGGGGTCATCGTTTTTCATCAGAAAATTGATTTTTTGGACTCCACCAAAAATGATTCAAAATGTCATTTGGATCGGGCCTCATGTTGAATAACCACTTTTTAAACCCTCACAGTGACCAAAACTGCCATTTTTACAGAGTTTTGCTTACTCAAAATCTTCAATTTTGACCAATTTCAGGCACAGAAATGACTTTAAACACACTTATTTTAGTTGAAAAAGTAATAACTCACATCCAACCGTCATTTAAAGTCAAAAGATTAAATGTTAAAATTTCATCAATATTGACCATTTTTTCAACGTTCGACTGGTCCGGGGTCATCGTTTTTCATCAGAAAATTGATTTTTTGAACTCTACCAAAAATGATTCAAAATGTCATTTGGATCGGGCCTCATGTTGAATAACCACTTTTTAAACCCTCACAGTGACCAAAATTGCCATTTTTACAGAGTTTTGCTTACTCAAAATCTTCAATTTTGACCAATTTCAGGCACAGAAATGACTTTAAACACACTTATTTTAGTTGAAAAAGTAATAACTCACATCCAACCATCATTTAAAGTCAAAAGATTAAATGTTAAAATTTCATCAATATTGACCATTTTTTCAACGTTCGACTGGTCCGGGGTAATCGTTTTTCATCAGAAAATGGATTTTTTGGACTCTACCAAAAATGATTCAAAATGTCATTTGGATCGGGCCTCATGTTGAATAACCACTTTTTAAACCCTCACAGTGACCAAAATTGCCATTTTTACAGAGTTTTGCTTACTCAAAATCTTCAATTTTGACCAATTTCAGGCACAGAAATGACTTTAAACACACTTATTTTAGTTGAAAAAGTAATAACTCACATCCAACCATCATTTAAAGTCAAAAGATTAAATGTTAAAATTTCATCAATATTGACCATTTTTTCAACGTTCGACTGGTCCGGGGTCATCGTTTTTCATCAGAAAATGGATTTTTTGGACTCTACCAAAAATGATTCAAAATGTCATTTGGATCGGGCCTCATGTTGAATAACCACTTTTTAAACCCTCACAGTGACCAAAATTGCCATTTTTACAGAGTTTTGCTTACTCAAAATCTTCAATTTTGACCAATTTCAGGCACAGAAATGACTTTAAACACACTTATTGTAGTTGAAAAAGTAATAACTCACATCCAACCGTCATTTAAAGTCAAAAGATTAAATGTTAAAATTTCATCAATATTGACCATTTTTTCAACGTTCAACTGGTCATCGTTTTTCATCAGAAAATTGATTTTTTGGACTCTACCAAAAATGATTCAAAATGTCATTTGGATCAGGCCTCATGTTGAATAACCACTTTTTAAACCCTCACAGTGACCAAAACTGCCATTTTTACAGAGTTTTGCTTACTCAAAATCTTCAATTTTGACCAATTTCAGGCACAGAAATGACTTTAAACACACTTATTTTAGTTGAAAAAGTAATAACTCACATCCAACCGTCATTTAAAGTCAAAAGATTAAATGTTAAAATTTCATCAATATTGACCATTTTTTCAACGTTCGACTGGTCCGGGGTCATCGTTTTTCATCAGAAAATTGATTTTTTGGACTCTACCAAAAATGATTCAAAATGTCATTTGGATCGGGCCTCATGTTGAATAACCACATTTTAAACCCTCACAGTGACCAAAATTGCCATTTTTACAGAGTTTTGCTTACTCAAAATCTTCAATTTTGACCAATTTCAGGCACAGAAATGACTTTAAACACACTTATTGTAGTTGAAAAAGTAATAACTCACATCCAACCGTCATTTAAAGTCAAAAGATTAAATGTTAAAATTTCATCAATATTGACCATTTTTTCAACGTTCAACTGGTCCGGGGTCATCGTTTTTCATCAGAAAATTGATTTTTTGGACTCTACCAAAAATGATTCAAAATGTCATTTGGATCAGGCCTCATGTTGAATAACCACTTTTTAAACCCTAACAGTGACCAAAATTGCCATTTTTACAGAGTTTTGCTTACTCAAAATCTTCAATTTTGACCAATTTCAGGCACAGAAATGACTTTAAACACACTTATTTTAGTTGAAAAAGTAATAACTCACATCCAACCGTCATTTAAAGTCAAAAGATTAAATGTTAACATTTCATCAATATTGACAATTTTTTCAACGTTCGACTTGGCCGGGGTCATCGTTTTTCATCAGAAAATTGATTTTTTGGACTCTACCAAAAATGATTCAAAATGTCATTTGGATCGGGCCTCATGTTGAATAACCACTTTTTAAACCCTCACAGTGACCAAAATTGCCATTTTTACAGAGTTTTGCTTACTCAAAATCTTCAATTTTGACCAATTTCAGGCACAGAAATGACTTTAAACACACTTATTGTAGTTGAAAAAGTAATAACTCACATCCAACCATCATTTAAAGTCAAAAGATTAAATATTAAAATTTCATCAATATTGACCATTTTTTCAACGTTCGACTGGTCCGGGGTCATCGTTTTTCATCAGAAAATTGATTTTTTGGACTCTACCAAAAATGATTCAAAATGTCATTTGGATCGGGCCTCATGTTGAATAACCACTTTTTAAACCCTCACAGTGACCAAAACTGCAATTTTTACAGAGTTTTGCTTACTCAAAATCTTCAATTTTGACCAATTTCAGGCACAGAAATGACTTTAAACACACTTATTGTAGTTGAAAAAGTAATAACTCACATCCAACCATCATTTAAAGTCAAAAGATTAAATATTAAAATTTCATCAATATTGACCATTTTTTCAACGTTCGACTGGTCCGGGGTCATCGTTTTTCATCAGAAAATTGATTTTTTGGACTCTACCAAAAATGATTCAAAATGTCATTTGGATCGGGCCTCATGTTGAATAACCACTTTTTAAACCCTCACAGTGACCAAAATTGCCATTTTTACAGAGTTTTGCTTACTCAAAATCTTCAATTTTGACCAATTTCAGGCACAGAAATGACTTTAAACACACTTATTGTAGTTGAAAAAGTAATAACTCACATCCAACCATCATTTAAAGTCAAAAGATTAAATGTTAAAATTTCATCAATATTGACCATTTTTTCAACGTTCGACTGGTCCGGGGTCATCTTTTTTCATCAGAAAATTGATTTTTTGGACTCTACCAAAAATGATTCAAAATGTCATTTGGATCAGGCCTCATGTTGAATAACCACTTTTTAAACCCTCACAGTGACCAAAACTGCCATTTTTACAGAGTTTTGCTTACTCAAAATCTTCAATTTTGACCAATTTCAGGCACAGAAATGACTTTAAACACACTTATTTTAGTTGAAAAAGTCATAACTCACATCCAACCGTCATTTAAAGTCAAAAGATTAAATGTTAAACTTTCATCAATATTGACCATTTTTTAAACGTTCGACTGATCCGGGGTCATCGTTTTTCATCAGAAAATTGATTTTTTGGACTCTACCAAAAATGATTCAAAATGTCATTTGGATCGGGCCTCATGTTGAATAACCACTTTTTAAACCCTCACAGTGACCAAAACTGCATTTTTTACAGAGTTTTGCTTACTCAAAATCTTCAAATTTGACCAATTTCAGGCACAGAAATGACTTTAAACACACTTATTTTAGTTGAAAAAGTAATAACTCACATCCAACCGTCATTTAAAGTCAAAAGATTAAATGTTAAAATTTCATCAATATTGACCATTTTTTCAACGTTCGACTGGTCCGGGGTCATCGTTTTTCATCAGAAAATTGATTTTTTGGACTCTACCAAAAATGAATCAAAATGTCATTTGGATCGGGCCTCATGTTGAATAACCACTTTTTAAACCCTCACAGTGACCAAAACTGCCATTTTTACAGAGTTTTGCTTACTCAAAATCTTCAATTTTTACCAATTTCAGGCACAGAAATGACTTTAAACACACTTATTTTAGTTGAACAAGTAATAACTCACATCCAACCGTCATTTAAAGTCAAAAGATTAAATATTAAAATTTCATCAATATTGACCATTTTTTCAACGTTCGACTGGTCCGGGGTCATCGTTTTTCATCAGAAAATGGATTTTTTGGACTCTACCAAAAATGATTCAAAATGTCATTTGGATCGGGCCTCATGTTGAATAACCACTTTTTAAACCCTCACAGTGACCAAAACTGCCATTTTTACAGAGTTTTGCTTACTCAAAATCTTCAATTTTGACCAATTTCAGGCACAGAAATGACTTTAAACACACTTATTGTAGTTGAAAAAGTAATAACTCACATCCAACCATCATTTAAAGTCAAAAGATTAAATATTAAAATTTCATCAATATTGACCATTTTTTCAACGTTCGACTGGTCCGGGGTCATCGTTTTTCATCAGAAAATTGATTTTTTGGACTCTACCAAAAATGATTCAAAATGTCATTTGGATCGGGCCTCATGTTGAATAACCACTTTTTAAACCCTCACAGTGACCAAAATTGCCATTTTTACAGAGTTTTGCTTACTCAAAATCTTCAATTTTGACCAATTTCAGGCACAGAAATGACTTTAAACACACTTATTTTAGTTGAAAAAGTAATAACTCACATCCAACCGTCATTTAAAGTCAAAAGATTAAATGTTAAAATGTCATCAATATTGACAATTTTTTCAACGTTCGACTGGTCCGGGGTCATCGTTTTTCATCAGAAAATGGATTTTTTGGACTCTACCAAAAATTATTCAAAATGTCATTTGGATCAGGCCTCATGTTGAATAACCACTTTTTAAACCCTCACAGTGACCAAAACTGCCATTTTTACAGAGTTTTGCTTACTCAAAATCTTCAATTTTGACCAATTTCAGGCACAGAAATGACTTTAAACACACTTATTTTAGTTGAAAAAGTAATAACTCACATCCAACCGTCATTTAAAGTCAAAAGATTAAATGTTAAAATTTCATCAATATTGACCATTTTTTCAACGTTCGACTGGTCCGGGGTCATCATTTTTCATCAGAAAATTGATTTTTTGGACTCTACCAAAAATGATTCAAAATGTCATTTGGATCGGGCCTCATGTTGAATAACCACTTTTTAAACCCTCACAGTGACCAAAACTGCAATTTTTACAGAGTTTTGCTTACTCAAAATCTTCAAATTTGACCAATTTCAGGCACAGAAATGACTTTAAACACACTTATTTTAGTTGAAAAAGTAATAACTCACATCCAACCGTCATTTAAAGTCAAAAGATTAAATGTTAAAATTTCATCAATATCGACCATTTTTTCAACGTTCGACTGGTCCGGGGTCATCGTTTTTCATCAGAAAATTGATTTTTTGGACTCTACCAAAAATGATTCAAAATGTCATTTGGATCGGGCCTCATGTTGAATAACCACTTTTTAAACCCTCACAGTGACCAAAACTGCCATTTTTACAGAGTTTTGCTTACTCAAAATCTTCAATTTTGACCAATTTCAGGCACAGAAATGACTTTAAACACACTTATTGTAGTTGAAAAAGTAATAACTCACATCCAACCATCATTTAAAGTCAAAAGATTAAATGTTAAAATTTCATCAATATTGACCATTTTTTCAACGTTCGACTGGTCCGGGGTCATCTTTTTTCATCAGAAAATTGATTTTTTGGACTCTACCAAAAATGATTCAAAATGTCATTTGGATCAGGCCTCATGTTGAATAACCACTTTTTAAACCCTCACAGTGACCAAAACTGCCATTTTTACAGAGTTTTGCTTACTCAAAATCTTCAATTTTGACCAATTTCAGGCACAGAAATGACTTTAAACACACTTATTTTAGTTGAAAAAGTAATAACTCACATCCAACCGTCATTTAAAGTCAAAAGATTAAATGTTAAAATTTCATCAATATTGACCATTTTTTCAACGTTCGACTGGTCCGGGGTCATCGTTTTTCATCAGAAAATTGATTTTTTGGACTCTACCAAAAATGATTCAAAATGTCATTTGGATCGGGCCTCATGTTGAATAACCACTTTTTAAACCCTCACAGTGACCAAAATTGCCATTTTTACAGAGTTTTGCTTACTCAAAATCTTCAATTTTGACCAATTTCAGGCACAGAAATGACTTTAAACACACTTATTTTAGTTGAAAAAGTCATAACTCACATCCAACCGTCATTTAAAGTCAAAAGATTAAATGTTAAACTTTCATCAATATTGACCATTTTTTAAACGTTCGACTGATCCGGGGTCATAGTTTTTCATCAGAAAATTGATTTTTTGGACTGTACCAAAAATGATTCAAAATGTCATTTGGATCGGGCCTCATGTTGAATAACCACTTTTTAAACCCTCACAGTGACCTAAATTGCCATTTTTACAGAGTTTTGCTTACTCAAAATCTTCAATTTTGACCAATTTCAGGCACAGAAATGACTTTAAACACACTTATTGTAGTTGAAAAAGTAATAACTCACATCCAACCATCATTTAAAGTCAAAAGATTAAATGTTAAAATTTCATCAATATTGACCATTTTTTCAACGTTCGACTGGTCCGGGGTCATCGTTTTTCATCAGAAAATTGATTTTTTGGACTCTACCAAAAATGATTCAAAATGTCATTTGGATCGGGCCTCATGTTGAATAACCACTTTTTAAACCCTCACAGTGACCAAAATTGCCATTTTTACAGTTTTGCTTACTCGAAATCTTCAATTTTGACCAATTTCAGGCACAGAAATGACTTTAAACACACTTATTTTAGTTGAAAAAGTAATAACTCACATCCAACCGTCATTTGAAGTGAAAAGATTAAATGTTAAAATTTCATCAATATTGACCATTTTTTCAACGTTCGACTGGTCCGGGGTCATCGTTTTTCATCAGAAAATTGATTTTTTGAACTCTACCAAAAATGATTCAAAATGTCATTTGGATCGGGCCTCATGTTGAATAACCACTTTTTAAACCCTCACAGTGACCAAAATTGCCATTTTTACAGAGTTTTGCTTACTCAAAATCTTCAATTTTGACCAATTTCAGGCACAGAAATGACTTTAAACACACTTATTTTAGTTGAAAAAGTAATAACTCACATCCAACCATCATTTAAAGTCAAAAGATTAAATGTTAAAATTTCATCAATATTGACCATTTTTTCAACGTTCGACTGGTCCGGGGTAATCGTTTTTCATCAGAAAATGGATTTTTTGGACTCTACCAAAAATGATTCAAAATGTCATTTGGATCGGGCCTCATGTTGAATAACCACTTTTTAAACCCTCACAGTGACCAAAATTGCCATTTTTACAGAGTTTTGCTTACTCAAAATCTTCAATTTTGACCAATTTCAGGCACAGAAATGACTTTAAACACACTTATTTTAGTTGAAAAAGTAATAACTCACATCCAACCATCATTTAAAGTCAAAAGATTAAATGTTAAAATTTCATCAATATTGACCATTTTTTCAACGTTCGACTGGTCCGGGGTCATCGTTTTTCATCAGAAAATGGATTTTTTGGACTCTACCAAAAATGATTCAAAATGTCATTTGGATCGGGCCTCATGTTGAATAACCACTTTTTAAACCCTCACAGTGACCAAAATTGCCATTTTTACAGAGTTTTGCTTACTCAAAATCTTCAATTTTGACCAATTTCAGGCACAGAAATGACTTTAAACACACTTATTGTAGTTGAAAAAGTAATAACTCACATCCAACCGTCATTTAAAGTCAAAAGATTAAATGTTAAAATTTCATCAATATTGACCATTTTTTCAACGTTCAACTGGTCATCGTTTTTCATCAGAAAATTGATTTTTTGGACTCTACCAAAAATGATTCAAAATGTCATTTGGATCAGGCCTCATGTTGAATAACCACTTTTTAAACCCTCACAGTGACCAAAACTGCCATTTTTACAGAGTTTTGCTTACTCAAAATCTTCAATTTTGACCAATTTCAGGCACAGAAATGACTTTAAACACACTTATTTTAGTTGAAAAAGTAATAACTCACATCCAACCGTCATTTAAAGTCAAAAGATTAAATGTTAAAATTTCATCAATATTGACCATTTTTTCAACGTTCGACTGGTCCGGGGTCATCGTTTTTCATCAGAAAATTGATTTTTTGGACTCTACCAAAAATGATTCAAAATGTCATTTGGATCGGGCCTCATGTTGAATAACCACATTTTAAACCCTCACAGTGACCAAAATTGCCATTTTTACAGAGTTTTGCTTACTCAAAATCTTCAATTTTGACCAATTTCAGGCACAGAAATGACTTTAAACACACTTATTGTAGTTGAAAAAGTAATAACTCACATCCAACCGTCATTTAAAGTCAAAAGATTAAATGTTAAAATTTCATCAATATTGACCATTTTTTCAACGTTCAACTGGTCCGGGGTCATCGTTTTTCATCAGAAAATTGATTTTTTGGACTCTACCAAAAATGATTCAAAATGTCATTTGGATCAGGCCTCATGTTGAATAACCACTTTTTAAACCCTAACAGTGACCAAAATTGCCATTTTTACAGAGTTTTGCTTACTCAAAATCTTCAATTTTGACCAATTTCAGGCACAGAAATGACTTTAAACACACTTATTTTAGTTGAAAAAGTAATAACTCACATCCAACCGTCATTTAAAGTCAAAAGATTAAATGTTAACATTTCATCAATATTGACAATTTTTTCAACGTTCGACTTGGCCGGGGTCATCGTTTTTCATCAGAAAATTGATTTTTTGGACTCTACCAAAAATGATTCAAAATGTCATTTGGATCGGGCCTCATGTTGAATAACCACTTTTTAAACCCTCACAGTGACCAAAATTGCCATTTTTACAGAGTTTTGCTTACTCAAAATCTTCAATTTTGACCAATTTCAGGCACAGAAATGACTTTAAACACACTTATTGTAGTTGAAAAAGTAATAACTCACATCCAACCATCATTTAAAGTCAAAAGATTAAATATTAAAATTTCATCAATATTGACCATTTTTTCAACGTTCGACTGGTCCGGGGTCATCGTTTTTCATCAGAAAATTGATTTTTTGGACTCTACCAAAAATGATTCAAAATGTCATTTGGATCGGGCCTCATGTTGAATAACCACTTTTTAAACCCTCACAGTGACCAAAACTGCAATTTTTACAGAGTTTTGCTTACTCAAAATCTTCAATTTTGACCAATTTCAGGCACAGAAATGACTTTAAACACACTTATTGTAGTTGAAAAAGTAATAACTCACATCCAACCATCATTTAAAGTCAAAAGATTAAATATTAAAATTTCATCAATATTGACCATTTTTTCAACGTTCGACTGGTCCGGGGTCATCGTTTTTCATCAGAAAATTGATTTTTTGGACTCTACCAAAAATGATTCAAAATGTCATTTGGATCGGGCCTCATGTTGAATAACCACTTTTTAAACCCTCACAGTGACCAAAACTGCCATTTTTACAGAGTTTTGCTTACTCAAAATCTTCAATTTTGACCAATTTCAGGCACAGAAATGACTTTAAACACACTTATTTTAGTTGAAAAAGTAATAACTCACATCCAACCGTCATTTAAAGTCAAAAGATTAAATGTTAAAATTTCATCAATATTGACCATTTTTTCAACGTTCGACTGGTCCGGGGTCATCGTTTTTCATCAGAAAATTGATTTTTTGGACTCTACCAAAAATGATTCAAAATGTCATTTGGATCGGGCCTCATGTTGAATAACCCCTTTTTAAACCCTCACAGTGACCAAAACTGCCATTTTTACAGAGTTTTGCTTACTCAAAATCTTCAATTTTGACCAATTTCAGGCACAGAAATGACTTTAAACACACTTATTTTAGTTGAAAAAGTAATAACTCACATCCAACCGTCATTTAAAGTCAAAAGATTAAATATTAAAATTTCATCAATATTGACCATTTTTTCAACGTTCGACTGGTCCGGGGTCATCGTTTTTCATCAGAAAATTGATTTTTTGGACTCTACCAAAAATTATTCAAAATGTCATTTGGATCGGGCCTCATGTTGAATAACCCCTTTTTAAACCCTCACAGTGACCAAAACTGCCATTTTTACAGAGTTTTGCTTACTCAAAATCTTCAATTTTGACCAATTTCAGGCACAGAAATGACTTTAAACACACTTATTTTAGTTGAAAAAGTAATAACTCACATCCAACCGTCATTTAAAGTCAAAAGATTAAATATTAAAATTTCATCAATATTGACCATTTTTTCAACGTTCGACTGGTCCGGGGTCATCGTTTTTCATCAGAAAATTGATTTTTTGGACTCTACCAAAAATTATTCAAAATGTCATTTGGATCGGGCCTCATGTTGAATAACCACTTTTTAAACCCTCACAGTGACCAAAATTGCCATTTTTACAGAGTTTTGCTTACTCAAAATCTTCAATTTTGACCAATTTCAGGCACAGAAATGACTTTAAACACACTTATTTTAGTTGAAAAAGTAATAACTCACATCCAACCGTCATTTAAAGTCAAAAGATTAAATGTTAAAATTTCATCAATATTGACTATTTTTTCAACGTTCGACTGGTCTGGGGTCATCGTTTTTCATCAGAAAATGGATTTTTTGGACTCTACCAAAAATGATTCAAAATGTCATTTGGATCAGGCCTCATGTTGAATAACCACTTTTTAAACCCTCACAGTGACCAAAACTGCCATTTTTACAGAGTTTTGCTTACTCAAAATCTTCAATTTTGACCAATTTCAGGCACAGAAATGACTTTAAACACACTTATTTTAGTTGAAAAAGTAATAACTCACATCCAACCGTCATTTAAAGTCAAAAGATTAAATGTTAAAATTTCATCAATATTGACCATTTTTTCAACGTTCGACTGGTCCGGGGTCATCGTTTTTCATCAGAAAATTGATTTTTTGGACTCTACCAAAAATGATTCAAAATGTCATTTGGATCGGGCCTCATGTTGAATAACCACTTTTTAAACCCTCACAGTGACCAAAACTGCAATTTTTACAGAGTTTTGCTTACTCAAAATCTTCAATTTTGACCAATTTCAGGCACAGAAATGACTTTAAACACACTTATTTTAGTTGAAAAAGTAATAACTCACATCCAACCGTCATTTAAAGTCAAAAGATTAAATATTAAAATTTCATCAATATTGACCATTTTTTCAACGTTCGACTGGTCCGGGGTCATCGTTTTTCATCAGAAAATTGATTTTTTGGACTCTACCAAAAATGATTCAAAATGTCATTTGGATCGGGCCTCATGTTGAATAACCACTTTTTAAACCCTCACAGTGACCAAAATTGCCATTTTTACAGAGTTTTGCTTACTCAAAATCTTCGATTTTGACCAATTTCAGGCACAGAAATGACTTTAAACACACTTATTTTAGTTGAAAAAGTCATAACTCACATCCAACCGTCATTTAAAGTCAAAAGATTAAATGTTAAACTTTCATCAATATTGACCATTTTTTCAACGTTCGACTGGTCCGGGGTCATCGTTTTTCATCAGAAAATTGATTTTTTGGACTCTACCAAAAATGATTCAAAATGTCATTTGGATCGGGCCTCATGTTGAATAACCACTTTTTAAACCCTCACAGTGACCAAAACTGCCATTTTTACAGAGTTTTGCTTACTCAAAATCTTCAATTTTGACCAATTTCAGGCACAGAAATGACTTTAAACACACTTATTGTAGTTGAAAAAGTAATAACTCACATCCAACCATCATTTAAAGTCAAAAGATTAAATGTTAAAATTTCATCAATATTGGCCATTTTTTCAACGTTCGACTGGTCCGGGGTCATCTTTTTTCATCAGAAAATGGATTTTTTGGACTCTACCAAAATGATTCAAAATGTCATTTGGATCGGGCCTCATGTTGAATAACCACTTTTTAAACCCTCACAGTGACCAAAATTGCCATTTTTACAGAGTTTTGCTTACTCAAAATCTTCAATTTTGACCAATTTCAGGCACAGAAATGACTTTAAACACACTTATTGTAGTTGAAAAAGTAATAACTCACATCCAACCATCATTTAAAGTCAAAAGATTAAATATTAAAATTTCATCAATATTGACCATTTTTTCAACGTTCGACTGGTCCGGGGTCATCGTTTTTCATCAGAAAATTGATTTTTTGGACTCTACCAAAAATGATTCAAAATGTCATTTGGATCGGGCCTCATGTTGAATAACCACTTTTTAAACCCTCACAGTGACCAAAACTGCCATTTTTACAGAGTTTTGCTTACTCAAAATCTTCAATTTTGACCAATTTCAGGCACAGAAATGACTTTAAACACACTTATTTTAGTTGAAAAAGTAATAACTCACATCCAACCGTCACTTAAAGTCAAAAGATTAAATGTTAAAATTTCATCAATATTGACCATTTTTTCAACGTTCGACTGGTCCGGGGTCATCGTTTTTCATCAGAAAATTGATTTTTTGGACTCTACCAAAAATGATTCAAAATGTCATTTGGATCGGGCCTCATGTTGAATAACCACTTTTTAAACCCTCACAGTGACCAAAATTGCCATTTTTACAGAGTTTGCTTACTCAAAATCTTCAATTTTTACCAATTTCAGGCACGGAAATGACTTTAAACACACTTTTTTTAGTTGAAAAAGTAATAACTCACATCCAACCGTCATTTAAAGTCAAAAGATTAAATGTTAAAATTTCATCAATATTGACCATTTTTTCAACGTTCGACTGGTCCGGGGTAATCGTTTTTCATCAGAAAATGGATTTTTTGGACTCTACCAAAAATGATTCAAAATGTCATTTGGATCGGGCCTCATGTTGAATAACCACTTTTTAAACCCTAACAGTGACCAAAATTGCCATTTTTACAGAGTTTTGCTTACTCAAAATCTTCAATTTTGACCAATTTCAGGCACAGAAATGACTTTAAACACACTTATTTTAGTTGAAAAAGTAATAACTCGCATCCAACCGTCATTTAAAGTCAGAAGATTAAATGTTAAAATTTCATCAATATTGACAATTTTTTCAACGTTCGACTGGTCCGGGGTCATCGTTTTTCATCAGAAAATTGATTTTTTGGACTCTACCAAAAATGATTCAAAATGTCATTTGGATCGGGCCTCATGTTGAATAACCACTTTTTAAACCCTCACAGTGACCAAAATTGCCATTTTTACAGAGTTTTGCTTACTCAAAATCTTCAATTTTGACCAATTTCAGGCACAGAAATGACTTTAAACACACTTATTTTAGTTGAAAAAGTAATAACTCACATCCAACCATCATTTAAAGTCAAAAGATTAAATGTTAAAATTTCATCAATATTGACCATTTTTTCAACGTTCGACTGGTCCGGGGTAATCGTTTTTCATCAGAAAATGGATTTTTTGGACTCTACCAAAAATGATTCAAAATGTCATTTGGATCGGGCCTCATGTTGAATAACCACTTTTTAAACCCTCACAGTGACCAAAATTGCCATTTTTACAGAGTTTTGCTTACTCAAAATCTTCAATTTTGACCAATTTCAGGCACAGAAATGACTTTAAACACACTTATTTTAGTTGAAAAAGTAATAACTCACATCCAACCATCATTTAAAGTCAAAAGATTAAATGTTAAAATTTCATCAATATTGACCATTTTTTCAACGTTCGACTGGTCCGGGGTCATCGTTTTTCATCAGAAAATGGATTTTTTGGACTCTACCAAAAATGATTCAAAATGTCATTTGGATCGGGCCTCATGTTGAATAACCACTTTTTAAACCCTCACAGTGACCAAAATTGCCATTTTTACAGAGTTTTGCTTACTCAAAATCTTCAATTTTGACCAATTTTAGGCACAGAAATGACTTTAAACACACTTATTTTAGTTGAAAAAGTAATAACTCACATCCAACCGTCATTTAAAGTGAAAAGATTAAATATTAAAATTTCATCAATATTGACCATTTTTTTAACGTTCGACTGGTCCGGGGTAATCGTTTTTCATCAGAAAATGGATTTTTTGGACTCTACGAAAAATGATTCAAAATGTCATTTCGATCGGGCCTCATGTTGAATAACCACTTTTTAAACCCTAACAGTGACCAAAATTGCCATTTTTACAGAGTTTTGCTTACTCAAAATCTTCAATTTTGACCAATTTCAGGCACAGAAATGACTTTAAACACACTTATTTTAGTTGAAAAAGTAATAACTCACATCCAACCGTCATTTAAAGTCAAAAGATTAAATGTTAAAATTTCATCAATATTGACAATTTTTTCAACGTTCGACTTGGCCGGGGTCATCGTTTTTCATCAGAAAATGGATTTTTTGGACTCTACCAAAAATGATTCAAAATGTCATTTGGATCGGGCCTCATGTTGAATAACCACTTTTTAAACCCTCACAGTGACCAAAATTGCCATTTTTACAGAGTTTTGCTTACTCAAAATCTTCAATTTTGACCAATTTCAGGCACAGAAATGACTTTAAACACACTTATTGTAGTTGAAAAAGTAATAACTCACATCCAACCATCATTTAAAGTCAAAAGATTAAATATTAAAATTTCATCAATATTGACCATTTTTTCAACGTTCGACTGGTCCGGGGTCATCGTTTTTCATCAGAAAATTGATTTTTTGGACTCTACCAAAAATGATTCAAAATGTCATTTGGATCGGGCCTCATGTTGAATAACCACTTTTTAAACCCTCACAGTGACCAAAACTGCCATTTTTACAGAGTTTTGCTTACTCAAAATCTTCAATTTTGACCAATTTCAGGCACAGAAATGACTTTAAACACACTTATTGTAGTTGAAAAAGTAATAACTCACATCCAACCATCATTTAAAGTCAAAAGATTAAATATTAAAATTTCATCAATATTGACCATTTTTTCAACGTTCGACTGGTCCGGGGTCATCGTTTTTCATCAGAAAATTGATTTTTTGGACTCTACCAAAAATGATTCAAAATGTCATTTGGATCGGGCCTCATGTTGAATAACCACTTTTTAAACCCTCACAGTGACCAAAACTGCCATTTTTACAGAGTTTTGCTTACTCAAAATCTTCAATTTTGACCAATTTCAGGCACAGAAATGACTTTAAACACACTTATTTTAGTTGAAAAAGTAATAACTCACATCCAACCGTCATTTAAAGTCAAAAGATTAAATGTTAAAATTTCATCAATATTGACCATTTTTTCAACGTTCGACTGGTCCGGGGTCATCGTTTTTCATCAGAAAATTGATTTTTTGGACTCTACCAAAAATGATTCAAAATGTCATTTGGATCGGGCCTCATGTTGAATAACCCCTTTTTAAACCCTCACAGTGACCAAAACTGCCATTTTTACAGAGTTTTGCTTACTCAAAATCTTCAATTTTGACCAATTTCAGGCACAGAAATGACTTTAAACACACTTATTTTAGTTGAAAAAGTAATAACTCACATCCAACCGTCATTTAAAGTCAAAAGATTAAATATTAAAATTTCATCAATATTGACCATTTTTTCAACGTTCGACTGGTCCGGGGTCATCGTTTTTCATCAGAAAATTGAATTTTTGGACTCTACCAAAAATGATTCAAAATGTCATTTGGATCGGGCCTCATGTTGAATAACCACTTTTTAAACCCTCACAGTGACCAAAACTGCATTTTTTACAGAGTTTTGCTTACTCAAAATCTTCAAATTTGACCAATTTCAGGCACAGAAATGACTTTAAACACACTTATTTTAGTTGAAAAAGTAATAACTCACATCCAACCGTCATTTAAAGTCAAAAGATTAAATGTTAAAATTTCATCAATATTGACCATTTTTTCAACGTTCGACTGGTCCGGGGTCATCGTTTTTCATCAGAAAATTGATTTTTTGGACTCTACCAAAAATGAATCAAAATGTCATTTGGATCGGGCCTCATGTTGAATAACCACTTTTTAAACCCTCACAGTGACCAAAACTGCCATTTTTACAGAGTTTTGCTTACTCAAAATCTTCAATTTTTACCAATTTCAGGCACAGAAATGACTTTAAACACACTTATTTTAGTTGAACAAGTAATAACTCACATCCAACCGTCATTTAAAGTCAAAAGATTAAATATTAAAATTTCATCAATATTGACCATTTTTTCAACGTTCGACTGGTCCGGGGTCATCGTTTTTCATCAGAAAATTGATTTTTTGGACTCTACCAAAAATGATTCAAAATGTCATTTGGATCGGGCCTCATGTTGAATAACCACTTTTTAAACCCTCACAGTGACCAAAACTGCCATTTTTACAGAGTTTTGCTTACTCAAAATCTTCAATTTTGACCAATTTCAGGCACAGAAATGACTTTAAACACACTTATTTTAGTTGAAAAAGTAATAACTCACATCCAACCGTCATTTAAAGTCAAAAGATTAAATATTAAAATTTCATCAATATTGGCCATTTTTTCAACGTTCGACTGGTCCGGGGTCATCGTTTTTCATCAGAAAATTGATTTTTTGGACTCTACCAAAAATGATTCAAAATGTCATTTGGATCGGGCCTCATGTTGAATAACCACTTTTTAAACCCTCACAGTGACCAAAATTGCCATTTTTACAGAGTTTTGCTTACTCAAAATCTTCAATTTTGACCAATTTCAGGCACAGAAATGACTTTAAACACACTTATTTTAGTTGAAAAAGTAATAACTCACATCCAACCGTCATTTAAAGTCAAAAGATTAAATGTTAAAATGTCATCAATATTGACCATTTTTTCAACGTTCGACTGGTCCGGGGTCATCGTTTTTCATCAGAAAATTGATTTTTTGGACTCTACCAAAAATGATTCAAAATGTCATTTGGATCGGGCCTCATGTTGAATAACCACTTTTTAAACCCTCACAGTGACCAAAATTGCCATTTTTACAGAGTTTTGCTTACTCAAAATCTTCAATTTTGACCAATTTCAGGCACAGAAATGACTTTAAACACACTTATTGTAGTTGAAAAAGTAATAACTCACATCCAACCATCATTTAAAGTCAAAAGATTAAATGTTAAAATTTCATCAATATTGACCATTTTTTCAACGTTCGACTGGTCCGGGGTCATCTTTTTTCATCAGAAAATTGATTTTTTGGACTCTACCAAAAATGATTCAAAATGTCATTTGGATCAGGCCTCATGTTGAATAACCACTTTTTAAACCCTCACAGTGACCAAAACTGCCATTTTTACAGAGTTTTGCTTACTCAAAATCTTCAATTTTGACCAATTTCAGGCACAGAAATGACTTTAAACACACTTATTTTAGTTGAAAAAGCAATAACTCACATCCAACCGTCATTTAAAGTCAAAAGATTAAATGTTAAAATTTCATCAATATTGACCATTTTTTCAACGTTCGACTGGTCCGGGGTCATCGTTTTTCATCAGAAAATTGATTTTTTGGACTCTACCAAAAATGATTCAAAATGTCATTTGGATCGGGCCTCATGTTGAATAACCACTTTTTAAACCCTCACAGTGACCAAAATTGCCATTTTTACAGAGTTTTGCTTACTCAAAATCTTCAATTTTGACCAATTTCAGGCACAGAAATGACTTTAAACACACTTATTTTAGTTGAAAAAGTAATAACTCACATCCAACCGTCATTTAAAGTGAAAAGATTAAATATTAAAATTTCATCAATATTGACCATTTTTTTAACGTTCGACTGGTCCGGGGTAATCGTTTTTCATCAGAAAATGGATTTTTTGGACTCTACCAAAAATGATTCAAAATGTCATTTGGATCGGGCCTCATGTTGAATAACCACTTTTTAAACCCTAACAGTGACCAAAATTGCCATTTTTACAGAGTTTTGCTTACTCAAAATCTTCAATTTTGACCAATTTCAGGCACAGAAATGACTTTAAACACACTTATTTTAGTTGAAAAAGTAATAACTCACATCCAACCGTCATTTAAAGTCAAAAGATTAAATGTTAAAATTTCATCAATATTGACAATTTTTTCAACGTTCGACTTGGCCGGGGTCATCGTTTTTCATCAGAAAATGGATTTTTTGGACTCTACCAAAAATGATTCAAAATGTCATTTGGATCGGGCCTCATGTTGAATAACCACTTTTTAAACCCTCACAGTGACCAAAATTGCCATTTTTACAGAGTTTTGCTTACTCAAAATCTTCAATTTTGACCAATTTCAGGCACAGAAATGACTTTAAACACACTTATTGTAGTTGAAAAAGTAATAACTCACATCCAACCATCATTTAAAGTCAAAAGATTAAATATTAAAATTTCATCAATATTGACCATTTTTTCAACGTTCGACTGGTCCGGGGTCATCGTTTTTCATCAGAAAATTGATTTTTTGGACTCTACCAAAAATGATTCAAAATGTCATTTGGATCGGGCCTCATGTTGAATAACCACTTTTTAAACCCTCACAGTGACCAAAACTGCCATTTTTACAGAGTTTTGCTTACTCAAAATCTTCAATTTTGACCAATTTCAGGCACAGAAATGACTTTAAACACACTTATTGTAGTTGAAAAAGTAATAACTCACATCCAACCATCATTTAAAGTCAAAAGATTAAATATTAAAATTTCATCAATATTGACCATTTTTTCAACGTTCGACTGGTCCGGGGTCATCGTTTTTCATCAGAAAATTGATTTTTTGGACTCTACCAAAAATGATTCAAAATGTCATTTGGATCGGGCCTCATGTTGAATAACCACTTTTTAAACCCTCACAGTGACCAAAACTGCCATTTTTACAGAGTTTTGCTTACTCAAAATCTTCAATTTTGACCAATTTCAGGCACAGAAATGACTTTAAACACACTTATTTTAGTTGAAAAAGTAATAACTCACATCCAACCGTCATTTAAAGTCAAAAGATTAAATGTTAAAATTTCATCAATATTGACCATTTTTTCAACGTTCGACTGGTCCGGGGTCATCGTTTTTCATCAGAAAATTGATTTTTTGGACTCTACCAAAAATGATTCAAAATGTCATTTGGATCGGGCCTCATGTTGAATAACCCCTTTTTAAACCCTCACAGTGACCAAAACTGCCATTTTTACAGAGTTTTGCTTACTCAAAATTCAATTTTGACCAATTTCAGGCACAGAAATGACTTTAAACACACTTATTTTAGTTGAAAAAGTAATAACTCACATCCAACCGTCATTTAAAGTCAAAAGATTAAATGTTAAAATTTCATCAATATTGACAATTTTTTCAACGTTCGACTTGGCCGGGGTCATCGTTTTTCATCAGAAAATGGATTTTTTGGACTCTACCAAAAATGATTCAAAATGTCATTTGGATCGGGCCTCATGTTGAATAACCACTTTTTAAACCCTCACAGTGACCAAAATTGCCATTTTTACAGAGTTTTGCTTACTCAAAATCTTCAATTTTGACCAATTTCAGGCACAGAAATGACTTTAAACACACTTATTGTAGTTGAAAAAGTAATAACTCACATCCAACCATCATTTAAAGTCAAAAGATTAAATATTAAAATTTCATCAATATTGACCATTTTTTCAACGTTCGACTGGTCCGGGGTCATCGTTTTTCATCAGAAAATTGATTTTTTGGACTCTACCAAAAATGATTCAAAATGTCATTTGGATCGGGCCTCATGTTGAATAACCACTTTTTAAACCCTCACAGTGACCAAAACTGCCATTTTTACAGAGTTTTGCTTACTCAAAATCTTCAATTTTGACCAATTTCAGGCACAGAAATGACTTTAAACACACTTATTGTAGTTGAAAAAGTAATAACTCACATCCAACCATCATTTAAAGTCAAAAGATTAAATATTAAAATTTCATCAATATTGACCATTTTTTCAACGTTCGACTGGTCCGGGGTCATCGTTTTTCATCAGAAAATTGATTTTTTGGACTCTACCAAAAATGATTCAAAATGTCATTTGGATCGGGCCTCATGTTGAATAACCACTTTTTAAACCCTCACAGTGACCAAAACTGCCATTTTTACAGAGTTTTGCTTACTCAAAATCTTCAATTTTGACCAATTTCAGGCACAGAAATGACTTTAAACACACTTATTTTAGTTGAAAAAGTAATAACTCACATCCAACCGTCATTTAAAGTCAAAAGATTAAATGTTAAAATTTCATCAATATTGACCATTTTTTCAACGTTCGACTGGTCCGGGGTCATCGTTTTTCATCAGAAAATTGATTTTTTGGACTCTACCAAAAATGATTCAAAATGTCATTTGGATCGGGCCTCATGTTGAATAACCCCTTTTTAAACCCTCACAGTGACCAAAACTGCCATTTTTACAGAGTTTTGCTTACTCAAAATCTTCAATTTTGACCAATTTCAGGCACAGAAATGACTTTAAACACACTTATTTTAGTTGAAAAAGTAATAACTCACATCCAACCGTCATTTAAAGTCAAAAGATTAAATATTAAAATTTCATCAATATTGACCATTTTTTCAACGTTCGACTGGTCCGGGGTCATCGTTTTTCATCAGAAAATTGAATTTTTGGACTCTACCAAAAATGATTCAAAATGTCATTTGGATCGGGCCTCATGTTGAATAACCACTTTTTAAACCCTCACAGTGACCAAAACTGCATTTTTTACAGAGTTTTGCTTACTCAAAATCTTCAAATTTGACCAATTTCAGGCACAGAAATGACTTTAAACACACTTATTTTAGTTGAAAAAGTAATAACTCACATCCAACCGTCATTTAAAGTCAAAAGATTAAATGTTAAAATTTCATCAATATTGACCATTTTTTCAACGTTCGACTGGTCCGGGGTCATCGTTTTTCATCAGAAAATTGATTTTTTGGACTCTACCAAAAATGAATCAAAATGTCATTTGGATCGGGCCTCATGTTGAATAACCACTTTTTAAACCCTCACAGTGACCAAAACTGCCATTTTTACAGAGTTTTGCTTACTCAAAATCTTCAAATTTGACCAATTTCAGGCACAGAAATGACTTTAAACACACTTATTTTAGTTGAAAAAGTAATAACTCACATCCAACCGTCATTTAAAGTCAAAAGATTAAATGTTAAAATTTCATCAATATTGACCATTTTTTCAACGTTCGACTGGTCCGGGGTAATCGTTTTTCATCAGAAAATGGATTTTTTGGACTCTACCAAAAATGATTCAAAATGTCATTTGGATCGGGCCTCATGTTGAATAACCACTTTTTAAACCCTCACAGTGACCAAAATTGCCATTTTTACAGAGTTTTGCTTACTCAAAATCTTCAATTTTGACCAATTTCAGGCACAGAAATGACTTTAAACACACTTATTTTAGTTGAAAAAGTAATAACTCACATCCAACCATCATTTAAAGTCAAAAGATTAAATGTTAAAATTTCATCAATATTGACCAGTTTTTTCAACGTTCGACTGGTCCGGGGTCATCGTTTTTCATCAGAAAATGGATTTTTTGGACTCTACCAAAAATGATTCAAAATGTCATTTGGATCGGGCCTCATGTTGAATAACCACTTTTTAAACCCTCACAGTGACCAAAATTGCCATTTTTACAGAGTTTTGCTTACTCAAAATCTTCAATGTTGACCAATTTTAGGCACAGAAATGACTTTAAACACACTTATTTTAGTTGAAAAAGTAATAACTCACATCCAACCGTCATTTAAAGTGAAAAGATTAAATATTAAAATTTCATCAATATTGACCATTTTTTTAACGTTCGACTGGTCCGGGGTAATCGTTTTTCATCAGAAAATGGATTTTTTGGACTCTACGAAAAATGATTCAAAATGTCATTTGGATCGGGCCTCATGTTGAATAACCACTTTTTAAACCCTAACAGTGACCAAAATTGCCATTTTTACAGAGTTTTGCTTACTCAAAATCTTCAATTTTGACCAATTTCAGGCACAGAAATGACTTTAAACACACTTATTTTAGTTGAAAAAGTAATAACTCACATCCAACCGTCATTTAAAGTCAAAAGATTAAATGTTAAAATTTCATCAATATTGACAATTTTTTCAACGTTCGACTTGGCCGGGGTCATCGTTTTTCATCAGAAAATGGATTTTTTGGACTCTACCAAAAATGATTCAAAATGTCATTTGGATCGGGCCTCATGTTGAATAACCACTTTTTAAACCCTCACAGTGACCAAAATTGCCATTTTTACAGAGTTTTGCTTACTCAAAATCTTCAATTTTGACCAATTTCAGGCACAGAAATGACTTTAAACACACTTATTGTAGTTGAAAAAGTAATAACTCACATCCAACCATCATTTAAAGTCAAAAGATTAAATATTAAAATTTCATCAATATTGACCATTTTTTCAACGTTCGACTGGTCCGGGGTCATCGTTTTTCATCAGAAAATTGATTTTTTGGACTCTACCAAAAATGATTCAAAATGTCATTTGGATCGGGCCTCATGTTGAATAACCACTTTTTAAACCCTCACAGTGACCAAAACTGCCATTTTTACAGAGTTTTGCTTACTCAAAATCTTCAATTTTGACCAATTTCAGGCACAGAAATGACTTTAAACACACTTATTGTAGTTGAAAAAGTAATAACTCACATCCAACCATCATTTAAAGTCAAAAGATTAAATATTAAAATTTCATCAATATTGACCATTTTTTCAACGTTCGACTGGTCCGGGGTCATCGTTTTTCATCAGAAAATTGATTTTTTGGACTCTACCAAAAATGATTCAAAATGTCATTTGGATCGGGCCTCATGTTGAATAACCACTTTTTAAACCCTCACAGTGACCAAAACTGCCATTTTTACAGAGTTTTGCTTACTCAAAATCTTCAATTTTGACCAATTTCAGGCACAGAAATGACTTTAAACACACTTATTTTAGTTGAAAAAGTAATAACTCACATCCAACCGTCATTTAAAGTCAAAAGATTAAATGTTAAAATTTCATCAATATTGACCATTTTTTCAACGTTCGACTGGTCCGGGGTCATCGTTTTTCATCAGAAAATTGATTTTTTGGACTCTACCAAAAATGATTCAAAATGTCATTTGGATCGGGCCTCATGTTGAATAACCCCTTTTTAAACCCTCACAGTGACCAAAACTGCCATTTTTACAGAGTTTTGCTTACTCAAAATCTTCAATTTTGACCAATTTCAGGCACAGAAATGACTTTAAACACACTTATTTTAGTTGAAAAAGTAATAACTCACATCCAACCGTCATTTAAAGTCAAAAGATTAAATATTAAAATTTCATCAATATTGACCATTTTTTCAACGTTCGACTGGTCCGGGGTCATCGTTTTTCATCAGAAAATTGAATTTTTGGACTCTACCAAAAATGATTCAAAATGTCATTTGGATCGGGCCTCATGTTGAATAACCACTTTTTAAACCCTCACAGTGACCAAAACTGCATTTTTTACAGAGTTTTGCTTACTCAAAATCTTCAAATTTGACCAATTTCAGGCACAGAAATGACTTTAAACACACTTATTTTAGTTGAAAAAGTAATAACTCACATCCAACCGTCATTTAAAGTCAAAAGATTAAATGTTAAAATTTCATCAATATTGACCATTTTTTCAACGTTCGACTGGTCCGGGGTCATCGTTTTTCATCAGAAAATTGATTTTTTGGACTCTACCAAAAATGAATCAAAATGTCATTTGGATCGGGCCTCATGTTGAATAACCACTTTTTAAACCCTCACAGTGACCAAAACTGCCATTTTTACAGAGTTTTGCTTACTCAAAATCTTCAAATTTGACCAATTTCAGGCACAGAAATGACTTTAAACACACTTATTTTAGTTGAAAAAGTAATAACTCACATCCAACCGTCATTTAAAGTCAAAAGATTAAATGTTAAAATTTCATCAATATTGACCATTTTTTCAACGTTCGACTGGTCCGGGGTCATCGTTTTTCATCAGAAAATTGATTTTTTGGACTCTACCAAAAATGAATCAAAATGTCATTTGGATCGGGCCTCATGTTGAATAACCACTTTTTAAACCCTCACAGTGACCAAAACTGCCATTTTTACAGAGTTTTGCTTACTCAAAATCTTCAATTTTTACCAATTTCAGGCACAGAAATGACTTTAAACACACTTATTTTAGTTGAACAAGTAATAACTCACATCCAACCGTCATTTAAAGTCAAAAGATTAAATATTAAAATTTCATCAATATTGACCATTTTTTCAACGTTCGACTGGTCCGGGGTCATCGTTTTTCATCAGAAAATTGATTTTTTGGACTCTACCAAAAATGATTCAAAATGTCATTTGGATCGGGCCTCATGTTGAATAACCACTTTTTAAACCCTCACAGTGACCAAAACTGCCATTTTTACAGAGTTTTGCTTACTCAAAATCTTCAATTTTGACCAATTTCAGGCACAGAAATGACTTTAAACACACTTATTTTAGTTGAAAAAGTAATAACTCACATCCAACCGTCATTTAAAGTCAAAAGATTAAATATTAAAATTTCATCAATATTGACCATTTTTTCAACGTTCGACTGGTCCGGGGTCATCGTTTTTCATCAGAAAATTGAATTTTTGGACTCTACCAAAAATGATTCAAAATGTCATTTGGATCGGGCCTCATGTTGAATAACCACTTTTTAAACCCTCACAGTGACCAAAACTGCATTTTTTACAGAGTTTTGCTTACTCAAAATCTTCAAATTTGACCAATTTCAGGCACAGAAATGACTTTAAACACACTTATTTTAGTTGAAAAAGTAATAACTCACATCCAACCGTCATTTAAAGTCAAAAGATTAAATGTTAAAATTTCATCAATATTGACCATTTTTTCAACGTTCGACTGGTCCGGGGTCATCGTTTTTCATCAGAAAATTGATTTTTTGGACTCTACCAAAAATGAATCAAAATGTCATTTGGATCGGGCCTCATGTTGAATAACCACTTTTTAAACCCTCACAGTGACCAAAACTGCCATTTTTACAGAGTTTTGCTTACTCAAAATCTTCAATTTTTACCAATTTCAGGCACAGAAATGACTTTAA
This sequence comes from Lissotriton vulgaris, assembly GCF_964263255.1. Taxonomy (NCBI): domain Eukaryota; kingdom Metazoa; phylum Chordata; class Amphibia; order Caudata; family Salamandridae; genus Lissotriton; species Lissotriton vulgaris. Next base: position 263,529 of record NW_028243455.1, on the reverse strand, counting down.
ACACACTTATTTTAGTTGAACAAGTAATAACTCACATCCAACCGTCATTTAAAGTCAAAAGATTAAATATTAAAATTTCATCAATATTGACCATTTTTTCAACGTTCGACTGGTCCGGGGTCATCGTTTTTCATCAGAAAATTGATTTTTTGGACTCTACCAAAAATGATTCAAAATGTCATTTGGATCGGGCCTCATGTTGAATAACCACTTTTTAAACCCTCACAGTGACCAAAACTGCCATTTTTACAGAGTTTTGCTTACTCAAAATCTTCAATTTTGACCAATTTCAGGCACAGAAATGACTTTAAACACACTTATTTTAGTTGAAAAAGTAATAACTCACATCCAACCGTCATTTAAAGTCAAAAGATTAAATATTAAAATTTCATCAATATTGGCCATTTTTTCAACGTTCGACTGGTCCGGGGTCATCGTTTTTCATCAGAAAATTGATTTTTTGGACTCTACCAAAAATGATTCAAAATGTCATTTGGATCGGGCCTCATGTTGAATAACCACTTTTTAAACCCTCACAGTGACCAAAATTGCCATTTTTACAGAGTTTTGCTTACTCAAAATCTTCAATTTTGACCAATTTCAGGCACAGAAATGACTTTAAACACACTTATTTTAGTTGAAAAAGTAATAACTCACATCCAACCGTCATTTAAAGTCAAAAGATTAAATGTTAAAATGTCATCAATATTGACCATTTTTTCAACGTTCGACTGGTCCGGGGTCATCGTTTTTCATCAGAAAATTGATTTTTTGGACTCTACCAAAAATGATTCAAAATGTCATTTGGATCGGGCCTCATGTTGAATAACCACTTTTTAAACCCTCACAGTGACCAAAATTGCCATTTTTACAGAGTTTTGCTTACTCAAAATCTTCAATTTTGACCAATTTCAGGCACAGAAATGACTTTAAACACACTTATTGTAGTTGAAAAAGTAATAACTCACATCCAACCATCATTTAAAGTCAAAAGATTAAATGTTAAAATTTCATCAATATTGACCATTTTTTCAACGTTCGACTGGTCCGGGGTCATCTTTTTTCATCAGAAAATTGATTTTTTGGACTCTACCAAAAATGATTCAAAATGTCATTTGGATCAGGCCTCATGTTGAATAACCACTTTTTAAACCCTCACAGTGACCAAAACTGCCATTTTTACAGAGTTTTGCTTACTCAAAATCTTCAATTTTGACCAATTTCAGGCACAGAAATGACTTTAAACACACTTATTTTAGTTGAAAAAGCAATAACTCACATCCAACCGTCATTTAAAGTCAAAAGATTAAATGTTAAAATTTCATCAATATTGACCATTTTTTCAACGTTCGACTGGTCCGGGGTCATCGTTTTTCATCAGAAAATTGATTTTTTGGACTCTACCAAAAATGATTCAAAATGTCATTTGGATCGGGCCTCATGTTGAATAACCACTTTTTAAACCCTCACAGTGACCAAAATTGCCATTTTTACAGAGTTTTGCTTACTCAAAATCTTCAATTTTGACCAATTTCAGGCACAGAAATGACTTTAAACACACTTATTTTAGTTGAAAAAGTAATAACTCACATCCAACCGTCATTTAAAGTGAAAAGATTAAATATTAAAATTTCATCAATATTGACCATTTTTTTAACGTTCGACTGGTCCGGGGTAATCGTTTTTCATCAGAAAATGGATTTTTTGGACTCTACCAAAAATGATTCAAAATGTCATTTGGATCGGGCCTCATGTTGAATAACCACTTTTTAAACCCTAACAGTGACCAAAATTGCCATTTTTACAGAGTTTTGCTTACTCAAAATCTTCAATTTTGACCAATTTCAGGCACAGAAATGACTTTAAACACACTTATTTTAGTTGAAAAAGTAATAACTCACATCCAACCGTCATTTAAAGTCAAAAGATTAAATGTTAAAATTTCATCAATATTGACAATTTTTTCAACGTTCGACTTGGCCGGGGTCATCGTTTTTCATCAGAAAATGGATTTTTTGGACTCTACCAAAAATGATTCAAAATGTCATTTGGATCGGGCCTCATGTTGAATAACCACTTTTTAAACCCTCACAGTGACCAAAATTGCCATTTTTACAGAGTTTTGCTTACTCAAAATCTTCAATTTTGACCAATTTCAGGCACAGAAATGACTTTAAACACACTTATTGTAGTTGAAAAAGTAATAACTCACATCCAACCATCATTTAAAGTCAAAAGATTAAATATTAAAATTTCATCAATATTGACCATTTTTTCAACGTTCGACTGGTCCGGGGTCATCGTTTTTCATCAGAAAATTGATTTTTTGGACTCTACCAAAAATGATTCAAAATGTCATTTGGATCGGGCCTCATGTTGAATAACCACTTTTTAAACCCTCACAGTGACCAAAACTGCCATTTTTACAGAGTTTTGCTTACTCAAAATCTTCAATTTTGACCAATTTCAGGCACAGAAATGACTTTAAACACACTTATTGTAGTTGAAAAAGTAATAACTCACATCCAACCATCATTTAAAGTCAAAAGATTAAATATTAAAATTTCATCAATATTGACCATTTTTTCAACGTTCGACTGGTCCGGGGTCATCGTTTTTCATCAGAAAATTGATTTTTTGGACTCTACCAAAAATGATTCAAAATGTCATTTGGATCGGGCCTCATGTTGAATAACCACTTTTTAAACCCTCACAGTGACCAAAACTGCCATTTTTACAGAGTTTTGCTTACTCAAAATCTTCAATTTTGACCAATTTCAGGCACAGAAATGACTTTAAACACACTTATTTTAGTTGAAAAAGTAATAACTCACATCCAACCGTCATTTAAAGTCAAAAGATTAAATGTTAAAATTTCATCAATATTGACCATTTTTTCAACGTTCGACTGGTCCGGGGTCATCGTTTTTCATCAGAAAATTGATTTTTTGGACTCTACCAAAAATGATTCAAAATGTCATTTGGATCGGGCCTCATGTTGAATAACCCCTTTTTAAACCCTCACAGTGACCAAAACTGCCATTTTTACAGAGTTTTGCTTACTCAAAATTCAATTTTGACCAATTTCAGGCACAGAAATGACTTTAAACACACTTATTTTAGTTTAAAAAGTAATAACTCACATCCAACCGTCATTTAAAGTCAAAAGATTAAATGTTAAAATTTCATCAATATTGACCATTTTTTCAACGTTCGACTGGTCCGGGGTCATCGTTTTTCATCAGAAAATTGATTTTTTGGACTCTACCAAAAATGATTCAAAATGTCATTTGGATCGGGCCTCATGTTGAATAACCACTTTTTAAACCCTCACAGTGACCAAAACTGCCATTTTTACAGAGTTTTGCTTACTCAAAATCTTCAATTTTGACCAATTTCAGGCACAGAAATGACTTTAAACACACTTATTTTAGTTGAAAAAGTAATAACTCACATCCAACCGTCACTTAAAGTCAAAAGATTAAATGTTAAAATTTCATCAATATTGACCATTTTTTCAACGTTCGACTGGTCCGGGGTCATCGTTTTTCATCAGAAAATTGATTTTTTGGACTCTACCAAAAATGATTCAAAATGTCATTTGGATCGGGCCTCATGTTGAATAACCACTTTTTAAACCCTCACAGTGACCAAAATTGCCATTTTTACAGAGTTTGCTTACTCAAAATCTTCAATTTTTACCAATTTCAGGCACGGAAATGACTTTAAACACACTTTTTTTAGTTGAAAAAGTAATAACTCACATCCAACCGTCATTTAAAGTCAAAAGATTAAATGTTAAAATTTCATCAATATTGACCATTTTTTCAACGTTCGACTGGTCCGGGGTAATCGTTTTTCATCAGAAAATGGATTTTTTGGACTCTACCAAAAATGATTCAAAATGTCATTTGGATCGGGCCTCATGTTGAATAACCACTTTTTAAACCCTCACAGTGACCAAAATTGCCATTTTTACAGAGTTTTGCTTACTCAAAATCTTCAATTTTGACCAATTTCAGGCACAGAAATGACTTTAAACACACTTATTTTAGTTGAAAAAGTAATAACTCACATCCAACCATCATTTAAAGTCAAAAGATTAAATGTTAAAATTTCATCAATATTGACCATTTTTTCAACGTTCGACTGGTCCGGGGTAATCGTTTTTCATCAGAAAATGGATTTTTTGGACTCTACCAAAAATGATTCAAAATGTCATTTGGATCGGGCCTCATGTTGAATAACCACTTTTTAAACCCTCACAGTGACCAAAATTGCCATTTTTACAGAGTTTTGCTTACTCAAAATCTTCAATTTTGACCAATTTCAGGCACAGAAATGACTTTAAACACACTTATTTTAGTTGAAAAAGTAATAACTCACATCCAACCATCATTTAAAGTCAAAAGATTAAATGTTAAAATTTCATCAATATTGACCATTTTTTCAACGTTCGACTGGTCCGGGGTCATCGTTTTTCATCAGAAAATGGATTTTTTGGACTCTACCAAAAATGATTCAAAATGTCATTTGGATCGGGCCTCATGTTGAATAACCACTTTTTAAACCCTCACAGTGACCAAAATTGCCATTTTTACAGAGTTTTGCTTACTCAAAATCTTCAATTTTGACCAATTTTAGGCACAGAAATGACTTTAAACACACTTATTTTAGTTGAAAAAGTAATAACTCACATCCAACCGTCATTTAAAGTGAAAAGATTAAATATTAAAATTTCATCAATATTGACCATTTTTTTAACGTTCGACTGGTCCGGGGTAATCGTTTTTCATCAGAAAATGGATTTTTTGGACTCTACGAAAAATGATTCAAAATGTCATTTGGATCGGGCCTCATGTTGAATAACCACTTTTTAAACCCTAACAGTGACCAAAATTGCCATTTTTACAGAGTTTTGCTTACTCAAAATCTTCAATTTTGACCAATTTCAGGCACAGAAATGACTTTAAACACACTTATTTTAGTTGAAAAAGTAATAACTCACATCCAACCGTCATTTAAAGTCAAAAGATTAAATGTTAAAATTTCATCAATATTGACAATTTTTTCAACGTTCGACTTGGCCGGGGTCATCGTTTTTCATCAGAAAATGGATTTTTTGGACTCTACCAAAAATGATTCAAAATGTCATTTGGATCGGGCCTCATGTTGAATAACCACTTTTTAAACCCTCACAGTGACCAAAATTGCCATTTTTACAGAGTTTTGCTTACTCAAAATCTTCAATTTTGACCAATTTCAGGCACAGAAATGACTTTAAACACACTTATTGTAGTTGAAAAAGTAATAACTCACATCCAACCATCATTTAAAGTCAAAAGATTAAATATTAAAATTTCATCAATATTGACCATTTTTTCAACGTTCGACTGGTCCGGGGTCATCGTTTTTCATCAGAAAATTGATTTTTTGGACTCTACCAAAAATGATTCAAAATGTCATTTGGATCGGGCCTCATGTTGAATAACCACTTTTTAAACCCTCACAGTGACCAAAACTGCCATTTTTACAGAGTTTTGCTTACTCAAAATCTTCAATTTTGACCAATTTCAGGCACAGAAATGACTTTAAACACACTTATTGTAGTTGAAAAAGTAATAACTCACATCCAACCATCATTTAAAGTCAAAAGATTAAATATTAAAATTTCATCAATATTGACCATTTTTTCAACGTTCGACTGGTCCGGGGTCATCGTTTTTCATCAGAAAATTGATTTTTTGGACTCTACCAAAAATGATTCAAAATGTCATTTGGATCGGGCCTCATGTTGAATAACCACTTTTTAAACCCTCACAGTGACCAAAACTGCCATTTTTACAGAGTTTTGCTTACTCAAAATCTTCAATTTTGACCAATTTCAGGCACAGAAATGACTTTAAACACACTTATTTTAGTTGAAAAAGTAATAACTCACATCCAACCGTCATTTAAAGTCAAAAGATTAAATGTTAAAATTTCATCAATATTGACCATTTTTTCAACGTTCGACTGGTCCGGGGTCATCGTTTTTCATCAGAAAATTGATTTTTTGGACTCTACCAAAAATGATTCAAAATGTCATTTGGATCGGGCCTCATGTTGAATAACCCCTTTTTAAACCCTCACAGTGACCAAAACTGCCATTTTTACAGAGTTTTGCTTACTCAAAATCTTCAATTTTGACCAATTTCAGGCACAGAAATGACTTTAAACACACTTATTTTAGTTGAAAAAGTAATAACTCACATCCAACCGTCATTTAAAGTCAAAAGATTAAATATTAAAATTTCATCAATATTGACCATTTTTTCAACGTTCGACTGGTCCGGGGTCATCGTTTTTCATCAGAAAATTGATTTTTTGGACTCTACCAAAAATGATTCAAAATGTCATTTGGATCGGGCCTCATGTTGAATAACCACTTTTTAAACCCTCACAGTGACCAAAACTGCCATTTTTACAGAGTTTTGCTTACTCAAAATCTTCAATTTTGACCAATTTCAGGCACAGAAATGACTTTAAACACACTTATTGTAGTTGAAAAAGTAATAACTCACATCCAACCATCATTTAAAGTCAAAAGATTAAATATTAAAATTTCATCAATATTGACCATTTTTTCAACGTTCGACTGGTCCGGGGTCATCGTTTTTCATCAGAAAATTGATTTTTTGGACTCTACCAAAAATGATTCAAAATGTCATTTGGATCGGGCCTCATGTTGAATAACCACTTTTTAAACCCTCACAGTGACCAAAACTGCCATTTTTACAGAGTTTTGCTTACTCAAAATCTTCAATTTTGACCAATTTCAGGCACAGAAATGACTTTAAACACACTTATTTTAGTTGATAAAGTAATAACTCACATCCAACCGTCATTTAAAGTCAAAAGATTAAATGTTAAAATTTCATCAATATTGACCATTTTTTCAACGTTCGACTGGTCCGGGGTCATCGTTTTTCATCAGAAAATTGATTTTTTGGACTCTACCAAAAATGATTCAAAATGTCATTTGGATCGGGCCTCATGTTGAATAACCCCTTTTTAAACCCTCACAGTGACCAAAACTGCCATTTTTACAGAGTTTTGCTTACTCAAAATCTTCAATTTTGACCAATTTCAGGCACAGAAATGACTTTAAACACACTTATTTTAGTTGAAAAAGTAATAACTCACATCCAACCGTCATTTAAAGTCAAAAGATTAAATATTAAAATTTCATCAATATTGACCATTTTTTCAACGTTCGACTGGTCCGGGGTCATCGTTTTTCATCAGAAAATTGAATTTTTGGACTCTACCAAAAATGATTCAAAATGTCATTTGGATCGGGCCTCATGTTGAATAACCACTTTTTAAACCCTCACAGTGACCAAAACTGCATTTTTTACAGAGTTTTGCTTACTCAAAATCTTCAAATTTGACCAATTTCAGGCACAGAAATGACTTTAAACACACTTATTTTAGTTGAAAAAGTAATAACTCACATCCAACCGTCATTTAAAGTCAAAAGATTAAATGTTAAAATTTCATCAATATTGACCATTTTTTCAACGTTCGACTGGTCCGGGGTCATCGTTTTTCATCAGAAAATTGATTTTTTGGACTCTACCAAAAATGAATCAAAATGTCATTTGGATCGGGCCTCATGTTGAATAACCACTTTTTAAACCCTCACAGTGACCAAAACTGCCATTTTTACAGAGTTTTGCTTACTCAAAATCTTCAATTTTTACCAATTTCAGGCACAGAAATGACTTTAAACACACTTATTTTAGTTGAACAAGTAATAACTCACATCCAACCGTCATTTAAAGTCAAAAGATTAAATATTAAAATTTCATCAATATTGACCATTTTTTCAACGTTCGACTGGTCCGGGGTCATCGTTTTTCATCAGAAAATTGATTTTTTGGACTCTACCAAAAATGATTCAAAATGTCATTTGGATCGGGCCTCATGTTGAATAACCACTTTTTAAACCCTCACAGTGACCAAAACTGCCATTTTTACAGAGTTTTGCTTACTCAAAATCTTCAATTTTGACCAATTTCAGGCACAGAAATGACTTTAAACACACTTATTTTAGTTGAAAAAGTAATAACTCACATCCAACCGTCATTTAAAGTCAAAAGATTAAATATTAAAATTTCATCAATATTGGCCATTTTTTCAACGTTCGACTGGTCCGGGGTCATCGTTTTTCATCAGAAAATTGATTTTTTGGACTCTACCAAAAATGATTCAAAATGTCATTTGGATCGGGCCTCATGTTGAATAACCACTTTTTAAACCCTCACAGTGACCAAAATTGCCATTTTTACAGAGTTTTGCTTACTCAAAATCTTCAATTTTGACCAATTTCAGGCACAGAAATGACTTTAAACACACTTATTTTAGTTGAAAAAGTAATAACTCACATCCAACCGTCATTTAAAGTCAAAAGATTAAATGTTAAAATGTCATCAATATTGACCATTTTTTCAACGTTCGACTGGTCCGGGGTCATCGTTTTTCATCAGAAAATTGATTTTTTGGACTCTACCAAAAATGATTCAAAATGTCATTTGGATCGGGCCTCATGTTGAATAACCACTTTTTAAACCCTCACAGTGACCAAAATTGCCATTTTTACAGAGTTTTGCTTACTCAAAATCTTCAATTTTGACCAATTTCAGGCACAGAAATGACTTTAAACACACTTATTGTAGTTGAAAAAGTAATAACTCACATCCAACCATCATTTAAAGTCAAAAGATTAAATGTTAAAATTTCATCAATATTGACCATTTTTTCAACGTTCGACTGGTCCGGGGTCATCTTTTTTCATCAGAAAATTGATTTTTTGGACTCTACCAAAAATGATTCAAAATGTCATTTGGATCAGGCCTCATGTTGAATAACCACTTTTTAAACCCTCACAGTGACCAAAACTGCCATTTTTACAGAGTTTTGCTTACTCAAAATCTTCAATTTTGACCAATTTCAGGCACAGAAATGACTTTAAACACACTTATTTTAGTTGAAAAAGCAATAACTCACATCCAACCGTCATTTAAAGTCAAAAGATTAAATGTTAAAATTTCATCAATATTGACCATTTTTTCAACGTTCGACTGGTCCGGGGTCATCGTTTTTCATCAGAAAATTGATTTTTTGGACTCTACCAAAAATGATTCAAAATGTCATTTGGATCGGGCCTCATGTTGAATAACCACTTTTTAAACCCTCACAGTGACCAAAATTGCCATTTTTACAGAGTTTTGCTTACTCAAAATCTTCAATTTTGACCAATTTCAGGCACAGAAATGACTTTAAACACACTTATTTTAGTTGAAAAAGTAATAACTCACATCCAACCGTCATTTAAAGTGAAAAGATTAAATATTAAAATTTCATCAATATTGACCATTTTTTTAACGTTCGACTGGTCCGGGGTAATCGTTTTTCATCAGAAAATGGATTTTTTGGACTCTACCAAAAATGATTCAAAATGTCATTTGGATCGGGCCTCATGTTGAATAACCACTTTTTAAACCCTAACAGTGACCAAAATTGCCATTTTTACAGAGTTTTGCTTACTCAAAATCTTCAATTTTGACCAATTTCAGGCACAGAAATGACTTTAAACACACTTATTTTAGTTGAAAAAGTAATAACTCACATCCAACCGTCATTTAAAGTCAAAAGATTAAATGTTAAAATTTCATCAATATTGACAATTTTTTCAACGTTCGACTTGGCCGGGGTCATCGTTTTTCATCAGAAAATGGATTTTTTGGACTCTACCAAAAATGATTCAAAATGTCATTTGGATCGGGCCTCATGTTGAATAACCACTTTTTAAACCCTCACAGTGACCAAAATTGCCATTTTTACAGAGTTTTGCTTACTCAAAATCTTCAATTTTGACCAATTTCAGGCACAGAAATGACTTTAAACACACTTATTGTAGTTGAAAAAGTAATAACTCACATCCAACCATCATTTAAAGTCAAAAGATTAAATATTAAAATTTCATCAATATTGACCATTTTTTCAACGTTCGACTGGTCCGGGGTCATCGTTTTTCATCAGAAAATTGATTTTTTGGACTCTACCAAAAATGATTCAAAATGTCATTTGGATCGGGCCTCATGTTGAATAACCACTTTTTAAACCCTCACAGTGACCAAAACTGCCATTTTTACAGAGTTTTGCTTACTCAAAATCTTCAATTTTGACCAATTTCAGGCACAGAAATGACTTTAAACACACTTATTGTAGTTGAAAAAGTAATAACTCACATCCAACCATCATTTAAAGTCAAAAGATTAAATATTAAAATTTCATCAATATTGACCATTTTTTCAACGTTCGACTGGTCCGGGGTCATCGTTTTTCATCAGAAAATTGATTTTTTGGACTCTACCAAAAATGATTCAAAATGTCATTTGGATCGGGCCTCATGTTGAATAACCACTTTTTAAACCCTCACAGTGACCAAAACTGCCATTTTTACAGAGTTTTGCTTACTCAAAATTCAATTTTGACCAATTTCAGGCACAGAAATGACTTTAAACACACTTATTTTAGTTGAAAAAGTAATAACTCACATCCAACCGTCATTTAAAGTCAAAAGATTAAATGTTAAAATTTCATCAATATTGACCATTTTTTCAACGTTCGACTGGTCCGGGGTCATCGTTTTTCATCAGAAAATGGATTTTTTGGACTCTACCAAAAATTATTCAAAATGTCATTTGGATCAGGCCTCATGTTGAATAACCACTTTTTAAACCCTCACAGTGACCAAAACTGCCATTTTTACAGAGTTTTGCTTACTCAAAATCTTCAATTTTGACCAATTTCAGGCACAGAAATGACTTTAAACACACTTATTTTAGTTGAAAAAGTAATAACTCACATCCAACCGTCATTTAAAGTCAAAAGATTAAATGTTAAAATTTCATCAATATTGACCATTTTTTCAACGTTCGACTGGTCCGGGGTCATCATTTTTCATCAGAAAATTGATTTTTTGGACTCTACCAAAAATGATTCAAAATGTCATTTGGATCGGGCCTCATGTTGAATAACCACTTTTTAAACCCTCACAGTGACCAAAACTGCAATTTTTACAGAGTTTTGCTTACTCAAAATCTTCAAATTTGACCAATTTCAGGCACAGAAATGACTTTAAACACACTTATTTTAGTTGAAAAAGTAATAACTCACATCCAACCGTCATTTAAAGTCAAAAGATTAAATGTTAAAATTTCATCAATATCGACCATTTTTTCAACGTTCGACTGGTCCGGGGTCATCGTTTTTCATCAGAAAATTGATTTTTTGGACTCTACCAAAAATGAATCAAAATGTCATTTGGATCGGGCCTCATGTTGAATAACCACTTTTTAAACCCTCACAGTGACCAAAACTGCCATTTTTACAGAGTTTTGCTTACTCAAAATCTTCAATTTTTACCAATTTCAGGCACAGAAATGACTTTAAACACACTTATTTTAGTTGAACAAGTAATAACTCACATCCAACCGTCATTTAAAGTCAAAAGATTAAATATTAAAATTTCATCAATATTGACCATTTTTTCAACGTTCGACTGGTCCGGGGTCATCGTTTTTCATCAGAAAATTGATTTTTTGGACTCTACCAAAAATGATTCAAAATGTCATTTGGATCGGGCCTCATGTTGAATAACCACTTTTTAAACCCTCACAGTGACCAAAACTGCCATTTTTACAGAGTTTTGCTTACTCAAAATCTTCAATTTTAACCAATTTCAGGCACAGAAATGACTTTAAACACACTTATTTTAGTTGAAAAAGTAATAACTCACATCCAACCGTCATTTAAAGTCAAAAGATTAAATATTAAAATTTCATCAATATTGACCATTTTTTCAACGTTCGACTGGTCCGGGGTCATCGTTTTTCATCAGAAAATTGATTTTTTGGACTCTACCAAAAATGATTCAAAATGTCATTTGGATCGGGCCTCATGTTGAATAACCACTTTTTAAACCCTCACAGTGACCAAAATTGCCATTTTTACAGAGTTTTGCTTACTCAAAATCTTCAATTTTGACCAATTTCAGGCACAGAAATGACTTTAAACACACTTATTTTAGTTGAAAAAGTAATAACTCACATCCAACCGTCATTTAAAGTCAAAAGATTAAATGTTAAAATGTCATCAATATTGACCATTTTTTCAACGTTCGACTGGTCCGGGGTCATCGTTTTTCATCAGAAAATTGATTTTTTGGACTCTACCAAAAATGATTCAAAATGTCATTTGGATCGGGCCTCATGTTGAATAACCACTTTTTAAACCCTCACAGTGACCAAAATTGCCATTTTTACAGAGTTTTGCTTACTCAAAATCTTCAATTTTGACCAATTTCAGGCACAGAAATGACTTTAAACACACTTATTGTAGTTGAAAAAGTAATAACTCACATCCAACCATCATTTAAAGTCAAAAGATTAAAGTTAAAATTTCATCAATATTGACCATTTTTTCAACGTTCGACTGGTCCGGGGTCATCTTTTTTCATCAGAAAATTGATTTTTTGGACTCTACCAAAAATGATTCAAAATGTCATTTGGATCAGGCCTCATGTTGAATAACCACTTTTTAAACCCTCACAGTGACCAAAACTGCCATTTTTACAGAGTTTTGCTTACTCAAAATCTTCAATTTTGACCAATTTCAGGCACAGAAATGACTTTAAACACACTTATTTTAGTTGAAAAAGTAATAACTCACATCCAACCGTCATTTAAAGTCAAAAGATTAAATGTTAAAATGTCATCAATATTGACCATTTTTTCAACGTTCGACTGGTCCGGGGTCATCGTTTTTCATCAGAAAATTGATTTTTTGGACTCTACCAAAAATGATTCAAAATGTCATTTGGATCGGGCCTCATGTTGAATAACCACTTTTTAAACCCTCACAGTGACCAAAATTGCCATTTTTACAGAGTTTTGCTTACTCAAAATCTTCAATTTTGACCAATTTCAGGCACAGAAATGACTTTAAACACACTTATTGTAGTTGAAAAAGTAATAACTCACATCCAACCATCATTTAAAGTCAAAAGATTAAATGTTAAAATTTCATCAATATTGACCATTTTTTCAACGTTCGACTGGTCCGGGGTCATCGTTTTTCATCAGAAAATTGATTTTTTGGACTCTACCAAAAATGATTCAAAATGTCATTTGGATCGGGCCTCATGTTGAATAACCACTTTTTAAACCCTCACAGTGACCAAAATTGCCATTTTTACAGTTTTGCTTACTCAAAATCTTCAATTTTGACCAATTTCAGGCACAGAAATGACTTTAAACACACTTATTTTAGTTGAAAAAGTAATAACTCACATCCAACCGTCATTTAAAGTCAAAAGATTAAATATTAAAATTTCATCAATATTGACCATTTTTTCAACGTTCGACTGGTCCGGGGTCATCGTTTTTCATCAGAAAATTGATTTTTTGGACTCTACCAAAAATGATTCAAAATGTCATTTGGATCGGGCCTCATGTTGAATAACCACTTTTTAAACCCTCACAGTGACCAAAATTGCCATTTTTACAGAGTTTTGCTTACTCAAAATCTTCAATTTTGACCAATTTCAGGCACAGAAATGACTTTAAACACACTTATTTTAGTTGAAAAAGTAATAACTCACATCCAACCGTCATTTAAAGTCAAAAGATTAAATGTTAAAATGTCATCAATATTGACCATTTTTTCAACGTTCGACTGGTCCGGGGTCATCGTTTTTCATCAGAAAATTGATTTTTTGGACTCTACCAAAAATGATTCAAAATGTCATTTGGATCGGGCCTCATGTTGAATAACCACTTTTTAAACCCTCACAGTGACCAAAATTGCCATTTTTACAGAGTTTTGCTTACTCAAAATCTTCAATTTTGACCAATTTCAGGCACAGAAATGACTTTAAACACACTTATTTTAGTTGAAAAAGTAATAACTCACATCCAACCGTCATTTAAAGTCAAAAGATTAAATGTTAAAATGTCATCAATATTGACCATTTTTTCAACGTTCGACTGGTCCGGGGTCATCGTTTTTCATCAGAAAATTGATTTTTTGGACTCTACCAAAAATGATTCAAAATGTCATTTGGATCGGGCCTCATGTTGAATAACCACTTTTTAAACCCTCACAGTGACCAAAATTGCCATTTTTACAGAGTTTTGCTTACTCAAAATCTTCAATTTTGACCAATTTCAGGCACAGAAATGACTTTAAACACACTTATTTTAGTTGAAAAAGTCATAACTCACATCCAACCGTCATTTAAAGTCAAAAGATTAAATGTTAAACTTTCATCAATATTGACCATTTTTTAAACGTTCGACTGATCCGGGGTCATCGTTTTTCATCAGAAAATTGATTTTTTGGACTGTACCAAAAATGATTCAAAATGTCATTTGGATCGGGCCTCATGTTGAATAACCACTTTTTAAACCCTCACAGTGACCTAAATTGCCATTTTTACAGAGTTTTGCTTACTCAAAATCTTCAATTTTGACCAATTTCAGGCACAGAAATGACTTTAAACACACTTATCGTAGTTGAAAAAGTAATAACTCACATCCAACCATCATTTAAAGTCAAAAGATTAAATGTTAAAATTTCATCAATATTGACCATTTTTTCAACGTTCGACTGGTCCGGGGTCATCGTTTTTCATCAGAAAATTGATTTTTTGGACTCTACCAAAAATGATTCAAAATGTCATTTGGATCGGGCCTCATGTTGAATAACCACTTTTTAAACCCTCACAGTGACCAAAATTGCCATTTTTACAGTTTTGCTTACTCAAAATCTTCAATTTTGACCAATTTCAGGCACAGAAATGACTTTAAACACACTTATTTTAGTTGAAAAAGTAATAACTCACATCCAACCGTCATTTAAAGTGAAAAGATTAAATATTAAAATTTCATCAAATTTGACCATTTTTTCAACGTTCGACTGGTCCGGGGTCATCGTTTTTCATCAGAAAATTGATTTTTTGGACTCTACCAAAAATGATTCAAAATGTCATTTGGATCGGGCCTCATGTTGAATAACCACTTTTTAAACCCTCACAGTGACCAAAATTGCCATTTTTACAGAGTTTGCTTACTCAAAATCTTCAATTTTGACCAATTTCAGGCACAGAAATGACTTTAAACACACTTATTTTAGTTGAAAAAGTAATAACTCACATCCAACCATCATTTAAAGTCAAAAGATTAAATGTTAAAATTTCATCAATATTGACCATTTTTTCAACGTTCGACTGGTCCGGGGTCATCGTTTTTCATCAGAAAATTGATTTTTTGGACTCCACCAAAAATGATTCAAAATGTCATTTGGATCGGGCCTCATGTTGAATAACCACTTTTTAAACCCTCACAGTGACCAAAACTGCCATTTTTACAGAGTTTTGCTTACTCAAAATCTTCAATTTTGACCAATTTCAGGCACAGAAATGACTTTAAACACACTTATTTTAGTTGAAAAAGTAATAACTCACATCCAACCGTCATTTAAAGTCAAAAGATTAAATGTTAAAATTTCATCAATATTGACCATTTTTTCAACGTTCGACTGGTCCGGGGTCATCGTTTTTCATCAGAAAATTGATTTTTTGGACTCTACCAAAAATGATTCAAAATGTCATTTGGATCGGGCCTCATGTTGAATAACCACTTTTTAAACCCTCACAGTGACCAAAACTGCCATTTTTACAGAGTTTTGCTTACTCAAAATCTTCAATTTTGACCAATTTCAGGCACAGAAATGACTTTAAACACACTTATTTTAGTTGAAAAAGTAATAACTCACATCCAACCGTCATTTAAAGTCAAAAGATTAAATGTTAAAATTTCATCAATATTGACCATTTTTTCAACGTTCGACTGGTCCGGGGTCATCGTTTTTCATCAGAAAATTGATTTTTTGGACTCTACCAAAAATGATTCAAAATGTCATTTGGATCGGGCCTCATGTTGAATAACCCCTTTTTAAACCCTCACAGTGACCAAAACTGCCATTTTTACAGAGTTTTGCTTACTCAAAATCTTCAATTTTGACCAATTTCAGGCACAGAAATGACTTTAAACACACTTATTTTAGTTGAAAAAGTAATAACTCACATCCAACCGTCATTTAAAGTCAAAAGATTAAATATTAAAATTTCATCAATATTGACCATTTTTTCAACGTTCGACTGGTCCGGGGTCATCGTTTTTCATCAGAAAATTGAATTTTTGGACTCTACCAAAAATGATTCAAAATGTCATTTGGATCGGGCCTCATGTTGAATAACCACTTTTTAAACCCTCACAGTGACCAAAACTGCATTTTTTACAGAGTTTTGCTTACTCAAAATCTTCAAATTTGACCAATTTCAGGCACAGAAATGACTTTAAACACACTTATTTTAGTTGAAAAAGTAATAACTCACATCCAACCGTCATTTAAAGTCAAAAGATTAAATGTTAAAATTTCATCAATATTGACCATTTTTTCAACGTTCGACTGGTCCGGGGTCATCGTTTTTCATCAGAAAATTGATTTTTTGGACTCTACCAAAAATGAATCAAAATGTCATTTGGATCGGGCCTCATGTTGAATAACCACTTTTTAAACCCTCACAGTGACCAAAACTGCCATTTTTACAGAGTTTTGCTTACTCAAAATCTTCAATTTTTACCAATTTCAGGCACAGAAATGACTTTAAACACACTTATTTTAGTTGAACAAGTAATAACTCACATCCAACCGTCATTTAAAGTCAAAAGATTAAATATTAAAATTTCATCAATATTGACCATTTTTTCAACGTTCGACTGGTCCGGGGTCATCGTTTTTCATCAGAAAATTGATTTTTTGGACTCTACCAAAAATGATTCAAAATGTCATTTGGATCGGGCCTCATGTTGAATAACCACTTTTTAAACCCTCACAGTGACCAAAACTGCCATTTTTACAGAGTTTTGCTTACTCAAAATCTTCAATTTTGACCAATTTCAGGCACAGAAATGACTTTAAACACACTTATTTTAGTTGAAAAAGTAATAACTCACATCCAACCGTCATTTAAAGTCAAAAGATTAAATGTTAAAATGTCATCAATATTGACCATTTTTTCAACGTTCGACTGGTCCGGGGTCATCGTTTTTCATCAGAAAATTGATTTTTTGGACTCTACCAAAAATGATTCAAAATGTCATTTGGATCGGGCCTCATGTTGAATAACCACTTTTTAAACCCTCACAGTGACCAAAATTGCCATTTTTACAGAGTTTTGCTTACTCAAAATCTTCAATTTTGACCAATTTCAGGCACAGAAATGACTTTAAACACACTTATTGTAGTTGAAAAAGTAATAACTCACATCCAACCATCATTTAAAGTCAAAAGATTAAATGTTAAAATTTCATCAATATTGACCATTTTTTCAACGTTCGACTGGTCCGGGGTCATCTTTTTTCATCAGAAAATGGATTTTTTGGACTCTACCAAAAATGATTCAAAATGTCATTTGGATCAGGCCTCATGTTGAATAACCACTTTTTAAACCCTCACAGTGACCAAAACTGCCATTTTTACAGAGTTTTGCTTACTCAAAATCTTCAATTTTGACCAATTTCAGGCACAGAAATGACTTTAAACACACTTATTTTAGTTGAAAAAGCAATAACTCACATCCAACCGTCATTTAAAGTCAAAAGATTAAATGTTAAAATTTCATCAATATTGACCATTTTTTCAACGTTCGACTGGTCCGGGGTCATCGTTTTTCATCAGAAAATTGATTTTTTGGACTCTACCAAAAATGATTCAAAATGTCATTTGGATCGGGCCTCATGTTGAATAACCACTTTTTAAACCCTCACAGTGACCAAAATTGCCATTTTTACAGAGTTTTGCTTACTCAAAATCTTCAATTTTGACCAATTTCAGGCACAGAAATGACTTTAAACACACTTATTTTAGTTGAAAAAGTAATAACTCACATCCAACCGTCATTTAAAGTCAAAAGATTAAATGTTAAAATGTCATCAATATTGACCATTTTTTCAACGTTCGACTGGTCCGGGGTCATCGTTTTTCATCAGAAAATTGATTTTTTGGACTCTACCAAAAATGATTCAAAATGTCATTTGGATCGGGCCTCATGTTGAATAACCACTTTTTAAACCCTCACAGTGACCAAAATTGCCATTTTTACAGAGTTTTGCTTACTCAAAATCTTCAATTTTGACCAATTTCAGGCACAGAAATGACTTTAAACACACTTATTGTAGTTGAAAAAGTAATAACTCACATCCAACCATCATTTAAAGTCAAAAGATTAAATGTTAAAATTTCATCAATATTGACCATTTTTTCAACGTTCGACTGGTCCGGGGTCATCTTTTTTCATCAGAAAATTGATTTTTTGGACTCTACCAAAAATGATTCAAAATGTCATTTGGATCAGGCCTCATGTTGAATAACCACTTTTTAAACCCTCACAGTGACCAAAACTGCCATTTTTACAGAGTTTTGCTTACTCAAAATCTTCAATTTTGACCAATTTCAGGCACAGAAATGACTTTAAACACACTTATTTTAGTTGAAAAAGTAATAACTCACATCCAACCGTCATTTAAAGTCAAAAGATTAAATGTTAAAATGTCATCAATATTGACCATTTTTTCAACGTTCGACTGGTCCGGGGTCATCGTTTTTCATCAGAAAATTGATTTTTTGGACTCTACCAAAAATGATTCAAAATGTCATTTGGATCGGGCCTCATGTTGAATAACCACTTTTTAAACCCTCACAAAGACCAAAATTGCCATTTTTACAGAGTTTTGCTTACTCAAAATCTTCAATTTTGACCAATTTCAGGCACAGAAATGACTTTAAACACACTTATTGTAGTTGAAAAAGTAATAACTCACATCCAACCATCATTTAAAGTCAAAAGATTAAATGTTAAAATTTCATCAATATTGACCATTTTTTCAACGTTCGACTGGTCCGGGGTCATCGTTTTTCATCAGAAAATTGATTTTTTGGACTCTACCAAAAATGATTCAAAATGTCATTTGGATCGGGCCTCATGTTGAATAACCACTTTTTAAACCCTCACAGTGACCAAAATTGCCATTTTTACAGTTTTGCTTACTCAAAATCTTCAATTTTGACCAATTTCAGGCACAGAAATGACTTTAAACACACTTATTTTAGTTGAAAAAGTAATAACTCACATCCAACCGTCATTTAAAGTCAAAAGATTAAATATTAAAATTTCATCAATATTGACCATTTTTTCAACGTTCGACTGGTCCGGGGTCATCGTTTTTCATCAGAAAATTGATTTTTTGGACTCTACCAAAAATGATTCAAAATGTCATTTGGATCGGGCCTCATGTTGAATAACCACTTTTTAAACCCTCACAGTGACCAAAATTGCCATTTTTACAGAGTTTTGCTTACTCAAAATCTTCAATTTTGACCAATTTCAGGCACAGAAATGACTTTAAACACACTTATTTTAGTTGAAAAAGTAATAACTCACATCCAACCGTCATTTAAAGTCAAAAGATTAAATGTTAAAATGTCATCAATATTGACCATTTTTTCAACGTTCGACTGGTCCGGGGTCATCGTTTTTCATCAGAAAATTGATTTTTTGGACTCTACCAAAAATGATTCAAAATGTCATTTGGATCGGGCCTCATGTTGAATAACCACTTTTTAAACCCTCACAGTGACCAAAATTGCCATTTTTACAGAGTTTTGCTTACTCAAAATCTTCAATTTTGACCAATTTCAGGCACAGAAATGACTTTAAACACACTTATTTTAGTTGAAAAAGTAATAACTCACATCCAACCGTCATTTAAAGTCAAAAGATTAAATGTTAAAATGTCATCAATATTGACCATTTTTTCAACGTTCGACTGGTCCGGGGTCATCGTTTTTCATCAGAAAATTGATTTTTTGGACTCTACCAAAAATGATTCAAAATGTCATTTGGATCGGGCCTCATGTTGAATAACCACTTTTTAAACCCTCACAGTGACCAAAATTGCCATTTTTACAGAGTTTTGCTTACTCAAAATCTTCAATTTTGACCAATTTCAGGCACAGAAATGACTTTAAACACACTTATTTTAGTTGAAAAAGTCATAACTCACATCCAACCGTCATTTAAAGTCAAAAGATTAAATGTTAAACTTTCATCAATATTGACCATTTTTTAAACGTTCGACTGATCCGGGGTCATCGTTTTTCATCAGAAAATTGATTTTTTGGACTGTACCAAAAATGATTCAAAATGTCATTTGGATCGGGCCTCATGTTGAATAACCACTTTTTAAACCCTCACAGTGACCTAAATTGCCATTTTTACAGAGTTTTGCTTACTCAAAATCTTCAATTTTGACCAATTTCAGGCACAGAAATGACTTTAAACACACTTATTGTAGTTGAAAAAGTAATAACTCACATCCAACCATCATTTAAAGTCAAAAGATTAAATGTTAAAATTTCATCAATATTGACCATTTTTTCAACGTTCGACTGGTCCGGGGTCATCGTTTTTCATCAGAAAATTGATTTTTTGGACTCTACCAAAAATGATTCAAAATGTCATTTGGATCGGGCCTCATGTTGAATAACCACTTTTTAAACCCTCACAGTGACTAAAATTGCCATTTTTACAGTTTTGCTTACTCAAAATCTTCAATTTTGACCAATTTCAGGCACAGAAATGACTTTAAACACACTTATTTTAGTTGAAAAAGTAATAACTCACATCCAACCGTCATTTAAAGTGAAAAGATTAAATATTAAAATTTCATCAATATTGACCATTTTTTCAACGTTCGACTGGTCCGGGGTCATCGTTTTTCATCAGAAAATTGATTTTTTGGACTCTACCAAAAATGATTCAAAATGTCATTTGGATCGGGCCTCATGTTGAATAACCACTTTTTAAACCCTCACAGTGACCAAAATTGCCATTTTTACAGAGTTTGCTTACTCAAAATCTTCAATTTTGACCAATTTCAGGCACAGAAATGACTTTAAACACACTTATTTTAGTTGAAAAAGTAATAACTCACATCCAACCATCATTTAAAGTCAAAAGATTAAATGTTAAAATTTCATCAATATTGACCATTTTTTCAACGTTCGACTGGTCCGGGGTCATCGTTTTTCATCAGAAAATTGATTTTTTGGACTCCACCAAAAATGATTCAAAATGTCATTTGGATCGGGCCTCATGTTGAATAACCACTTTTTAAACCCTCACAGTGACCAAAACTGCCATTTTTACAGAGTTTTGCTTACTCAAAATCTTCAATTTTGACCAATTTCAGGCACAGAAATGACTTTAAACACACTTATTTTAGTTGAAAAAGTAATAACTCACATCCAACCGTCATTTAAAGTCAAAAGATTAAATGTTAAAATTTCATCAATATTGACCATTTTTTCAACGTTCGACTGGTCCGGGGTCATCGTTTTTCATCAGAAAATTGATTTTTTGGACTCTACCAAAAATGATTCAAAATGTCATTTGGATCGGGCCTCATGTTGAATAACCACTTTTTAAACCCTCACAGTGACCAAAACTGCCATTTTTACAGAGTTTTGCTTACTCAAAATCTTCAATTTTGACCAATTTCAGGCACAGAAATGACTTTAAACACACTTATTTTAGTTGAAAAAGTAATAACTCACATCCAACCGTCATTTAAAGTCAAAAGATTAAATGTTAAAATTTCATCAATATTGACCATTTTTTCAACGTTCGACTGGTCCGGGGTCATCGTTTTTCATCAGAAAATTGATTTTTTGGACTCTACCAAAAATGATTCAAAATGTCATTTGGATCGGGCCTCATGTTGAATAACCCCTTTTTAAACCCTCACAGTGACCAAAACTGCCATTTTTACAGAGTTTTGCTTACTCAAAATTTTCAATTTTGACCAATTTCAGGCACAGAAATGACTTTAAACACACTTATTTTAGTTGAAAAAGTAATAACTCACATCCAACCGTCATTTAAAGTCAAAAGATTAAATATTAAAATTTCATCAATATTGACCATTTTTTCAACGTTCGACTGGTCCGGGGTCATCGTTTTTCATCAGAAAATTGAATTTTTGGACTCTACCAAAAATGATTCAAAATGTCATTTGGATCGGGCCTCATGTTGAATAACCACTTTTTAAACCCTCACAGTGACCAAAACTGCATTTTTTACAGAGTTTTGCTTACTCAAAATCTTCAAATTTGACCAATTTCAGGCACAGAAATGACTTTAAACACACTTATTTTAGTTGAAAAAGTAATAACTCACATCCAACCGTCATTTAAAGTCAAAAGATTAAATGTTAAAATTTCATCAATATTGACCATTTTTTCAACGTTCGACTGGTCCGGGGTCATCGTTTTTCATCAGAAAATTGATTTTTTGGACTCTACCAAAAATGAATCAAAATGTCATTTGGATCGGGCCTCATGTTGAATAACCACTTTTTAAACCCTCACAGTGACCAAAACTGCCATTTTTACAGAGTTTTGCTTACTCAAAATCTTCAATTTTTACCAATTTCAGGCACAGAAATGACTTTAAACACACTTATTTTAGTTGAACAAGTAATAACTCACATCCAACCGTCATTTAAAGTCAAAAGATTAAATATTAAAATTTCATCAATATTGACCATTTTTTCAACGTTCGACTGGTCCGGGGTCATCGTTTTTCATCAGAAAATTGATTTTTTGGACTCTACCAAAAATGATTCAAAATGTCATTTGGATCGGGCCTCATGTTGAATAACCACTTTTTAAACCCTCACAGTGACCAAAACTGCCATTTTTACAGAGTTTTGCTTACTCAAAATCTTCAATTTTGACCAATTTCAGGCACAGAAATGACTTTAAACACACTTATTTTAGTTGAAAAAGTAATAACTCACATCCAACCGTCATTTAAAGTCAAAAGATTAAATATTAAAATTTCATCAATATTGGCCATTTTTTCAACGTTCGACTGGTCCGGGGTCATCGTTTTTCATCAGAAAATTGATTTTTTGGACTCTACCAAAAATGATTCAAAATGTCATTTGGATCGGGCCTCATGTTGAATAACCACTTTTTAAACCCTCACAGTGACCAAAATTGCCATTTTTACAGAGTTTTGCTTACTCAAAATCTTCAATTTTGACCAATTTCAGGCACAGAAATGACTTTAAACACACTTATTTTAGTTGAAAAAGTAATAACTCACATCCAACCGTCATTTAAAGTCAAAAGATTAAATGTTAAAATGTCATCAATATTGACCATTTTTTCAACGTTCGACTGGTCCGGGGTCATCGTTTTTCATCAGAAAATTGATTTTTTGGACTCTACCAAAAATGATTCAAAATGTCATTTGGATCGGGCCTCATGTTGAATAACCACTTTTTAAACCCTCACAGTGACCAAAATTGCCATTTTTACAGAGTTTTGCTTACTCAAAATCTTCAATTTTGACCAATTTCAGGCACAGAAATGACTTTAAACACACTTATTGTAGTTGAAAAAGTAATAACTCACATCCAACCATCATTTAAAGTCAAAAGATTAAATGTTAAAATTTCATCAATATTGACCATTTTTTCAACGTTCGACTGGTCCGGGGTCATCTTTTTTCATCAGAAAATGGATTTTTTGGACTCTACCAAAAATGATTCAAAATGTCATTTGGATCAGGCCTCATGTTGAATAACCACTTTTTAAACCCTCACAGTGACCAAAACTGCCATTTTTACAGAGTTTTGCTTACTCAAAATCTTCAATTTTGACCAATTTCAGGCACAGAAATGACTTTAAACACACTTATTTTAGTTGAAAAAGCAATAACTCACATCCAACCGTCATTTAAAGTCAAAAGATTAAATGTTAAAATTTCATCAATATTGACCATTTTTTCAACGTTCGACTGGTCCGGGGTCATCGTTTTTCATCAGAAAATTGATTTTTTGGACTCTACCAAAAATGATTCAAAATGTCATTTGGATCGGGCCTCATGTTGAATAACCACTTTTTAAACCCTCACAGTGACCAAAATTGCCATTTTTACAGAGTTTTGCTTACTCAAAATCTTCAATTTTGACCAATTTCAGGCACAGAAATGACTTTAAACACACTTATTTTAGTTGAAAAAGTAATAACTCACATCCAACCGTCATTTAAAGTGAAAAGATTAAATATTAAAATTTCATCAATATTGACCATTTTTTTAACGTTCGACTGGTCCGGGGTAATCGTTTTTCATCAGAAAATGGATTTTTTGGACTCTACCAAAAATGATTCAAAATGTCATTTGGATCGGGCCTCATGTTGAATAACCACTTTTTAAACCCTAACAGTGACCAAAATTGCCATTTTTACAGAGTTTTGCTTACTCAAAATCTTCAATTTTGACCAATTTCAGGCACAGAAATGACTTTAAACACACTTATTTTAGTTGAAAAAGTAATAACTCACATCCAACCGTCATTTAAAGTCAAAAGATTAAATGTTAAAATTTCATCAATATTGACAATTTTTTCAACGTTCGACTTGGCCGGGGTCATCGTTTTTCATCAGAAAATGGATTTTTTGGACTCTACCAAAAATGATTCAAAATGTCATTTGGATCGGGCCTCATGTTGAATAACCACTTTTTAAACCCTCACAGTGACCAAAATTGCCATTTTTACAGAGTTTTGCTTACTCAAAATCTTCAATTTTGACCAATTTCAGGCACAGAAATGACTTTAAACACACTTATTGTAGTTGAAAAAGTAATAACTCACATCCAACCATCATTTAAAGTCAAAAGATTAAATATTAAAATTTCATCAATATTGACCATTTTTTCAACGTTCGACTGGTCCGGGGTCATCGTTTTTCATCAGAAAATTGATTTTTTGGACTCTACCAAAAATGATTCAAAATGTCATTTGGATCGGGCCTCATGTTGAATAACCACTTTTTAAACCCTCACAGTGACCAAAACTGCCATTTTTACAGAGTTTTGCTTACTCAAAATCTTCAATTTTGACCAATTTCAGGCACAGAAATGACTTTAAACACACTTATTGTAGTTGAAAAAGTAATAACTCACATCCAACCATCATTTAAAGTCAAAAGATTAAATATTAAAATTTCATCAATATTGACCATTTTTTCAACGTTCGACTGGTCCGGGGTCATCGTTTTTCATCAGAAAATTGATTTTTTGGACTCTACCAAAAATGATTCAAAATGTCATTTGGATCGGGCCTCATGTTGAATAACCACTTTTTAAACCCTCACAGTGACCAAAACTGCCATTTTTACAGAGTTTTGCTTACTCAAAATCTTCAATTTTGACCAATTTCAGGCACAGAAATGACTTTAAACACACTTATTTTAGTTGAAAAAGTAATAACTCACATCCAACCGTCATTTAAAGTCAAAAGATTAAATGTTAAAATTTCATCAATATTGACCATTTTTTCAACGTTCGACTGGTCCGGGGTCATCGTTTTTCATCAGAAAATTGATTTTTTGGACTCTACCAAAAATGATTCAAAATGTCATTTGGATCGGGCCTCATGTTGAATAACCCCTTTTTAAACCCTCACAGTGACCAAAACTGCCATTTTTACAGAGTTTTGCTTACTCAAAATTCAATTTTGACCAATTTCAGGCACAGAAATGACTTTAAACACACTTATTTTAGTTGAAAAAGTAATAACTCACATCCAACCGTCATTTAAAGTCAAAAGATTAAATGTTAAAATTTCATCAATATTGACCATTTTTTCAACGTTCGACTGGTCCGGGGTCATCGTTTTTCATCAGAAAATGGATTTTTTGGACTCTACCAAAAATTATTCAAAATGTCATTTGGATCAGGCCTCATGTTGAATAACCACTTTTTAAACCCTCACAGTGACCAAAACTGCCATTTTTACAGAGTTTTGCTTACTCAAAATCTTCAATTTTGACCAATTTCAGGCACAGAAATGACTTTAAACACACTTATTTTAGTTGAAAAAGTAATAACTCACATCCAACCGTCATTTAAAGTCAAAAGATTAAATGTTAAAATTTCATCAATATTGACCATTTTTTCAACGTTCGACTGGTCCGGGGTCATCATTTTTCATCAGAAAATTGATTTTTTGGACTCTACCAAAAATGATTCAAAATGTCATTTGGATCGGGCCTCATGTTGAATAACCACTTTTTAAACCCTCACAGTGACCAAAACTGCAATTTTTACAGAGTTTTGCTTACTCAAAATCTTCAAATTTGACCAATTTCAGGCACAGAAATGACTTTAAACACACTTATTTTAGTTGAAAAAGTAATAACTCACATCCAACCGTCATTTAAAGTCAAAAGATTAAATGTTAAAATTTCATCAATATCGACCATTTTTTCAACGTTCGACTGGTCCGGGGTCATCGTTTTTCATCAGAAAATTGATTTTTTGGACTCTACCAAAAATGAATCAAAATGTCATTTGGATCGGGCCTCATGTTGAATAACCACTTTTTAAACCCTCACAGTGACCAAAACTGCCATTTTTACAGAGTTTTGCTTACTCAAAATCTTCAATTTTTACCAATTTCAGGCACAGAAATGACTTTAAACACACTTATTTTAGTTGAACAAGTAATAACTCACATCCAACCGTCATTTAAAGTCAAAAGATTAAATATTAAAATTTCATCAATATTGACCATTTTTTCAACGTTCGACTGGTCCGGGGTCATCGTTTTTCATCAGAAAATTGATTTTTTGGACTCTACCAAAAATGATTCAAAATGTCATTTGGATCGGGCCTCATGTTGAATAACCACTTTTTAAACCCTCACAGTGACCAAAACTGCCATTTTTACAGAGTTTTGCTTACTCAAAATCTTCAATTTTGACCAATTTCAGGCACAGAAATGACTTTAAACACACTTATTTTAGTTGAAAAAGTAATAACTCACATCCAACCGTCATTTAAAGTCAAAAGATTAAATATTAAAATTTCATCAATATTGACCATTTTTTCAACGTTCGACTGGTCCGGGGTCATCGTTTTTCATCAGAAAATTGATTTTTTGGACTCTACCAAAAATGATTCAAAATGTCATTTGGATCGGGCCTCATGTTGAATAACCACTTTTTAAACCCTCACAGTGACCAAAATTGCCATTTTTACAGAGTTTTGCTTACTCAAAATCTTCAATTTTGACCAATTTCAGGCACAGAAATGACTTTAAACACACTTATTTTAGTTGAAAAAGTAATAACTCACATCCAACCGTCATTTAAAGTCAAAAGATTAAATGTTAAAATGTCATCAATATTGACCATTTTTTCAACGTTCGACTGGTCCGGGGTCATCGTTTTTCATCAGAAAATTGATTTTTTGGACTCTACCAAAAATGATTCAAAATGTCATTTGGATCGGGCCTCATGTTGAATAACCACTTTTTAAACCCTCACAGTGACCAAAATTGCCATTTTTACAGAGTTTTGCTTACTCAAAATCTTCAATTTTGACCAATTTCAGGCACAGAAATGACTTTAAACACACTTATTGTAGTTGAAAAAGTAATAACTCACATCCAACCATCATTTAAAGTCAAAAGATTAAATGTTAAAATTTCATCAATATTGACCATTTTTTCAACGTTCGACTGGTCCGGGGTCATCTTTTTTCATCAGAAAATTGATTTTTTGGACTCTACCAAAAATGATTCAAAATGTCATTTGGATCAGGCCTCATGTTGAATAACCACTTTTTAAACCCTCACAGTGACCAAAACTGCCATTTTTACAGAGTTTTGCTTACTCAAAATCTTCAATTTTGACCAATTTCAGGCACAGAAATGACTTTAAACACACTTATTTTAGTTGAAAAAGTAATAACTCACATCCAACCGTCATTTAAAGTCAAAAGATTAAATGTTAAAATGTCATCAATATTGACCATTTTTTCAACGTTCGACTGGTCCGGGGTCATCGTTTTTCATCAGAAAATTGATTTTTTGGACTCTACCAAAAATGATTCAAAATGTCATTTGGATCGGGCCTCATGTTGAATAACCACTTTTTAAACCCTCACAGTGACCAAAATTGCCATTTTTACAGAGTTTTGCTTACTCAAAATCTTCAATTTTGACCAATTTCAGGCACAGAAATGACTTTAAACACACTTATTGTAGTTGAAAAAGTAATAACTCACATCCAACCATCATTTAAAGTCAAAAGATTAAATGTTAAAATTTCATCAATATTGACCATTTTTTCAACGTTCGACTGGTCCGGGGTCATCGTTTTTCATCAGAAAATTGATTTTTTGGACTCTACCAAAAATGATTCAAAATGTCATTTGGATCGGGCCTCATGTTGAATAACCACTTTTTAAACCCTCACAGTGACCAAAATTGCCATTTTTACAGTTTTGCTTACTCAAAATCTTCAATTTTGACCAATTTCAGGCACAGAAATGACTTTAAACACACTTATTTTAGTTGAAAAAGTAATAACTCACATCCAACCGTCATTTAAAGTCAAAAGATTAAATATTAAAATTTCATCAATATTGACCATTTTTTCAACGTTCGACTGGTCCGGGGTCATCGTTTTTCATCAGAAAATTGATTTTTTGGACTCTACCAAAAATGATTCAAAATGTCATTTGGATCGGGCCTCATGTTGAATAACCACTTTTTAAACCCTCACAGTGACCAAAATTGCCATTTTTACAGAGTTTTGCTTACTCAAAATCTTCAATTTTGACCAATTTCAGGCACAGAAATGACTTTAAACACACTTATTTTAGTTGAAAAAGTAATAACTCACATCCAACCGTCATTTAAAGTCAAAAGATTAAATGTTAAAATGTCATCAATATTGACCATTTTTTCAACGTTCGACTGGTCCGGGGTCATCGTTTTTCATCAGAAAATTGATTTTTTGGACTCTACCAAAAATGATTCAAAATGTCATTTGGATCGGGCCTCATGTTGAATAACCACTTTTTAAACCCTCACAGTGACCAAAATTGCCATTTTTACAGAGTTTTGCTTACTCAAAATCTTCAATTTTGACCAATTTCAGGCACAGAAATGACTTTAAACACACTTATTTTAGTTGAAAAAGTAATAACTCACATCCAACCGTCATTTAAAGTCAAAAGATTAAATGTTAAAATGTCATCAATATTGACCATTTTTTCAACGTTCGACTGGTCCGGGGTCATCGTTTTTCATCAGAAAATTGATTTTTTGGACTCTACCAAAAATGATTCAAAATGTCATTTGGATCGGGCCTCATGTTGAATAACCACTTTTTAAACCCTCACAGTGACCAAAATTGCCATTTTTACAGAGTTTTGCTTACTCAAAATCTTCAATTTTGACCAATTTCAGGCACAGAAATGACTTTAAACACACTTATTTTAGTTGAAAAAGTCATAACTCACATCCAACCGTCATTTAAAGTCAAAAGATTAAATGTTAAACTTTCATCAATATTGACCATTTTTTAAACGTTCGACTGATCCGGGGTCATCGTTTTTCATCAGAAAATTGATTTTTTGGACTGTACCAAAAATGATTCAAAATGTCATTTGGATCGGGCCTCATGTTGAATAACCACTTTTTAAACCCTCACAGTGACCTAAATTGCCATTTTTACAGAGTTTTGCTTACTCAAAATCTTCAATTTTGACCAATTTCAGGCACAGAAATGACTTTAAACACACTTATTGTAGTTGAAAAAGTAATAACTCACATCCAACCATCATTTAAAGTCAAAAGATTAAATGTTAAAATTTCATCAATATTGACCATTTTTTCAACGTTCGACTGGTCCGGGGTCATCGTTTTTCATCAGAAAATTGATTTTTTGGACTCTACCAAAAATGATTCAAAATGTCATTTGGATCGGGCCTCATGTTGAATAACCACTTTTTAAACCCTCACAGTGACCAAAATTGCCATTTTTACAGTTTTGCTTACTCAAAATCTTCAATTTTGACCAATTTCAGGCACAGAAATGACTTTAAACACACTTATTTTAGTTGAAAAAGTAATAACTCACATCCAACCGTCATTTAAAGTGAAAAGATTAAATATTAAAATGTCATCAATATTGACCATTTTTTCAACGTTCGACTGGTCCGGGGTCATCGTTTTTCATCAGAAAATTGATTTTTTGGACTCTACCAAAAATGATTCAAAATGTCATTTGGATCGGGCCTCATGTTGAATAACCACTTTTTAAACCCTCACAGTGACCAAAATTGCCATTTTTACAGAGTTTGCTTACTCAAAATCTTCAATTTTGACCAATTTCAGGCACAGAAATGACTTTAAACACACTTATTTTAGTTGAAAAAGTAATAACTCACATCCAACCATCATTTAAAGTCAAAAGATTAAATGTTAAAATTTCATCAATATTGACCATTTTTTCAACGTTCGACTGGTCCGGGGTCATCGTTTTTCATCAGAAAATTGATTTTTTGGACTCCACCAAAAATGATTCAAAATGTCATTTGGATCGGGCCTCATGTTGAATAACCACTTTTTAAACCCTCACAGTGACCAAAACTGCCATTTTTACAGAGTTTTGCTTACTCAAAATCTTCAATTTTGACCAATTTCAGGCACAGAAATGACTTTAAACACACTTATTTTAGTTGAAAAAGTAATAACTCACATCCAACCGTCATTTAAAGTCAAAAGATTAAATGTTAAAATTTCATCAATATTGACCATTTTTTCAACGTTCGACTGGTCCGGGGTCATCGTTTTTCATCAGAAAATTGATTTTTTGAACTCTACCAAAAATGATTCAAAATGTCATTTGGATCGGGCCTCATGTTGAATAACCACTTATTAAACCCTCACAGTGACCAAAATTGCCATTTTTACAGAGTTTTGCTTACTCAAAATCTTCAATTTTGACCAATTTCAGGCACAGAAATGACTTTAAACACACTTATTTTAGTTGAAAAAGTAATAACTCACATCCAACCGTCATTTAAAGTCAAAAGATTAAATATTAAAATTTCATCAATATTGACCATTTTTTCAACGTTCGACTGGTCCGGGGTCATCGTTTTTCATCAGAAAATTGATTTTTTGGACTCTACCAAAAATGATTCAAAATGTCATTTGGATCGGGCCTCATGTTGAATAACCACTTTTTAAACCCTCACAGTGACCAAATTGCCATTTTTACAGAGTTTTGCTTACTCAAAATCTTCAATTTTGACCAATTTCAGGCACAGAAATGACTTTAAACACACTTATTTTAGTTGAAAAAGTAATAACTCGCATCCAACCGTCATTTAAAGTCAGAAGATTCAATGTTAAAATTTCATCAATATTGACAATTTTTTCAACGTTCGACTGGTCCGGGGTCATCGTTTTTCATCAGAAAATGGATTTTTTGGACTCTACCAAAAATGATTCAAAATGTCATTTGGATCGGGCCTCATGTTGAATAACCACTTTTTAAACCCTCACAGTGACCAAAATTGCCATTTTTACAGAGTTTTGCTTACTCAAAATCTTCAATTTTGACCAATTTCAGGCACAGAAATGACTTTAAACACACTTATTTTAGTTGAAAAAGTAATAACTCACATCCAACCATCATTTAAAGTCAAAAGATTAAATGTTAAAATTTCATCAATATTGACCATTTTTTCAACGTTCGACTGGTCCGGGGTCATCGTTTTTCATCAGAAAATTGATTTTTTGGACTCTACCAAAAATTATTCAAAATGTCATTTGGATCAGGCCTCATGTTGAATAACCACTTTTTAAACCCTCACAGTGACCAAAACTGCCATTTTTACAGAGTTTTGCTTACTCAAAATCTTCAATTTTGACCAATTTCAGGCACAGAAATGACTTTAAACACACTTATTTTAGTTGAAAAAGTAATAACTCACATCCAACCGTCATTTAAAGTCAAAAGATTAAATGTTAAAATTTCATCAATATTGACCATTTTTTCAACGTTCGACTGGTCCGGGGTCATCATTTTTCATCAGAAAATTGATTTTTTGGACTCTACCAAAAATGATTCAAAATGTCATTTGGATCGGGCCTCATGTTGAATAACCACTTTTTAAACCCTCACAGTGACCAAAACTGCAATTTTTACAGAGTTTTGCTTACTCAAAATCTTCAAATTTGACCAATTTCAGGCACAGAAATGACTTTAAACACACTTATTTTAGTTGAAAAAGTAATAACTCACATCCAACCGTCATTTAAAGTCAAAAGATTAAATGTTAAAATTTCATCAATATCGACCATTTTTTCAACGTTCGACTGGTCCGGGGTCATCGTTTTTCATCAGAAAATTGATTTTTTGGACTCTACCAAAAATGAATCAAAATGTCATTTGGATCGGGCCTCATGTTGAATAACCACTTTTTAAACCCTCACAGTGACCAAAACTGCCATTTTTACAGAGTTTTGCTTACTCAAAATCTTCAATTTTTACCAATTTCAGGCACAGAAATGACTTTAAACACACTTATTTTAGTTGAACAAGTAATAACTCACATCCAACCGTCATTTAAAGTCAAAAGATTAAATATTAAAATTTCATCAATATTGACCATTTTTTCAACGTTCGACTGGTCCGGGGTCATCGTTTTTCATCAGAAAATTGATTTTTTGGACTCTACCAAAAATGATTCAAAATGTCATTTGGATCGGGCCTCATGTTGAATAACCACTTTTTAAACCCTCACAGTGACCAAAACTGCCATTTTTACAGAGTTTTGCTTACTCAAAATCTTCAATTTTGACCAATTTCAGGCACAGAAATGACTTTAAACACACTTATTTTAGTTGAAAAAGTAATAACTCACATCCAACCGTCATTTAAAGTCAAAAGATTAAATATTAAAATTTCATCAATATTGACCATTTTTTCAACGTTCGACTGGTCCGGGGTCATCGTTTTTCATCAGAAAATTGATTTTTTGGACTCTACCAAAAATGATTCAAAATGTCATTTGGATCGGGCCTCATGTTGAATAACCACTTTTTAAACCCTCACAGTGACCAAAATTGCCATTTTTACAGAGTTTTGCTTACTCAAAATCTTCAATTTTGACCAATTTCAGGCACAGAAATGACTTTAAACACACTTATTTTAGTTGAAAAAGTAATAACTCACATCCAACCGTCATTTAAAGTCAAAAGATTAAATGTTAAAATGTCATCAATATTGACCATTTTTTCAACGTTCGACTGGTCCGGGGTCATCGTTTTTCATCAGAAAATTGATTTTTTGGACTCTACCAAAAATGATTCAAAATGTCATTTGGATCGGGCCTCATGTTGAATAACCACTTTTTAAACCCTCACAGTGACCAAAATTGCCATTTTTACAGAGTTTTGCTTACTCAAAATCTTCAATTTTGACCAATTTCAGGCACAGAAATGACTTTAAACACACTTATTGTAGTTGAAAAAGTAATAACTCACATCCAACCATCATTTAAAGTCAAAAGATTAAATGTTAAAATTTCATCAATATTGACCATTTTTTCAACGTTCGACTGGTCCGGGGTCATCTTTTTTCATCAGAAAATTGATTTTTTGGACTCTACCAAAAATGATTCAAAATGTCATTTGGATCAGGCCTCATGTTGAATAACCACTTTTTAAACCCTCACAGTGACCAAAACTGCCATTTTTACAGAGTTTTGCTTACTCAAAATCTTCAATTTTGACCAATTTCAGGCACAGAAATGACTTTAAACACACTTATTTTAGTTGAAAAAGTAATAACTCACATCCAACCGTCATTTAAAGTCAAAAGATTAAATGTTAAAATGTCATCAATATTGACCATTTTTTCAACGTTCGACTGGTCCGGGGTCATCGTTTTTCATCAGAAAATTGATTTTTTGGACTCTACCAAAAATGATTCAAAATGTCATTTGGATCGGGCCTCATGTTGAATAACCACTTTTTAAACCCTCACAGTGACCAAAATTGCCATTTTTACAGAGTTTTGCTTACTCAAAATCTTCAATTTTGACCAATTTCAGGCACAGAAATGACTTTAAACACACTTATTGTAGTTGAAAAAGTAATAACTCACATCCAACCATCATTTAAAGTCAAAAGATTAAATGTTAAAATTTCATCAATATTGACCATTTTTTCAACGTTCGACTGGTCCGGGGTCATCGTTTTTCATCAGAAAATTGATTTTTTGGACTCTACCAAAAATGATTCAAAATGTCATTTGGATCGGGCCTCATGTTGAATAACCACTTTTTAAACCCTCACAGTGACCAAAATTGCCATTTTTACAGTTTTGCTTACTCAAAATCTTCAATTTTGACCAATTTCAGGCACAGAAATGACTTTAAACACACTTATTTTAGTTGAAAAAGTAATAACTCACATCCAACCGTCATTTAAAGTCAAAAGATTAAATATTAAAATTTCATCAATATTGACCATTTTTTCAACGTTCGACTGGTCCGGGGTCATCGTTTTTCATCAGAAAATTGATTTTTTGGACTCTACCAAAAATGATTCAAAATGTCATTTGGATCGGGCCTCATGTTGAATAACCACTTTTTAAACCCTCACAGTGACCAAAATTGCCATTTTTACAGAGTTTTGCTTACTCAAAATCTTCAATTTTGACCAATTTCAGGCACAGAAATGACTTTAAACACACTTATTTTAGTTGAAAAAGTAATAACTCACATCCAACCGTCATTTAAAGTCAAAAGATTAAATGTTAAAATGTCATCAATATTGACCATTTTTTCAACGTTCGACTGGTCCGGGGTCATCGTTTTTCATCAGAAAATTGATTTTTTGGACTCTACCAAAAATGATTCAAAATGTCATTTGGATCGGGCCTCATGTTGAATAACCACTTTTTAAACCCTCACAGTGACCAAAATTGCCATTTTTACAGAGTTTTGCTTACTCAAAATCTTCAATTTTGACCAATTTCAGGCACAGAAATGACTTTAAACACACTTATTTTAGTTGAAAAAGTAATAACTCACATCCAACCGTCATTTAAAGTCAAAAGATTAAATGTTAAAATGTCATCAATATTGACCATTTTTTCAACGTTCGACTGGTCCGGGGTCATCGTTTTTCATCAGAAAATTGATTTTTTGGACTCTACCAAAAATGATTCAAAATGTCATTTGGATCGGGCCTCATGTTGAATAACCACTTTTTAAACCCTCACAGTGACCAAAATTGCCATTTTTACAGAGTTTTGCTTACTCAAAATCTTCAATTTTGACCAATTTCAGGCACAGAAATGACTTTAAACACACTTATTTTAGTTGAAAAAGTCATAACTCACATCCAACCGTCATTTAAAGTCAAAAGATTAAATGTTAAACTTTCATCAATATTGACCATTTTTTAAACGTTCGACTGATCCGGGGTCATCGTTTTTCATCAGAAAATTGATTTTTTGGACTGTACCAAAAATGATTCAAAATGTCATTTGGATCGGGCCTCATGTTGAATAACCACTTTTTAAACCCTCACAGTGACCTAAATTGCCATTTTTACAGAGTTTTGCTTACTCAAAATCTTCAATTTTGACCAATTTCAGGCACAGAAATGACTTTAAACACACTTATTGTAGTTGAAAAAGTAATAACTCACATCCAACCATCATTTAAAGTCAAAAGATTAAATGTTAAAATTTCATCAATATTGACCATTTTTTCAACGTTCGACTGGTCCGGGGTCATCGTTTTTCATCAGAAAATTGATTTTTTGGACTCTACCAAAAATGATTCAAAATGTCATTTGGATCGGGCCTCATGTTGAATAACCACTTTTTAAACCCTCACAGTGACCAAAATTGCCATTTTTACAGTTTTGCTTACTCAAAATCTTCAATTTTGACCAATTTCAGGCACAGAAATGACTTTAAACACACTTATTTTAGTTGAAAAAGTAATAACTCACATCCAACCGTCATTTAAAGTGAAAAGATTAAATATTAAAATGTCATCAATATTGACCATTTTTTCAACGTTCGACTGGTCCGGGGTCATCGTTTTTCATCAGAAAATTGATTTTTTGGACTCTACCAAAAATGATTCAAAATGTCATTTGGATCGGGCCTCATGTTGAATAACCACTTTTTAAACCCTCACAGTGACCAAAATTGCCATTTTTACAGAGTTTGCTTACTCAAAATCTTCAATTTTGACCAATTTCAGGCACAGAAATGACTTTAAACACACTTATTTTAGTTGAAAAAGTAATAACTCACATCCAACCATCATTTAAAGTCAAAAGATTAAATGTTAAAATTTCATCAATATTGACCATTTTTTCAACGTTCGACTGGTCCGGGGTCATCGTTTTTCATCAGAAAATTGATTTTTTGGACTCCACCAAAAATGATTCAAAATGTCATTTGGATCGGGCCTCATGTTGAATAACCACTTTTTAAACCCTCACAGTGACCAAAACTGCCATTTTTACAGAGTTTTGCTTACTCAAAATCTTCAATTTTGACCAATTTCAGGCACAGAAATGACTTTAAACACACTTATTTTAGTTGAAAAAGTAATAACTCACATCCAACCGTCATTTAAAGTCAAAAGATTAAATGTTAAAATTTCATCAATATTGACCATTTTTTCAACGTTCGACTGGTCCGGGGTCATCGTTTTTCATCAGAAAATTGATTTTTTGAACTCTACCAAAAATGATTCAAAATGTCATTTGGATCGGGCCTCATGTTGAATAACCACTTATTAAACCCTCACAGTGACCAAAATTGCCATTTTTACAGAGTTTTGCTTACTCAAAATCTTCAATTTTGACCAATTTCAGGCACAGAAATGACTTTAAACACACTTATTTTAGTTGAAAAAGTAATAACTCACATCCAACCGTCATTTAAAGTCAAAAGATTAAATATTAAAATTTCATCAATATTGACCATTTTTTCAACGTTCGACTGGTCCGGGGTCATCGTTTTTCATCAGAAAATTGATTTTTTGGACTCTACCAAAAATGATTCAAAATGTCATTTGGATCGGGCCTCATGTTGAATAACCACTTTTTAAACCCTCACAGTGACCAAAATTGCCATTTTTACAGAGTTTTGCTTACTCAAAATCTTCAATTTTGACCAATTTCAGGCACAGAAATGACTTTAAACACACTTATTTTAGTTGAAAAAGTAATAACTCGCATCCAACCGTCATTTAAAGTCAGAAGATTAAATGTTAAAATTTCATCAATATTGACAATTTTTTCAACGTTCGACTGGTCCGGGGTCATCGTTTTTCATCAGAAAATGGATTTTTTGGACTCTACCAAAAATGATTCAAAATGTCATTTGGATCGGGCCTCATGTTGAATAACCACTTTTTAAACCCTCACAGTGACCAAAATTGCCATTTTTACAGAGTTTTGCTTACTCAAAATCTTCAATTTTGACCAATTTCAGGCACAGAAATGACTTTAAACACACTTATTTTAGTTGAAAAAGTAATAACTCACATCCAACCATCATTTAAAGTCAAAAGATTAAATGTTAAAATTTCATCAATATTGACCATTTTTTCAACGTTCGACTGGTCCGGGGTAATCGTTTTTCATCAGAAAATGGATTTTTTGGACTCTACCAAAAATGATTCAAAATGTCATTTGGATCGGGCCTCATGTTGAATAACCACTTTTTAAACCCTCACAGTGACCAAAATTGCCATTTTTACAGAGTTTTGCTTACTCAAAATCTTCAATTTTGACCAATTTCAGGCACAGAAATTACTTTAAACACACTTATTTTAGTTGAAAAAGTAATAACTCACATCCAACCATCATTTAAAGTCAAAAGATTAAATGTTAAAATTTCATCAATATTGACCATTTTTTCAACGTTCGACTGGTCCGGGGTCATCGTTTTTCATCAGAAAATGGATTTTTTGGACTCTACCAAAAATGATTCAAAATGTCATTTGGATCGGGCCTCATGTTGAATAACCACTTTTTAAACCCTCACAGTGACCAAAATTGCCATTTTTACAGAGTTTTGCTTACTCAAAATCTTCAATTTTGACCAATTTCAGGCACAGAAATGACTTTAAACACACTTATTGTAGTTGAAAAAGTAATAACTCACATCCAACCGTCATTTAAAGTCAAAAGATTAAATGTTAAAATTTCATCAATATTGACCATTTTTTCAACGTTCAACTGGTCATCGTTTTTCATCAGAAAATTGATTTTTTGGACTCTACCAAAAATGATTCAAAATGTCATTTGGATCAGGCCTCATGTTGAATAACCACTTTTTAAACCCTCACAGTGACCAAAACTGCCATTTTTACAGAGTTTTGCTTACTCAAAATCTTCAATTTTGACCAATTTCAGGCACAGAAATGACTTTAAACACACTTATTTTAGTTGAAAAAGTAATAACTCACATCCAACCGTCATTTAAAGTCAAAAGATTAAATGTTAAAATTTCATCAATATTGACCATTTTTTCAACGTTCGACTGGTCCGGGGTCATCGTTTTTCATCAGAAAATTGATTTTTTGGACTCTACCAAAAATGATTCAAAATGTCATTTGGATCTGGCCTCATGTTGAATAACCACTTTTTAAACCCTCACAGTGACCAAAATTGCCATTTTTACAGAGTTTTGCTTACTCAAAATTTTCAATTTTGACCAATTTCAGGCACAGAAATGACTTTAAACACACTTATTGTAGTTGAAAAAGTAATAACTCACATCCAACCGTCATTTAAAGTCAAAAGATTAAATGTTAAAATTTCATCAATATTGACCATTTTTTCAACGTTCAACTGGTCCGGGGTCATCGTTTTTCATCAGAAAATTGATTTTTTGGACTCTACCAAAAATGATTCAAAATGTCATTTGGATCGGGCCTCATGTTGAATAACCACTTTTTAAACCCTAACAGTGACCAAAATTGCCATTTTTACAGAGTTTTGCTTACTCAAAATCTTCAATTTTGACCAATTTCAGGCACAGAAATGACTTTAAACACACTTATTTTAGTTGAAAAAGTAATAACTCACATCCAACCGTCATTTAAAGTCAAAAGATTAAATGTTAAAATTTCATCAATATTGACAATTTTTTCAACGTTCGACTTGGCCGGGGTCATCGTTTTTCATCAGAAAATGGATTTTTTGGACTCTACCAAAAATGATTCAAAATGTCATTTGGATCGGGCCTCATGTTGAATAACCACTTTTTAAACCCTCACAGTGACCAAAATTGCCATTTTTACAGAGTTTTGCTTACTCAAAATCTTCAATTTTGACCAATTTCAGGCACAGAAATGACTTTAAACACACTTTTTGTAGTTGAAAAAGTAATAACTCACATCCAACCATCATTTAAAGTCAAAAGATTAAATATTAAAATTTCATCAATATTGACCATTTTTTCAACGTTCGACTGGTCCGGGGTCATCGTTTTTCATCAGAAAATTGATTTTTTGGACTCTACCAAAAATGATTCAAAATGTCATATGGATCGCGCCTCATGTTGAATAACCACTTTTTAAACCCTCACAGTGACCAAAACTGCAATTTTTACAGAGTTTTGCTTACTCAAAATCTTCAATTTTGACCAATTTCAGGCACAGAAATGACTTTAAACACACTTATTGTAGTTGAAAAAGTAATAACTCACATCCAACCATCATTTAAAGTCAAAAGATTAAATATTAAAATTTCATCAATATTGACCATTTTTTCAACGTTCGACTGGTCCGGGGTCATCGTTTTTCATCAGAAAATTGATTTTTTGGACTCTACCAAAAATGATTCAAAATGTCATTTGGATCGGGCCTCATGTTGAATAACCACTTTTTAAACCCTCACAGTGACCAAAACTGCCATTTTTACAGAGTTTTGCTTACTCAAAATCTTCAATTTTGACCAATTTCAGGCACAGAAATGACTTTAAACACACTTATTTTAGTTGAAAAAGTAATAACTCACATCCAACCGTCATTTAAAGTCAAAAGATTAAATGTTAAAATTTCATCAATATTGACCATTTTTTCAACGTTCGACTGGTCCGGGGTCATCGTTTTTCATCAGAAAATTGATTTTTTGGACTCTACCAAAAATGATTCAAAATGTCGTTTGGATCGGGCCTCATGTTGAATAACCCCTTTTTAAACCCTCACAGTGACCAAAACTGCCATTTTTACAGAGTTTTGCTTACTCAAAATCTTCAATTTTGACCAATTTCAGGCACAGAAATGACTTTAAACACACTTATTTTAGTTGAAAAAGTAATAACTCACATCCAACCGTCATTTAAAGTCAAAAGATTAAATATTAAAATTTCATCAATATTGACCATTTTTTCAACGTTCGACTGGTCCGGGGTCATCGTTTTTCATCAGAAAATTGATTTTTTGGACTCTACCAAAAATTATTCAAAATGTCATTTGGATCAGGCCTCATGTTGAATAACCCCTTTTTAAACCCTCACAGTGACCAAAACTGCCATTTTTACAGAGTTTTGCTTACTCAAAATCTTCAATTTTGACCAATTTCAGGCACAGAAATGACTTTAAACACACTTATTTTAGTTGAAAAAGTAATAACTCACATCCAACCGTCATTTAAAGTCAAAAGATTAAATATTAAAATTTCATCAATATTGACCATTTTTTCAACGTTCGACTGGTCCGGGGTCATCGTTTTTCATCAGAAAATTGATTTTTTGGACTCTACCAAAAATTATTCAAAATGTCATTTGGATCGGGCCTCATGTTGAATAACCACTTTTTAAACCCTCACAGTGACCAAAATTGCCATTTTTACAGAGTTTTGCTTACTCAAAATCTTCAATTTTGACCAATTTCAGGCACAGAAATGACTTTAAACACACTTATTTTAGTTGAAAAAGTAATAACTCACATCCAACCGTCATTTAAAGTCAAAAGATTAAATGTTAAAATTTCATCAATATTGACCATTTTTTCAACGTTCGACTGGTCTGGGGTCATCGTTTTTCATCAGAAAATGGATTTTTTGGACTCTACCAAAAATGATTCAAAATGTCATTTGGATCAGGCCTCATGTTGAATAACCACTTTTTAAACCCTCACAGTGACCAAAACTGCCATTTTTACAGAGTTTTGCTTACTCAAAATCTTCAATTTTGACCAATTTCAGGCACAGAAATGACTTTAAACACACTTATTTTAGTTGAAAAAGTAATAACTCACATCCAACCGTCATTTAAAGTCAAAAGATTAAATGTTAAAATTTCATCAATATTGACCATTTTTTCAACGTTCGACTGGTCCGGGGTCATCGTTTTTCATCAGAAAATTGATTTTTTGGACTCTACCAAAAATGATTCAAAATGTCATTTGGATCGGGCCTCATGTTGAATAACCACTTTTTAAACCCTCACAGTGACCAAAACTGCAATTTTTACAGAGTTTTGCTTACTCAAAATCTTCAATTTTGACCAATTTCAGGCACAGAAATGACTTTAAACACACTTATTTTAGTTGAAAAAGTAATAACTCACATCCAACCGTCATTTAAAGTCAAAAGATTAAATATTAAAATGTCATCAATATTGACCATTTTTTCAACGTTCGACTGGTCCAGGGTCATCGTTTTTCATCAGAAAATTGATTTTTTGGACTCTACCAAAAATGATTCAAAATGTCATTTGGATCGGGCCTCATGTTGAATAACCACTTTTTAAACCCTCACAGTGACCAAAATTGCCATTTTTACAGAGTTTTGCTTACTCAAAATCTTCAATTTTGACCAATTTCAGGCACAGAAATGACTTTAAACACACTTATTTTAGTTGAAAAAGTCATAACTCACATCCAACCGTCATTTAAAGTCAAAAGATTAAATGTTAAACTTTCATCAATATTGACCATTTTTTCAACGTTCGACTGGTCCAGGGTCATCGTTTTTCATCAGAAAATTGATTTTTTGGACTCTACCAAAAATGATTCAAAATGTCATTTGGATCGGGCCTCATGTTGAATAACCACTTTTTAAACCCTCACAGTGACCAAAACTGCAATTTTTACAGAGTTTTGCTTACTCAAAATCTTCAATTTTGACCAATTTCAGGCACAGAAATGACTTTAAACACACTTATTTTAGTTGAAAAAGTAATAACTCACATCCAACCGTCATTTAAAGTCAAAAGATTAAATGTTAAAATTTCATCAATATTGACCATTTTTTCAACGTTCGACTGGTCCGGGGTCATCGTTTTTCATCAGAAAATTGATTTTTTGGACTCTACCAAAAATGATTCAAAATGTCATTTGGATCGGGCCTCATGTTGAATAACCACTTTTTAAACCCTCACAGTGACCAAAACTGCAATTTTTACAGAGTTTTGCTTACTCAAAATCTTCAATTTTGACCAATTTCAGGCACAGAAATGACTTTAAACACACTTATTTTAGTTGAAAAAGTAATAACTCACATCCAACCGTCATTTAAAGTCAAAAGATTAAATATTAAAATGTCATCAATATTGACCATTTTTTCAACGCTCGACTGGTCCAGGGTCATCGTTTTTCATCAGAAAATTGATTTTTTGGACTCTACCAAAAATGATTCAAAATGTCATTTGGATCGGGCCTCATGTTGAATAACCACTTTTTAAACCCTCACAGTGACCAAAATTGCCATTTTTACAGAGTTTTGCTTACTCAAAATCTTCAATTTTGACCAATTTCAGGCACAGAAATGACTTTAAACACACTTATTTTAGTTGAAAAAGTCATAACTCACATCCAACCGTCATTTAAAGTCAAAAGATTAAATGTTAAACTTTCATCAATATTGACCATTTTTTCAACGTTCGACTGGTCCAGGGTCATCGTTTTTCATCAGAAAATTGATTTTTTGGACTCTACCAAAAATGATTCAAAATGTCATTTGGATCGGGCCTCATGTTGAATAACCACTTTTTAAACCCTCACAGTGACCAAAACTGCAATTTTTACAGAGTTTTGCTTACTCAAAATCTTCAATTTTGACCAATTTCAGGCACAGAAATGACTTTAAACACACTTATTGTAGTTGAAAAAGTAATAACTCACATCCAACCATCATTTAAAGTCAAAAGATTAAATGTTAAAATTTCATCAATATTGACCATTTTTTCAACGTTCGACTGGTCCGGGGTCATCTTTTTTCATCAGAAAATGGATTTTTTGGACTCTACCAAAATGATTCAAAATGTCATTTGGATCGGGCCTCATGTTGAATAACCACTTTTTAAACCCTCACAGTGACCAAAATTGCCATTTTTACAGAGTTTGCTTACTCAAAATCTTCAATTTTTACCAATTTCAGGCACGGAAATGACTTTAAACACACTTTTTTTAGTTGAAAAAGTAATAACTCACATCCAACCGTCATTTAAAGTCAAAAGATTAAATGTTAAAATTTCATCAATATTGACCATTTTTTCAACGTTCGACTGGTCCGGGGTAATCGTTTTTCATCAGAAAATTGATTTTTTGGACTCTACCAAAAATGATTCAAAATGTCATTTGGATCGGGCCTCATGTTGAATAACCACTTTTTAAACCCTAACAGTGACCAAAATTGCCATTTTTACAGAGTTTTGCTTACTCAAAATCTTCAATTTTGACCAATTTCAGGCACAGAAATGACTTTAAACACACTTATTTTAGTTGAAAAAGTAATAACTCGCATCCAACCGTCATTTAAAGTCAGAAGATTAAATGTTAAAATTTCATCAATATTGACAATTTTTTCAACGTTCGACTGGTCCGGGGTCATCGTTTTTCATCAGAAAATGGATTTTTTGGACTCTACCAAAAATGATTCAAAATGTCATTTGGATCGGGCCTCATGTTGAATAACCACTTTTTAAACCCTCACAGTGACCAAAATTGCCATTTTTACAGAGTTTTGCTTACTCAAAATCTTCAATTTTGACCAATTTCAGGCACAGAAATGACTTTAAACACACTTATTTTAGTTGAAAAAGTAATAACTCACATCCAACCATCATTTAAAGTCAAAAGATTAAATGTTAAAATTTCATCAATATTGACCATTTTTTCAACGTTCGACTGGTCCGGGGTAATCGTTTTTCATCAGAAAATGGATTTTTTGGACTCTACCAAAAATGATTCAAAATGTCATTTGGATCGGGCCTCATGTTGAATAACCACTTTTTAAACCCTCACAGTGACCAAAATTGCCATTTTTACAGAGTTTTGCTTACTCAAAATCTTCAATTTTGACCAATTTCAGGCACAGAAATGACTTTAAACACACTTATTGTAGTTGAAAAAGTAATAACTCACATCCAACCGTCATTTAAAGTCAAAAGATTAAATGTTAAAATTTCATCAATATTGACCATTTTTTCAACGTTCAACTGGTCATCGTTTTTCATCAGAAAATTGATTTTTTGGACTCTACCAAAAATGATTCAAAATGTCATTTGGATCAGGCCTCATGTTGAATAACCACTTTTTAAACCCTCACAGTGACCAAAACTGCCATTTTTACAGAGTTTTGCTTACTCAAAATCTTCAATTTTGACCAATTTCAGGCACAGAAATGACTTTAAACACACTTATTTTAGTTGAA
This sequence comes from Lissotriton vulgaris, assembly GCF_964263255.1. Lineage (NCBI taxonomy): Eukaryota > Metazoa > Chordata > Amphibia > Caudata > Salamandridae > Lissotriton > Lissotriton vulgaris. The sequence continues at coordinate 218,770 of NW_028243455.1, read as the reverse complement.
AAAGTAATAACTCACATCCAACCGTCATTTAAAGTCAAAAGATTAAATGTTAAAATTTCATCAATATTGACCATTTTTTCAACGTTCGACTGGTCCGGGGTCATCGTTTTTCATCAGAAAATTGATTTTTTGGACTCTACCAAAAATGATTCAAAATGTCATTTGGATCTGGCCTCATGTTGAATAACCACTTTTTAAACCCTCACAGTGACCAAAATTGCCATTTTTACAGAGTTTTGCTTACTCAAAATTTTCAATTTTGACCAATTTCAGGCACAGAAATGACTTTAAACACACTTATTGTAGTTGAAAAAGTAATAACTCACATCCAACCGTCATTTAAAGTCAAAAGATTAAATGTTAAAATTTCATCAATATTGACCATTTTTTCAACGTTCAACTGGTCCGGGGTCATCGTTTTTCATCAGAAAATTGATTTTTTGGACTCTACCAAAAATGATTCAAAATGTCATTTGGATCAGGCCTCATGTTGAATAACCACTTTTTAAACCCTAACAGTGACCAAAATTGCCATTTTTACAGAGTTTTGCTTACTCAAAATCTTCAATTTTGACCAATTTCAGGCACAGAAATGACTTTAAACACACTTATTTTAGTTGAAAAAGTAATAACTCACATCCAACCGTCATTTAAAGTCAAAAGATTAAATGTTAAAATTTCATCAATATTGACAATTTTTTCAACGTTCGACTTGGCCGGGGTCATCGTTTTTCATCAGAAAATGGATTTTTTGGACTCTACCAAAAATGATTCAAAATGTCATTTGGATCGGGCCTCATGTTGAATAACCACTTTTTAAACCCTCACAGTGACCAAAATTGCCATTTTTACAGAGTTTTGCTTACTCAAAATCTTCAATTTTGACCAATTTCAGGCACAGAAATGACTTTAAACACACTTATTGTAGTTGAAAAAGTAATAACTCACATCCAACCATCATTTAAAGTCAAAAGATTAAATATTAAACTTTCATCAATATTGACCATTTTTTCAACGTTCGACTGGTCCGGGGTCATCGTTTTTCATCAGAAAATTGATTTTTTGGACTCTACCAAAAATGATTCAAAATGTCATTTGGATCGCGCCTCATGTTGAATAACCACTTTTTAAACCCTCACAGTGACCAAAACTGCAATTTTTACAGAGTTTTGCTTACTCAAAATCTTCAATTTTGACCAATTTCAGGCACAGAAATGACTTTAAACACACTTATTGTAGTTGAAAAAGTAATAACTCACATCCATCCATCATTTAAAGTCAAAAGATTAAATATTAAAATTTCATCAATATTGACCATTTTTTCAACGTTCGACTGGTCCGGGGTCATCGTTTTTCATCAGAAAATTGATTTTTTGGACTCTACCAAAAATGATTCAAAATGTCATTTGGATCGGGCCTCATGTTGAATAACCACTTTTTAAACCCTCACAGTGACCAAAACTGCCATTTTTACAGAGTTTTGCTTACTCAAAATCTTCAATTTTGACCAATTTCAGGCACAGAAATGACTTTAAACACACTTATTTTAGTTGAAAAAGTAATAACTCACATCCAACCGTCATTTAAAGTCAAAAGATTAAATGTTAAAATTTCATCAATATTGACCATTTTTTCAACGTTCGACTGGTCCGGGGTCATCGTTTTTCATCAGAAAATTGATTTTTTGGACTCTACCAAAAATGATTCAAAATGTCGTTTGGATCGGGCCTCATGTTGAATAACCCCTTTTTAAACCCTCACAGTGACCAAAACTGCCATTTTTACAGAGTTTTGCTTACTCAAAATCTTCAATTTTGACCAATTTCAGGCACAGAAATGACTTTAAACACACTTATTTTAGTTGAAAAAGTAATAACTCACATCCAACCGTCATTTAAAGTCAAAAGATTAAATATTAAAATTTCATCAATATTGACCATTTTTTCAACGTTCGACTGGTCCGGGGTCATCGTTTTTCATCAGAAAATTGATTTTTTGGACTCTACCAAAAATTATTCAAAATGTCATTTGGATCGGGCCTCATGTTGAATAACCCCTTTTTAAACCCTCACAGTGACCAAAACTGCCATTTTTACAGAGTTTTGCTTACTCAAAATCTTCAATTTTGACCAATTTCAGGCACAGAAATGACTTTAAACACACTTATTTTAGTTGAAAAAGTAATAACTCACATCCAACCGTCATTTAAAGTCAAAAGATTAAATATTAAAATTTCATCAATATTGACCATTTTTTCAACGTTCGACTGGTCCGGGGTCATCGTTTTTCATCAGAAAATTGATTTTTTGGACTCTACCAAAAATTATTCAAAATGTCATTTGGATCGGGCCTCATGTTGAATAACCACTTTTTAAACCCTCACAGTGACCAAAATTGCCATTTTTACAGAGTTTTGCTTACTCAAAATCTTCAATTTTGACCAATTTCAGGCACAGAAATGACTTTAAACACACTTATTTTAGTTGAAAAAGTAATAACTCACATCCAACCGTCATTTAAAGTCAAAAGATTAAATGTTAAAATTTCATCAATATTGACCATTTTTTCAACGTTCGACTGGTCTGGGGTCATCGTTTTTCATCAGAAAATGGATTTTTTGGACTCTACCAAAAATGATTCAAAATGTCATTTGGATCAGGCCTCATGTTGAATAACCACTTTTTAAACCCTCACAGTGACCAAAACTGCCATTTTTACAGAGTTTTGCTTACTCAAAATCTTCAATTTTGACCAATTTCAGGCACAGAAATGACTTTAAACACACTTATTTTAGTTGAAAAAGTAATAACTCACATCCAACCGTCATTTAAAGTCAAAAGATTAAATGTTAAAATTTCATCAATATTGACCATTTTTTCAACGTTCGACTGGTCCGGGGTCATCGTTTTTCATCAGAAAATTGATTTTTTGGACTCTACCAAAAATGATTCAAAATGTCATTTGGATCGGGCCTCATGTTGAATAACCACTTTTTAAACCCTCACAGTGACCAAAACTGCAATTTTTACAGAGTTTTGCTTACTCAAAATCTTCAATTTTGACCAATTTCAGGCACAGAAATGACTTTAAACACACTTATTTTAGTTGAAAAAGTAATAACTCACATCCAACCGTCATTTAAAGTCAAAAGATTAAATATTAAAATGTCATCAATATTGACCATTTTTTCAACGTTCGACTGGTCCGGGGTCATCGTTTTTCATCAGAAAATTGATTTTTTGGACTCTACCAAAAATGATTCAAAATGTCATTTGGATCGGGCCTCATGTTGAATAACCACTTTTTAAACCCTCACAGTGACCAAAATTGCCATTTTTACAGAGTTTTGCTTACTCAAAATCTTCAATTTTGACCAATTTCAGGCACAGAAATGACTTTAAACACACTTATTTTAGTTGAAAAAGTCATAACTCACATCCAACCGTCATTTAAAGTCAAAAGATTAAATGTTAAACTTTCATCAATATTGACCATTTTTTCAACGTTCGACTGGTCCGGGGTCATCGTTTTTCATCAGAAAATTGATTTTTTGGACTCTACCAAAAATGATTCAAAATGTCATTTGGATCGGGCCTCATGTTGAATAACCACTTTTTAAACCCTCACAGTGACCAAAACTGCAATTTTTACAGAGTTTTGCTTACTCAAAATCTTCAATTTTGACCAATTTCAGGCACAGAAATGACTTTAAACACACTTATTGTAGTTGAAAAAGTAATAACTCACATCCAACCATCATTTAAAGTCAAAAGATTAAATGTTAAAATTTCATCAATATTGACCATTTTTTCAACGTTCGACTGGTCCGGGGTCATCTTTTTTCATCAGAAAATGGATTTTTTGGACTCTACCAAAATGATTCAAAATGTCATTTGGATCGGGCTTCATGTTGAATAACCACTTTTTAAACCCTCACAGTGACCAAAATTGCCATTCTTACAGAGTTTTGCTTACTCAAAATCTTCAATTTTGACCAATTTCAGGCACAGAAATGACTTTAAACACACTTATTGTAGTTGAAAAAGTAATAACTCACATCCAACCATCATTTAAAGTCAAAAGATTAAATATTAAAATTTCATCAATATTGACCATTTTTTCAACGTTCGACTGGTCCGGGGTCATCGTTTTTCATCAGAAAATTGATTTTTTGGACTCTACCAAAAATGATTCAAAATGTCATTTGGATCGGGCCTCATGTTGAATAACCACTTTTTAAACCCTCACAGTGACCAAAACTGCCATTTTTACAGAGTTTTGCTTACTCAAAATCTTCAATTTTGACCAATTTCAGGCACAGAAATGACTTTAAACACACTTATTTTAGTTGAAAAAGTAATAACTCACATCCAACCGTCATTTAAAGTCAAAAGATTAAATGTTAAAATTTCATCAATATTGACCATTTTTTTTAACGTTCGACTGGTCCGGGGTCATCGTTTTTCATCAGAAAATTGATTTTTTGGACTCTACCAAAAATGATTCAAAATGTCATTTGGATCGGGCCTCATGTTGATTAACCACTTTTTAAACCCTCACAGTGACCAAAACTGCCATTTTTACAGAGTTTTGCTTACTCAAAATCTTCAATTTTGACCAATTTCAGGCACAGAAATGACTTTAAACACACTTATTTTAGTTGAAAAAGTAATAACTCACATCCAACCGTCATTTAAAGTCAAAAGATTAAATATTAAAATTTCATCAATATTGACCATTTTTTCAACGTTCGACTGGTCCGGGGTCATCGTTTTTCATCAGAAAATTGATTTTTTGGACTCTACCAAAAATGATTCAAAATGTCATTTGGATCGGGCCTCATGTTGAATAACCACTTTTTAAACCCTCACAGTGACCAAAATTGCCATTTTTACAGAGTTTGCCTACTCAAAATCTTCAATTTTTACCAATTTCAGGCACGGAAATGACTTTAAACACACTTTTTTTAGTTGAAAAAGTAATAACTCACATCCAACCGTCATTTAAAGTCAAAAGATTAAATGTTAAAATTTCATCAATATTGACCACTTTTTTCAACGTTCGACTGGTCCGGGGTAATCGTTTTTCATCAGAAAATGGATTTTTTGGACTCTACCAAAAATGATTCAAAATGTCATTTGGATCGGGCCTCATGTTGAATAACCACTTTTTAAACCCTAACAGTGACCAAAATTGCCATTTTTACAGAGTTTTGCTTACTCAAAATCTTCAATTTTGACCAATTTCAGGCACAGAAATGACTTTAAACACACTTATTTTAGTTGAAAAAGTAATAACTCGCATCCAACCGTCATTTAAAGTCAGAAGATTAAATGTTAAAATTTCATCAATATTGACAATTTTTTCAACGTTCGACTGGTCCGGGGTCATCGTTTTTCATCAGAAAATGGATTTTTTGGACTCTACCAAAAATGATTCAAAATGTCATTTGGATCGGGCCTCATGTTGAATAACCACTTTTTAAACCCTCACAGTGACCAAAATTGCCATTTTTACAGAGTTTTGCTTACTCAAAATCTTCAATTTTGACCAATTTCAGGCACAGAAATGACTTTAAACACACTTATTTTAGTTGAAAAAGTAATAACTCACATCCAACCATCATTTAAAGTCAAAAGATTAAATGTTAAAATTTCATCAATATTGACCATTTTTTCAACGTTCGACTGGTCCGGGGTAATCGTTTTTCATCAGAAAATGGATTTTTTGGACTCTACCAAAAATGATTCAAAATGTCATTTGGATCGGGCCTCATGTTGAATAACCACTTTTTAAACCCTCACAGTGACCAAAATTGCCATTTTTACAGAGTTTTGCTTACTCAAAATCTTCAATTTTGACCAATTTCAGGCACAGAAATGACTTTAAACACACTTATTTTAGTTGAAAAAGTAATAACTCACATCCAACCATCATTTAAAGTCAAAAGATTAAATGTTAAAATTTCATCAATATTGACCATTTTTTCAACGTTCGACTGGTCCGGGGTCATCGTTTTTCATCAGAAAATGGATTTTTTGGACTCTACCAAAAATGATTCAAAATGTCATTTGGATCGGGCCTCATGTTGAATAACCACTTTTTAAACCCTCACAGTGACCAAAACTGCCATTTTTACAGAGTTTTGCTTACTCAAAATCTTCAATTTTGACCAATTTCAGGCACAGAAATGACTTTAAACACACTTATTTTAGTTGAAAAAGTAATAACTCACATCCAACCGTCATTTAAAGTCAAAAGATTAAATGTTAAAATTTCATCAATATTGACCATTTTTTCAACGTTCGACTGGTCCGGGGTCATCGTTTTTCATCAGAAAATTGATTTTTTGGACTCTACCAAAAATGATTCAAAATGTCATTTGGATCGGGCCTCATGTTGAATAACCACTTTTTAAACCCTCACAGTGACCAAAACTGCAATTTTTACAGAGTTTTGCTTACTCAAAATCTTCAATTTTGACCAATTTCAGGCACAGAAATGACTTTAAACACACTTATTTTAGTTGAAAAAGTCATAACTCACATCCAACCGTCATTTAAAGTCAAAAGATTAAATGTTAAACTTTCATCAATATTGACCATTTTTTCAACGTTCGACTGGTCCAGGGTCATCGTTTTTCATCAGAAAATTGATTTTTTGGACTCTACCAAAAATGATTCAAAATGTCATTTGGATCGGGCCTCATGTTGAATAACCACTTTTTAAACCCTCACAGTGACCAAAACTGCAATTTTTACAGAGTTTTGCTTACTCAAAATCTTCAATTTTGACCAATTTCAGGCACAGAAATGACTTTAAACACACTTATTGTAGTTGAAAAAGTAATAACTCACATCCAACCATCATTTAAAGTCAAAAGATTAAATGTTAAAATTTCATCAATATTGACCATTTTTTCAACGTTCGACTGGTCCGGGGTCATCTTTTTTCATCAGAAAATGGATTTTTTGGACTCTACCAAAATGATTCAAAATGTCATTTGGATCGGGCCTCATGTTGAATAACCACTTTTTAAACCCTCACAGTGACCAAAATTGCCATTTTTACAGAGTTTGCTTACTCAAAATCTTCAATTTTTACCAATTTCAGGCACGGAAATGACTTTAAACACACTTTTTTTAGTTGAAAAAGTAATAACTCACATCCAACCGTCATTTAAAGTCAAAAGATTAAATGTTAAAATTTCATCAATATTGACCATTTTTTCAACGTTCGACTGGTCCGGGGTAATCGTTTTTCATCAGAAAATTGATTTTTTGGACTCTACCAAAAATGATTCAAAATGTCATTTGGATCGGGCCTCATGTTGAATAACCACTTTTTAAACCCTAACAGTGACCAAAATTGCCATTTTTACAGAGTTTTGCTTACTCAAAATCTTCAATTTTGACCAATTTCAGGCACAGAAATGACTTTAAACACACTTATTTTAGTTGAAAAAGTAATAACTCGCATCCAACCGTCATTTAAAGTCAGAAGATTAAATGTTAAAATTTCATCAATATTGACAATTTTTTCAACGTTCGACTGGTCCGGGGTCATCGTTTTTCATCAGAAAATGGATTTTTTGGACTCTACCAAAAATGATTCAAAATGTCATTTGGATCGGGCCTCATGTTGAATAACCACTTTTTAAACCCTCACAGTGACCAAAATTGCCATTTTTACAGAGTTTTGCTTACTCAAAATCTTCAATTTTGACCAATTTCAGGCACAGAAATGACTTTAAACACACTTATTTTAGTTGAAAAAGTAATAACTCACATCCAACCATCATTTAAAGTCAAAAGATTAAATGTTAAAATTTCATCAATATTGACCATTTTTTCAACGTTCGACTGGTCCGGGGTAATCGTTTTTCATCAGAAAATGGATTTTTTTGACTCTACCAAAAATTATTCAAAATGTCATTTGGATCGGGCCTCATGTTGAATAACCACTTTTTAAACCCTCACAGTGACCAAAACTGCCATTTTTACAGAGTTTTGCTTACTCAAAATCTTCAATTTTGACCAATTTCAGGCACAGAAATGACTTTAAACACACTTATTTTAGTTGAAAAAGTAATAACTCACATCCAACCGTCATTTAAAGTCAAAAGATTAAATGTTAAAATTTCATCAATATTGACCATTTTTTCAACGTTCGACTGGTCCGGGGTCATCGTTTTTCATCAGAGAATTGATTTTTTGGACTCTACCAAAAATGATTCAAAATGTCATTTGGATCTGGCCTCATGTTGAATAACCACTTTTTAAACCCTCACAGTGACCAAAATTGCCATTTTTACAGAGTTTTGCTTACTCAAAATTTTCAATTTTGACCAATTTCAGGCACAGAAATGACTTTAAACACACTTATTGTAGTTGAAAAAGTAATAACTCACATCCAACCGTCATTTAAAGTCAAAAGATTAAATGTTAAAATTTCATCAATATTGACCATTTTTTCAACGTTCAACTGGTCCGGGGTCATCGTTTTTCATCAGAAAATTGATTTTTTGGACTCTACCAAAAATGATTCAAAATGTCATTTGGATCAGGCCTCATGTTGAATAACCACTTTTTAAACCCTAACAGTGACCAAAATTGCCATTTTTACAGAGTTTTGCTTACTCAAAATCTTCAATTTTGACCAATTTCAGGCACAGAAATGACTTTAAACACACTTATTTTAATTGAAAAAGTAATAACTCACATCCAACCGTCATTTAAAGTCAAAAGATTAAATGTTAAAATTTCATCAATATTGACAATTTTTTCAACGTTCGACTTGGCCGGGGTCATCGTTTTTCATCAGAAAATGGATTTTTTGGACTCTACCAAAAATGATTCAAAATGTCATTTGGATCGGGCCTCATGTTGAATAACCACTTTTTAAACCCTCACAGTGACCAAAATTGCCATTTTTACAGAGTTTTGCTTACTCAAAATCTTCAATTTTGACCAATTTCAGGCACAGAAATGACTTTAAACACACTTATTGTAGTTGAAAAAGTAATAACTCACATCCAACCATCATTTAAAGTCAAAAGATTAAATATTAAAATTTCATCAATATTGACCATTTTTTCAACGTTCGACTGGTCCGGGGTCATCGTTTTTCATCAGAAAATTGATTTTTTGGACTCTACCAAAAATGATTCAAAATGTCATTTGGATCGCGCCTCATGTTGAATAACCACTTTTTAAACCCTCACAGTGACCAAAACTGCAATTTTTACAGAGTTTTGCTTACTCAAAATCTTCAATTTTGACCAATTTCAGGCACAGAAATGACTTTAAACACACTTATTGTAGTTGAAAAAGTAATAACTCACATCCATCCATCATTTAAAGTCAAAAGATTAAATATTAAAATTTCATCAATATTGACCATTTTTTCAACGTTCGACTGGTCCGGGGTCATCGTTTTTCATCAGAAAATTGATTTTTTGGACTCTACCAAAAATGATTCAAAATGTCATTTGGATCGGGCCTCATGTTGAATAACCACTTTTTAAACCCTCACAGTGACCAAAACTGCCATTTTTACAGAGTTTTGCTTACTCAAAATCTTCAATTTTGACCAATTTCAGGCACAGAAATGACTTTAAACACACTTATTTTAGTTGAAAAAGTAATAACTCACATCCAACCGTCATTTAAAGTCAAAAGATTAAATGTTAAAATTTCATCAATATTGACCATTTTTTCAACGTTCGACTGGTCCGGGGTCATCGTTTTTCATCAGAAAATTGATTTTTTGGACTCTACCAAAAATGATTCAAAATGTCGTTTGGATCGGGCCTCATGTTGAATAACCCCTTTTTAAACCCTCACAGTGACCAAAACTGCCATTTTTACAGAGTTTTGCTTACTCAAAATCTTCAATTTTGACCAATTTCAGGCACAGAAATGACTTTAAACACACTTATTTTAGTTGAAAAAGTAATAACTCACATCCAACCGTCATTTAAAGTCAAAAGATTAAATATTAAAATTTCATCAATATTGACCATTTTTTCAACGTTCGACTGGTCCGGGGTCGTCGTTTTTCATCAGAAAATTGATTTTTTGGACTCTACCAAAAAGTTATTCAAAATGTCATTTGGATCGGGCCTCATGTTGAATAACCCCTTTTTAAACCCTCACAGTGACCAAAACTGCCATTTTTACAGAGTTTTGCTTACTCAAAATCTTCAATTTTGACCAATTTCAGGCACAGAAATGACTTTAAACACACTTATTTTAGTTGAAAAAGTAATAACTCACATCCAACCGTCATTTAAAGTCAAAAGATTAAATATTAAAATTTCATCAATATTGACCATTTTTTCAACGTTCGACTGGTCCGGGGTCATCGTTTTTCATCAGAAAATTGATTTTTTGGACTCTACCAAAAATTATTCAAAATGTCATTTGGATCGGGCCTCATGTTGAATAACCACTTTTTAAACCCTCACAGTGACCAAAATTGCCATTTTTACAGAGTTTTGCTTACTCAAAATCTTCAATTTTGACCAATTTCAGGCACAGAAATGACTTTAAACACACTTATTTTAGTTGAAAAAGTAATAACTCACATCCAACCGTCATTTAAAGTCAAAAGATTAAATGTTAAAATTTCATCAATATTGACCATTTTTTCAACGTTCGACTGGTCTGGGGTCATCGTTTTTCATCAGAAAATGGATTTTTTGGACTCTACCAAAAATGATTCAAAATGTCATTTGGATCAGGCCTCATGTTGAATAACCACTTTTTAAACCCTCACAGTGACCAAAACTGCCATTTTTACAGAGTTTTGCTTACTCAAAATCTTCAATTTTGACCAATTTCAGGCACAGAAATGACTTTAAACACACTTATTTTAGTTGAAAAAGTAATAACTCACATCCAACCGTCATTTAAAGTCAAAAGATTAAATGTTAAAATTTCATCAATATTGACCATTTTTTCAACGTTCGACTGGTCCGGGGTCATCGTTTTTCATCAGAAAATTGATTTTTTGGACTCTACCAAAAATGATTCAAAATGTCATTTGGATCGGGCCTCATGTTGAATAACCACTTTTTAAACCCTCACAGTGACCAAAACTGCAATTTTTACAGAGTTTTGCTTACTCAAAATCTTCAATTTTGACCAATTTCAGGCACAGAAATGACTTTAAACACACTTATTTTAGTTGAAAAAGTAATAACTCACATCCAACCGTCATTTAAAGTCAAAAGATTAAATATTAAAATGTCATCAATATTGACCATTTTTTCAACGTTCGACTGGTCCGGGGTCATCGTTTTTCATCAGAAAATTGATTTTTTGGACTCTACCAAAAATGATTCAAAATGTCATTTGGATCGGGCCTCATGTTGAATAACCACTTTTTAAACCCTCACAGTGACCAAAATTGCCATTTTTACAGAGTTTTGCTTACTCAAAATCTTCAATTTTGACCAATTTCAGGCACAGAAATGACTTTAAACACACTTATTTTAGTTGAAAAAGTCATAACTCACATCCAACCGTCATTTAAAGTCAAAAGATTAAATGTTAAACTTTCATCAATATTGACCATTTTTTCAACGTTCGACTGGTCCGGGGTCATCGTTTTTCATCAGAAAATTGATTTTTTGGACTCTACCAAAAATGATTCAAAATGTCATTTGGATCGGGCCTCATGTTGAATAACCACTTTTTAAACCCTCACAGTGACCAAAACTGCAATTTTTACAGAGTTTTGCTTACTCAAAATCTTCAATTTTGACCAATTTCAGGCACAGAAATGACTTTAAACACACTTATTGTAGTTGAAAAAGTAATAACTCACATCCAACCATCATTTAAAGTCAAAAGATTAAATGTTAAAATTTCATCAATATTGACCATTTTTTCAACGTTCGACTGGTCCGGGGTCATCTTTTTTCATCAGAAAATGGATTTTTTGGACTCTACCAAAATGATTCAAAATGTCATTTGGATCGGGCTTCATGTTGAATAACCACTTTTTAAACCCTCGCAGTGACCAAAATTGCCATTCTTACAGAGTTTTGCTTACTCAAAATCTTCAATTTTGACCAATTTCAGGCACAGAAATGACTTTAAACACACTTATTGTAGTTGAAAAAGTAATAACTCACATCCAACCACCATTTAAAGTCAAAAGATTAAATATTAAAATTTCATCAATATTGACCATTTTTTCAACGTTCGACTGGTCCGGGGTCATCGTTTTTCATCAGAAAATTGATTTTTTGGACTCTACCAAAAATGATTCAAAATGTCATTTGGATCGGGCCTCATGTTGAATAACCACTTTTTAAACCCTCACAGTGACCAAAACTGCCATTTTTACAGAGTTTTGCTTACTCAAAATCTTCAATTTTGACCAATTTCAGGCACAGAAATGACTTTAAACACACTTATTTTAGTTGAAAAAGTAATAACTCACATCCAACCGTCATTTAAAGTCAAAAGATTAAATATTAAAATTTCATCAATATTGACCATTTTTTCAACGTTCGACTGGTCCGGGGTCATCGTTTTTCATCAGAAAATTGATTTTTTGGACTCTACCAAAAATGATTCAAAATGTCATTTGGATCGGGCCTCATGTTGAATAACCACTTTTTAAACCCTAACAGTGACCAAAATTGCCATTTTTACAGAGTTTTGCTTACTCAAAATCTTCAATTTTGACCAATTTCAGGCACAGAAATGACTTTAAACACACTTATTTTAGTTGAAAAAGTAATAACTCGCATCCAACCGTCATTTAAAGTCAGAAGATTAAATGTTAAAATTTCATCAATATTGACAATTTTTTCAACGTTCGACTGGTCCGGGGTCATCGTTTTTCATCAGAAAATGGATTTTTTGGACTCTACCAAAAATGATTCAAAATGTCATTTGGATCGGGCCTCATGTTGAATAACCACTTTTTAAACCCTCACAGTGACCAAAATTGCCATTTTTACAGAGTTTTGCTTACTCAAAATCTTCAATTTTGACCAATTTCAGGCACAGAAATGACTTTAAACACACTTATTTTAGTTGAAAAAGTAATAACTCACATCCAACCATCATTTAAAGTCAAAAGATTAAATGTTAAAATTTCATCAATATTGACCATTTTTTCAACGTTCGACTGGTCCGGGGTAATCGTTTTTCATCAGAAAATGGATTTTTTGGACTCTACCAAAAATGATTCAAAATGTCATTTGGATCGGGCCTCATGTTGAATAACCACTTTTTAAACCCTCACAGTGACCAAAATTGCCATTTTTACAGAGTTTTGCTTACTCAAAATCTTCAATTTTGACCAATTTCAGGCACAGAAATGACTTTAAACACACTTATTTTAGTTGAAAAAGTAATAACTCACATCCAACCATCATTTAAAGTCAAAAGATTAAATGTTAAAATTTCATCAATATTGACCATTTTTTCAACGTTCGACTGGTCCGGGGTCATCGTTTTTCATCAGAAAATGGATTTTTTGGACTCTACCAAAAATTATTCAAAATGTCATTTGGATCGGGCCTCATGTTGAATAACCACTTTTTAAACCCTCACAGTGACCAAAATTGCCATTTTTACAGAGTTTTGCTTACTCAAAATCTTCAATTTTGACCAATTTCAGGCACAGAAATGACTTTAAACACACTTATTTTAGTTGAAAAAGTAATAACTCACATCCAACCGTCATTTAAAGTCAAAAGATTAAATGTTAAAATTTCATCAATATTGACCATTTTTTCAACGTTCGACTGGTCTGGGGTCATCGTTTTTCATCAGAAAATGGATTTTTTGGACTCTACCAAAAATGATTCAAAATGTCATTTGGATCAGGCCTCATGTTGAATAACCACTTTTTAAACCCTCACAGTGACCAAAACTGCCATTTTTACAGAGTTTTGCTTACTCAAAATCTTCAATTTTGACCAATTTCAGGCACAGAAATGACTTTAAACACACTTATTTTAGTTGAAAAAGTAATAACTCACATCCAACCGTCATTTAAAGTCAAAAGATTAAATGTTAAAATTTCATCAATATTGACCATTTTTTCAACGTTCGACTGGTCCGGGGTCATCGTTTTTCATCAGAAAATTGATTTTTTGGACTCTACCAAAAATGATTCAAAATGTCATTTGGATCGGGCCTCATGTTGAATAACCACTTTTTAAACCCTCACAGTGACCAAAACTGCAATTTTTACAGAGTTTTGCTTACTCAAAATCTTCAATTTTGACCAATTTCAGGCACAGAAATGACTTTAAACACACTTATTTTAGTTGAAAAAGTAATAACTCACATCCAACCGTCATTTAAAGTCAAAAGATTAAATATTAAAATGTCATCAATATTGACCATTTTTTCAACGTTCGACTGGTCCGGGGTCATCGTTTTTCATCAGAAAATTGATTTTTTGGACTCTACCAAAAATGATTCAAAATGTCATTTGGATCGGGCCTCATGTTGAATAACCACTTTTTAAACCCTCACAGTGACCAAAATTGCCATTTTTACAGAGTTTTGCTTACTCAAAATCTTCAATTTTGACCAATTTCAGGCACAGAAATGACTTTAAACACACTTATTTTAGTTGAAAAAGTCATAACTCACATCCAACCGTCATTTAAAGTCAAAAGATTAAATGTTAAACTTTCATCAATATTGACCATTTTTTCAACGTTCGACTGGTCCGGGGTCATCGTTTTTCATCAGAAAATTGATTTTTTGGACTCTACCAAAAATGATTCAAAATGTCATTTGGATCGGGCCTCATGTTGAATAACCACTTTTTAAACCCTCACAGTGACCAAAACTGCCATTTTTACAGAGTTTTGCTTACTCAAAATCTTCAATTTTGACCAATTTCAGGCACAGAAATGACTTTAAACACACTTATTGTAGTTGAAAAAGTAATAACTCACATCCAACCATCATTTAAAGTCAAAAGATTAAATGTTAAAATTTCATCAATATTGACCATTTTTTCAACGTTCGACTGGTCCGGGGTCATCTTTTTTCATCAGAAAATGGATTTTTTGGACTCTACCAAAATGATTCAAAATGTCATTTGGATCGGGCTTCATGTTGAATAACCACTTTTTAAACCCTCACAGTGACCAAAATTGCCATTTTTACAGAGTTTTGCTTACTCAAAATCTTCAATTTTGACCAATTTCAGGCACAGAAATGACTTTAAACACACTTATTTTAGTTGAAAAAGTAATAACTCACATCCAACCGTCATTTAAAGTCAAAAGATTAAATGTTAAAATTTCATCAATATTGACCATTTTTTCAACGTTCGACTGGTCCGGGGTCATCGTTTTTCATCAGAAAATTGATTTTTTGGACTCCACCAAAAATGATTCAAAATGTCATTTGGATCGGGCCTCATGTTGAATAACCACTTTTTAAACCCTCACAGTGACCAAAACTGCCATTTTTACAGAGTTTTGCTTACTCAAAATCTTCAATTTTGACCAATTTCAGGCACAGAAATGACTTTAAACACACTTATTTTAGTTGAAAAAGTAATAACTCACATCCAACCGTCATTTAAAGTCAAAAGATTAAATGTTAAAATTTCATCAATATTGACCATTTTTTCAACGTTCGACTGGTCCGGGGTCATCGTTTTTCATCAGAAAATTGATTTTTTGAACTCTACCAAAAATGATTCAAAATGTCATTTGGATCGGGCCTCATGTTGAATAACCACTTATTAAACCCTCACAGTGACCAAAATTGGCATTTTTACAGAGTTTGCTTACTCAAAATCTTCAATTTTTACCAATTTCAGGCACGGAAATGACTTTAAACACACTTTTTTTAGTTGAAAAAGTAATAACTCACATCCAACCGTCATTTAAAGTCAAAAGATTAAATGTTAAAATTTCATCAATATTGACCATTTTTTCAACGTTCGACTGGTCCGGGGTAATCGTTTTTCATCAGAAAATTGATTTTTTGGACTCTACCAAAAATGATTCAAAATGTCATTTGGATCGGGCCTCATGTTGAATAACCACTTTTTAAACCCTAACAGTGACCAAAATTGCCATTTTTACAGAGTTTTGCTTACTCAAAATCTTCAATTTTGACCAATTTCAGGCACAGAAATGACTTTAAACACACTTATTTTAGTTGAAAAAGTAATAACTCGCATCCAACCGTCATTTAAAGTCAGAAGATTAAATGTTAAAATTTCATCAATATTGACAATTTTTTCAACGTTCGACTGGTCCGGGGTCATCGTTTTTCATCAGAAAATGGATTTTTTGGACTCTACCAAAAATGATTCAAAATGTCATTTGGATCGGGCCTCATGTTGAATAACCACTTTTTAAACCCTCACAGTGACCAAAATTGCCATTTTTACAGAGTTTTGCTTACTCAAAATCTTCAATTTTGACCAATTTCAGGCACAGAAATGACTTTAAACACACTTATTTTAGTTGAAAAAGTAATAACTCACATCCAACCATCATTTAAAGTCAAAAGATTAAATGTTAAAATTTCATCAATATTGACCATTTTTTCAACGTTCGACTGGTCCGGGGTAATCGTTTTTCATCAGAAAATGGATTTTTTGGACTCTACCAAAAATGATTCAAAATGTCATTTGGATCGGGCCTCATGTTGAATAACCACTTTTTAAACCCTCACAGTGACCAAAATTGCCATTTTTACAGAGTTTTGCTTACTCAAAATCTTCAATTTTGACCAATTTCAGGCACAGAAATTACTTTAAACACACTTATTTTAGTTGAAAAAGTAATAACTCACATCCAACCATCATTTAAAGTCAAAAGATTAAATGTTAAAATTTCATCAATATTGACCATTTTTTCAACGTTCGACTGGTCCGGGGTCATCGTTTTTCATCAGAAAATGGATTTTTTGGACTCTACCAAAAATGATTCAAAATGTCATTTGGATCGGGCCTCATGTTGAATAACCACTTTTTAAACCCTCACAGTGACCAAAATTGCCATTTTTACAGAGTTTTGCTTACTCAAAATCTTCAATTTTGACCAATTTCAGGCACAGAAATGACTTTAAACACACTTATTGTAGTTGAAAAAGTAATAACTCACATCCAACCGTCATTTAAAGTCAAAAGATTAAATGTTAAAATTTCATCAATATTGACCATTTTTTCAACGTTCAACTGGTCATCGTTTTTCATCAGAAAATTGATTTTTTGGACTCTACCAAAAATGATTCAAAATGTCATTTGGATCAGGCCTCATGTTGAATAACCACTTTTTAAACCCTCACAGTGACCAAAACTGCCATTTTTACAGAGTTTTGCTTACTCAAAATCTTCAATTTTGACCAATTTCAGGCACAGAAATGACTTTAAACACACTTATTTTAGTTGAAAAAGTAATAACTCACATCCAACCGTCATTTAAAGTCAAAAGATTAAATGTTAAACTTTCATCAATATTGACCATTTTTTCAACGTTCGACTGGTCCGGGGTCATCGTTTTTCATCAGAAAATTGATTTTTTGGACTCTACCAAAAATGATTCAAAATGTCATTTGGATCTGGCCTCATGTTGAATAACCACTTTTTAAACCCTCACAGTGACCAAAATTGCCATTTTTACAGAGTTTTGCTTACTCAAAATTTTCAATTTTGACCAATTTCAGGCACAGAAATGACTTTAAACACACTTATTGTAGTTGAAAAAGTAATAACTCACATCCAACCGTCATTTAAAGTCAAAAGATTAAATGTTAAAATTTCATCAATATTGACCATTTTTTCAACGTTCAACTGGTCCGGGGTCATCGTTTTTCATCAGAAAATTGATTTTTTGGACTCTACCAAAAATGATTCAAAATGTCATTTGGATCAGGCCTCATGTTGAATAACCACTTTTTAAACCCTAACAGTGACCAAAATTGCCATTTTTACAGAGTTTTGCTTACTCAAAATCTTCAATTTTGACCAATTTCAGGCACAGAAATGACTTTAAACACACTTATTTTAGTTGAAAAAGTAATAACTCACATCCAACCGTCATTTAAAGTCAAAAGATTAAATGTTAAAATTTCATCAATATTGACAATTTTTTCAACGTTCGACTTGGCCGGGGTCATCGTTTTTCATCAGAAAATTGATTTTTTGGACTCTACCAAAAATGATTCAAAATGTCATTTGGATCGCGCCTCATGTTGAATAACCACTTTTTAAACCCTCACAGTGACCAAAACTGCAATTTTTACAGAGTTTTGCTTACTCAAAATCTTCAATTTTGACCAATTTCAGGCACAGAAATGACTTTAAACACACTTATTGTAGTTGAAAAAGTAATAACTCACATCCAACCATCATTTAAAGTCAAAAGATTAAATATTAAAATTTCATCAATATTGACCATTTTTTCAACGTTCGACTGGTCCGGGGTCATCGTTTTTCATCAGAAAATTGATTTTTTGGACTCTACCAAAAATGATTCAAAATGTCATTTGGATCGGGCCTCATGTTGAATAACCACTTTTTAAACCCTCACAGTGACCAAAACTGCCATTTTTACAGAGTTTTGCTTACTCAAAATCTTCAATTTTGACCAATTTCAGGCACAGAAATGACTTTAAACACACTTATTTTAGTTGAAAAAGTAATAACTCACATCCAACCGTCATTTAAAGTCAAAAGATTAAATGTTAAAATTTCATCAATATTGACCATTTTTTAAACGTTCGACTGGTCCGGGGTCATCGTTTTTCATCAGAAAATTGATTTTTTGGACTCTACCAAAAATGATTCAAAATGTCGTTTGGATCGGGCCTCATGTTGAATAACCCCTTTTTAAACCCTCACAGTGACCAAAACTGCCATTTTTACAGAGTTTTGCTTACTCAAAATCTTCAATTTTGACCAATTTCAGGCACAGAAATGACTTTAAACACACTTATTTTAGTTGAAAAAGTAATAACTCACATCCAACCGTCATTTAAAGTCAAAAGATTAAATATTAAAATTTCATCAATATTGACCATTTTTTCAACGTTCGACTGGTCCGGGGTCATCGTTTTTCATCAGAAAATTGATTTTTTGGACTCTACCAAAAATTATTCAAAATGTCATTTGGATCGGGCCTCATGTTGAATAACCCCTTTTTAAACCCTCACAGTGACCAAAACTGCCATTTTTACAGAGTTTTGCTTACTCAAAATCTTCAATTTTGACCAATTTCAGGCACAGAAATGACTTTAAACACACTTATTTTAGTTGAAAAAGTAATAACTCACATCCAACCGTCATTTAAAGTCAAAAGATTAAATATTAAAATTTCATCAATATTGACCATTTTTTCAACGTTCGACTGGTCCGGGGTCATCGTTTTTCATCAGAAAATTGATTTTTTGGACTCTACCAAAAATTATTCAAAATGTCATTTGGATCGGGCCTCATGTTGAATAACCACTTTTTAAACCCTCACAGTGACCAAAATTGCCATTTTTACAGAGTTTTGCTTACTCAAAATCTTCAATTTTGACCAATTTCAGGCACAGAAATGACTTTAAACACACTTATTTTAGTTGAAAAAGTAATAACTCACATCCAACCGTCATTTAAAGTCAAAAGATTAAATGTTAAAATTTCATCAATATTGACCATTTTTTCAACGTTCGACTGGTCTGGGGTCATCGTTTTTCATCAGAAAATGGATTTTTTGGACTCTACCAAAAATGATTCAAAATGTCATTTGGATCAGGCCTCATGTTGAATAACCACTTTTTAAACCCTCACAGTGACCAAAACTGCCATTTTTACAGAGTTTTGCTTACTCAAAATCTTCAATTTTGACCAATTTCAGGCACAGAAATGACTTTAAACACACTTATTTTAGTTGAAAAAGTAATAACTCACATCCAACCGTCATTTAAAGTCAAAAGATTAAATGTTAAAATTTCATCAATATTGACCATTTTTTTTAACGTTCGACTGGTCCGGGGTCATCGTTTTTCATCAGAAAATTGATTTTTTGGACTCTACCAAAAATGATTCAAAATGTCATTTGGATCGGGCCTCATGTTGATTAACCACTTTTTAAACCCTCACAGTGACCAAAACTGCCATTTTTACAGAGTTTTGCTTACTCAAAATCTTCAATTTTGACCAATTTCAGGCACAGAAATGACTTTAAACACACTTATTTTAGTTGAAAAAGTAATAACTCACATCCAACCGTCATTTAAAGTCAAAAGATTAAATATTAAAATTTCATCAATATTGACCATTTTTTCAACGTTCGACTGGTCCGGGGTCATCGTTTTTCATCAGAAAATTGATTTTTTGGACTCTACCAAAAATGATTCAAAATGTCATTTGGATCGGGCCTCATGTTGAATAACCACTTTTTAAACCCTAACAGTGACCAAAATTGCCATTTTTACAGAGTTTTGCTTACTCAAAATCTTCAATTTTGACCAATTTCAGGCACAGAAATGACTTTAAACACACTTATTTTAGTTGAAAAAGTAATAACTCGCATCCAACCGTCATTTAAAGTCAGAAGATTAAATGTTAAAATTTCATCAATATTGACAATTTTTTCAACGTTCGACTGGTCCGGGGTCATCGTTTTTCATCAGAAAATGGATTTTTTGGACTCTACCAAAAATGATTCAAAATGTCATTTGGATCGGGCCTCATGTTGAATAACCACTTTTTAAACCCTCACAGTGACCAAAATTGCCATTTTTACAGAGTTTTGCTTACTCAAAATCTTCAATTTTGACCAATTTCAGGCACAGAAATGACTTTAAACACACTTATTTTAGTTGAAAAAGTAATAACTCACATCCAACCATCATTTAAAGTCAAAAGATTAAATGTTAAAATTTCATCAATATTGACCATTTTTTCAACGTTCGACTGGTCCGGGGTAATCGTTTTTCATCAGAAAATGGATTTTTTGGACTCTACCAAAAATGATTCAAAATGTCATTTGGATCGGGCCTCATGTTGAATAACCACTTTTTAAACCCTCACAGTGACCAAAATTGCCATTTTTACAGAGTTTTGCTTACTCAAAATCTTCAATTTTGACCAATTTCAGGCACAGAAATGACTTTAAACACACTTATTTTAGTTGAAAAAGTAATAACTCACATCCAACCATCATTTAAAGTCAAAAGATTAAATGTTAAAATTTCATCAATATTGACCATTTTTTCAACGTTCGACTGGTCCGGGGTCATCGTTTTTCATCAGAAAATGGATTTTTTGGACTCTACCAAAAATTATTCAAAATGTCATTTGGATCGGGCCTCATGTTGAATAACCACTTTTTAAAACCCTCACAGTGACCAAAATTGCCATTTTTACAGAGTTTTGCTTACTCAAAATCTTCAATTTTGACCAATTTCAGGCACAGAAATGACCTTAAACACACTTATTTTAGTTGAAAAAGTAATAACTCACATCCAACCGTCATTTAAAGTCAAAAGATTAAATGTTAAAATTTCATCAATATTGACCATTTTTTCAACGTTCGACTGGTCTGGGGTCATCGTTTTTCATCAGAAAATGGATTTTTTGGACTCTACCAAAAATGATTCAAAATGTCATTTGGATCAGGCCTCATGTTGAATAACCACTTTTTAAACCCTCACAGTGACCAAAACTGCCATTTTTACAGAGTTTTGCTTACTCAAAATCTTCAATTTTGACCAATTTCAGGCACAGAAATGACTTTAAACACACTTATTTTAGTTGAAAAAGTAATAACTCACATCCAACCGTCATTTAAAGTCAAAAGATTAAATGTTAAAATTTCATCAATATTGACCATTTTTTCAACGTTCGACTGGTCCGGGGTCATCGTTTTTCATCAGAAAATTGATTTTTTGGACTCTACCAAAAATGATTCAAAATGTCATTTGGATCGGGCCTCATGTTGACTAACCACTTTTTAAACCCTCACAGTGACCAAAACTGCAATTTTTACAGAGTTTTGCTTACTCAAAATCTTCAATTTTGACCAATTTCAGGCACAGAAATGACTTTAAACACACTTATTTTAGTTGAAAAAGTAATAACTCACATCCAACCGTCATTTAAAGTCAAAAGATTAAATATTAAAATGTCATCAATATTGACCATTTTTTCAACGTTCGACTGGTCCGGGGTCATCGTTTTTCATCAGAAAATTGATTTTTTGGACTCTACCAAAAATGATTCAAAATGTCATTTCGATCGGGCCTCATGTTGAATAACCACTTTTTAAACCCTCACAGTGACCAAAATTGCCATTTTTACAGAGTTTTGCTTACTCAAAATCTTCAATTTTGACCAATTTCAGGCACAGAAATGACTTTAAACACACTTATTTTAGTTGAAAAAGTCATAACTCACATCCAACCGTCATTTAAAGTCAAAAGATTAAATGTTAAACTTTCATCAATATTGACCATTTTTTCAACGTTCGACTGGTCCGGGGTCATCGTTTTTCATCAGAAAATTGATTTTTTGGACTCTACCAAAAATGATTCAAAATGTCATTTGGATCGGGCCTCATGTTGAATAACCACTTTTTAAACCCTCACAGTGACCAAAACTGCCATTTTTACAGAGTTTTGCTTACTCAAAATCTTCAATTTTGACCAATTTCAGGCACAGAAATGACTTTAAACACACTTATTGTAGTTGAAAAAGTAATAACTCACATCCAACCATCATTTAAAGTCAAAAGATTAAATGTTAAAATTTCATCAATATTGACCATTTTTTCAACGTTCGACTGGTCCGGGGTCATCTTTTTTCATCAGAAAATGGATTTTTTGGACTCTACCAAAATGATTCAAAATGTCATTTGGATCGGGCTTCATGTTGAATAACCACTTTTTAAACCCTCACAGTGACCAAAATTGCCATTTTTACAGAGTTTTGCTTACTCAAAATCTTCAATTTTGACCAATTTCAGGCACAGAAATGACTTTAAACACACTTATTGTAGTTGAAAAAGTAATAACTCACATCCAACCATCATTTAAAGTCAAAAGATTAAATATTAAAATTTCATCAATATTGACCATTTTTTCAACGTTCGACTGGTCCGGGGTCATCGTTTTTCATCAGAAAATTGATTTTTTGGACTCTACCAAAAATGATTCAAAATGTCATTTGGATCGGGCCTCATGTTGAATAACCACTTTTTAAACCCTCACAGTGACCAAAACTGCCATTTTTACAGAGTTTTGCTTACTCAAAATCTTCAATTTTGACCAATTTCAGGCACAGAAATGACTTTAAACACACTTATTTTAGTTGAAAAAGTAATAACTCACATCCAACCGTCATTTAAAGTCAAAAGATTAAATGTTAAAATTTCACCAATATTGACCATTTTTTTTAACGTTCGACTGGTCCGGGGTCATCGTTTTTCATCAGAAAATTGATTTTTTGGACTCTACCAAAAATGATTCAAAATGTCATTTGGATCGGGCCTCATGTTGATTAACCACTTTTTAAACCCTCACAGTGACCAAAATTGCCATTTTTACAGAGTTTGCTTACTCAAAATCTTCAATTTTTACCAATTTCAGGCACGGAAATGACTTTAAACACACTTTTTTTAGTTGAAAAAGTAATAACTCACATCCAACCGTCATTTAAAGTCAAAAGATTAAATATTAAAATTTCATCAATATTGACCATTTTTTCAACGTTCGACTGGTCCGGGGTAATCGTTTTTCATCAGAAAATTGATTTTTTGGACTCTACCAAAAATGATTCAAAATGTCATTTGGATCGGGCCTCATGTTGAATAACCACTTTTTAAACCCTAACAGTGACCAAAATTGCCATTTTTACAGAGTTTTGCTTACTCAAAATCTTCAATTTTGACCAATTTCAGGCACAGAAATGACTTTAAACACACTTATTTTAGTTGAAAAAGTAATAACTCACATCCAACCATCATTTAAAGTCAAAAGATTAAATGTTAAAATTTCATCAATATTGACCATTTTTTCAACGTTCGACTGGTCCGGGGTAATCGTTTTTCATCAGAAAATGGATTTTTTGGACTCTACCAAAAATGATTCAAAATGTCATATGGATCGGGCCTCATGTTGAATAACCACTTTTTAAACCCTCACAGTGACCAAAATTGCCATTTTTACAGAGTTTTGCTTACTCAAAATCTTCAATTTTGACCAATTTCAGGCACAGAAATGACTTTAAACACACTTATTTTAGTTGAAAAAGTAATAACTCACATCCAACCATCATTTAAAGTCAAAAGATTAAATGTTAAAATTTCATCAATATTGACCATTTTTTCAACGTTCGACTGGTCCGGGGTCATCGTTTTTCATCAGAAAATGGATTTTTTGGACTCTACCAAAAATGATTCAAAATGTCATTTGGATCGGGCCTCATGTTGAATAACCACTTTTTAAACCCTCACAGTGACCAAAATTGCCATTTTAACAGAGTTTTGCTTACTCAAAATCTTCAATTTTGACCAATTTCAGGCACAGAAATGACTTTAAACACACTTATTTTAGTTGAAAAAGTAATAACTCACATCCAACCGTCATTTAAAGTGAAAAGATTAAATATTAAAATTTCATCAATATTGACCATTTTTTTAACGTTCGACTGGTCCGGGGTAATCGTTTTTCATCAGAAAATGGATTTTTTGGACTCTACCAAAAATGATTCAAAATGTCATTTGGATCGGGCCTCATGTTGAATAACCACTTTTTAAACCCTAACAGTGACCAAAATTGCCATTTTTACAGAGTTTTGCTTACTCAAAATCTTCAATTTTGACCAATTTCAGGCACAGAAATGACTTTAAACACACTTATTTTAGTTGAAAAAGTAATAACTCACATCCAACCGTCATTTAAAGTCAAAAGATTAAATGTTAAAATTTCATCAATATTGACAATTTTTTCAACGTTCGACTTGGCCGGGGTCATCGTTTTTCATCAGAAAATGGATTTTTTGGACTCTACCAAAAATGATTCAAAATGTCATTTGGATCGGGCCTCATGTTGAATAACCACTTTTTAAACCCTCACAGTGACCAAAATTGCCATTTTTACAGAGTTTTGCTTACTCAAAATCTTCAATTTTGACCAATTTCAGGCACAGAAATGACTTTAAACACACTTATTGTAGTTGAAAAAGTAATAACTCACATCCAACCATCATTTAAAGTCAAAAGATTAAATATTAAAATTTCATCAATATTGACCATTTTTTCAACGTTCGACTGGTCCGGGGTCATCGTTTTTCATCAGAAAATTGATTTTTTGGACTCTACCAAAAATGATTCAAAATGTCATTTAGATCGGGCCTCATGTTGAATAACCACTTTTTAAACCCTCACAGTGACCAAAACTGCCATTTTTACAGAGTTTTGCTTACTCAAAATCTTCAATTTTGACCAATTTCAGGCACAGAAATGACTTTAAACACACTTATTTTAGTTGAAAAAGTAATAACTCACATCCAACCGTCATTTAAAGTCAAAAGATTAAATGTTAAAATTTCATCAATATTGACCATTTTTTCAACGTTCGACTGGTCCGGGGTCATCGTTTTTCATCAGAAAATTGATTTTTTGGACTCTACCAAAAATGATTCAAAATGTCATTTGGATCGGGCCTCATGTTGAATAACCCCTTTTTAAACCCTCACAGTGACCAAAACTGCCATTTTTACAGAGTTTTGCTTACTCAAAATCTTCAATTTTGACCAATTTCAGGCACAGAAATGACTTTAAACACACTTATTTTAGTTGAAAAAGTAATAACTCACATTCAACCGTCATTTAAAGTCAAAAGATTAAATATTAAAATTTCATCAATATTGACCATTTTTTCAACGTTCGACTGGTCCGGGGTCATCGTTTTTCATCAGAAAATTGATTTTTTGGACTCTACCAAAAATGATTCAAAATGTCATTTGGATCGGGCCTCATGTTGAATAACCACTTTTTAAACCCTCACAGTGACCAAAATTGCCATTTTTACAGAGTTTTGCTTACTCAAAATCTTCAATTTTGACCAATTTCAGGCACAGAAATGACTTTAAACACACTTATTTTAGTTGAAAAAGTAATAACTCACATCCAACCGTCATTTAAAGTCAAAAGATTAAATGTTAAAATTTCATCAATATTGACCATTTTTTCAACGTTCGACTGGTCCGGGGTCATCGTTTTTCATCAGAAAATGGATTTTTTGGACTCTACCAAAAATTATTCAAAATGTCATTTGGATCAGGCCTCATGTTGAATAACCACTTTTTAAACCCTCACAGTGACCAAAACTGCCATTTTTACAGAGTTTTGCTTACTCAAAATCTTCAATTTTGACCAATTTCAGGCACAGAAATGTCTTTAAACACACTTATTTTAGTTGAAAAAGTAATAACTCACATCCAACCGTCATTTAAAGTCAAAAGATTAAATGTTAAAATTTCATCAATATTGACCATTTTTTCAACGTTCGACTGGTCCGGGGTCATCGTTTTTCATCAGAAAATTGATTTTTTGGACTCTACCAAAAATGAATCAAAATGTCATTTGGATCGGGCCTCATGTTGAATAACCACTTTTTAAACCCTCACAGTGACCAAAACTGCCATTTTTACAGAGTTTTGCTTACTCAAAATCTTCAATTTTTACCAATTTCAGGCACAGAAATGACTTTAAACACACTTATTTTAGTTGAACAAGTAATAACTCACATCCAACCGTCATTTAAAGTCAAAAGATTAAATATTAAAATTTCATCAATATTGACCATTTTTTCAACGTTCGACTGGTCCGGGGTCATCGTTTTTCATCAGAAAATTGATTTTTTGGACTCTACCAAAAATGATTCAAAATGTCATTTGGATCGGGCCTCATGTTGAATAACCACTTTTTAAACCCTCACAGTGACCAAAACTGCCATTTTTACAGAGTTTTGCTTACTCAAAATCTTCAATTTTGACCAATTTCAGGCACAGAAATGACTTTAAACACACTTATTTTAGTTGAAAAAGTAATAACTCACATCCAACCGTTATTTAAAGTCAAAAGATTAAATATTAAAATTTCATCAATATTGACTATTTTTTCAACGTTCGACTGGTCCGGGGTCATCGTTTTTTATCAGAAAATTGATTTTTTGGACTCTACCAAAAATGATTCAAAATGTCATTTGGATCGGGCCTCATGTTGAATAACCACTTTTTAAACCCTCACAGTGACCAAAATTGCCATTTTTACAGAGTTTTGCTTACTCAAAATCTTCAATTTTGACCAATTTCAGGCACAGAAATGACTTTAAACACACTTATTTTAGTTGAAAAAGTAATAACTCACATCCAACCGTCATTTAAAGTCAAAAGATTAAATGTTAAAATGTCATCAATATTGACCATTTTTTCAACGTTCGACTGGTCCGGGGTCATCGTTTTTCATCAGAAAATTGATTTTTTGGACTCTACCAAAAATGATTCAAAATGTCATTTGGATCGGGCCTCATGTTGAATAACCACTTTTTAAACCCTCACAGTGACCAAAATTGCCATTTTTACAGAGTTTTGCTTACTCAAAATCTTCAATTTTGACCAATTTCAGGCACAGAAATGACTTTAAACACACTTATTGTAGTTGAAAAAGTAATAACTCACATCCAACCATCATTTAAAGTCAAAAGATTAAATGTTAAAATTTCATCAATATTGACCATTTTTTCAACGTTCGACTGGTCCGGGGTCATCTTTTTTCATCAGAAAATGGATTTTTTGGACTCTACCAAAAATGATTCAAAATGTCATTTGGATCAGGCCTCATGTTGAATAACCACTTTTTAAACCCTAACAGTGACCAAAATTGCCATTTTTACAGAGTTTTGCTTACTCAAAATCTTCAATTTTGACCAATTTCAGGCACAGAAATGACTTTAAACACACTTATTTTAGTTGAAAAAGTAATAACTCACATCCAACCGTCATTTAAAGTCAAAAGATTAAATGTTAAAATTTCATCAATATTGACAATTTTTTCAACGTTCGACTTGGCCGGGGTCATCGTTTTTCATCAGAAAATGGATTTTTTGGACTCTACCAAAAATGATTCAAAATGTCATTTGGATCGGGCCTCATGTTGAATAACCACTTTTTAAACCCTCACAGTGACCAAAATTGCCATTTTTACAGAGTTTTGCTTACTCAAAATCTTCAATTTTGACCAATTTCAGGCACAGAAATGACTTTAAACACACTTATTGTAGTTGAAAAAGTAATAACTCACATCCAACCATCATTTAAAGTCAAAAGATTAAATATTAAAATTTCATCAATATTGACCATTTTTTCAACGTTCGACTGGTCCGGGGTCATCGTTTTTCATCAGAACATTGATTTTTTGGACTCTACCAAAAATGATTCAAAATGTCATTTGGATCGGGCCTCATGTTGAATAACCACTTTTTAAACCCTCACAGTGACCAAAACTGCCATTTTTACAGAGTTTTGCTTACTCAAAATCTTCAATTTTGACCAATTTCAGGCACAGAAATGACTTTAAACACACTTATTGTAGTTGAAAAAGTAATAACTCACATCCAACCATCATTTAAAGTCAAAAGATTAAATATTAAAATTTCATCAATATTGACCATTTTTTCAACGTTCGACTGGTCCGGGGTCATCGTTTTTCATCAGAAAATTGATTTTTTGGACTCTACCAAAAATGATTCAAAATGTCATTTAGATCGGGCCTCATGTTGAATAACCACTTTTTAAACCCTCACAGTGACCAAAACTGCCATTTTTACAGAGTTTTGCTTACTCAAAATCTTCAATTTTGACCAATTTCAGGCACAGAAATGACTTTAAACACACTTATTTTAGTTGAAAAAGTAATAACTCACATCCAACCGTCATTTAAAGTCAAAAGATTAAATGTTAAAATTTCATCAATATTGACCATTTTTTCAACGTTCGACTGGTCCGGGGTCATCGTTTTTCATCAGAAAATTGATTTTTTGGACTCTACCAAAAATGATTCAAAATGTCATTTGGATCGGGCCTCATGTTGAATAACCCCTTTTTAAACCCTCACAGTGACCAAAACTGCCATTTTTACAGAGTTTTGCTTACTCAAAATCTTCAATTTTGACCAATTTCAGGCACAGAAATGACTTTAAACACACTTATTTTAGTTGAAAAAGTAATAACTCACATTCAACCGTCATTTAAAGTCAAAAGATTAAATATTAAAATTTCATCAATATTGACCATTTTTTCAACGTTCGACTGGTCCGGGGTCATCGTTTTTCATCAGAAAATTGATTTTTTGGACTCTACCAAAAATGATTCAAAATGTCATTTGGATCGGGCCTCATGTTGAATAACCACTTTTTAAACCCTCACAGTGACCAAAATTGCCATTTTTACAGAGTTTTGCTTACTCAAAATCTTCAATTTTGACCAATTTCAGGCACAGAAATGACTTTAAACACACTTATTTTAGTTGAAAAAGTAATAACTCACATCCAACCGTCATTTAAAGTCAAAAGATTAAATGTTAAAATTTCATCAATATTGACCATTTTTTCAACGTTCGACTGGTCCGGGGTCATCGTTTTTCATCAGAAAATGGATTTTTTGGACTCTACCAAAAATTATTCAAAATGTCATTTGGATCAGGCCTCATGTTGAATAACCACTTTTTAAACCCTCACAGTGACCAAAACTGCCATTTTTACAGAGTTTTGCTTACTCAAAATCTTCAATTTTGACCAATTTCAGGCACAGAAATGTCTTTAAACACACTTATTTTAGTTGAAAAAGTAATAACTCACATCCAACCGTCATTTAAAGTCAAAAGATTAAATGTTAAAATTTCATCAATATTGACCATTTTTTCAACGTTCGACTGGTCCGGGGTCATCGTTTTTCATCAGAAAATTGATTTTTTGGACTCTACCAAAAATGAATCAAAATGTCATTTGGATCGGGCCTCATGTTGAATAACCACTTTTTAAACCCTCACAGTGACCAAAACTGCCATTTTTACAGAGTTTTGCTTACTCAAAATCTTCAATTTTTACCAATTTCAGGCACAGAAATGACTTTAAACACACTTATTTTAGTTGAACAAGTAATAACTCACATCCAACCGTCATTTAAAGTCAAAAGATTAAATATTAAAATTTCATCAATATTGACCATTTTTTCAACGTTCGACTGGTCCGGGGTCATCGTTTTTCATCAGAAAATTGATTTTTTGGACTCTACCAAAAATGATTCAAAATGTCATTTGGATCGGGCCTCATGTTGAATAACCACTTTTTAAACCCTCACAGTGACCAAAACTGCCATTTTTACAGAGTTTTGCTTACTCAAAATCTTCAATTTTGACCAATTTCAGGCACAGAAATGACTTTAAACACACTTATTTTAGTTGAAAAAGTAATAACTCACATCCAACCGTTATTTAAAGTCAAAAGATTAAATATTAAAATTTCATCAATATTGACTATTTTTTCAACGTTCGACTGGTCCGGGGTCATCGTTTTTTATCAGAAAATTGATTTTTTGGACTCTACCAAAAATGATTCAAAATGTCATTTGGATCGGGCCTCATGTTGAATAACCACTTTTTAAACCCTCACAGTGACCAAAATTGCCATTTTTACAGAGTTTTGCTTACTCAAAATCTTCAATTTTGACCAATTTCAGGCACAGAAATGACTTTAAACACACTTATTTTAGTTGAAAAAGTAATAACTCACATCCAACCGTCATTTAAAGTCAAAAGATTAAATGTTAAAATGTCATCAATATTGACCATTTTTTCAACGTTCGACTGGTCCGGGGTCATCGTTTTTCATCAGAAAATTGATTTTTTGGACTCTACCAAAAATGATTCAAAATGTCATTTGGATCGGGCCTCATGTTGAATAACCACTTTTTAAACCCTCACAGTGACCAAAATTGCCATTTTTACAGAGTTTTGCTTACTCAAAATCTTCAATTTTGACCAATTTCAGGCACAGAAATGACTTTAAACACACTTATTGTAGTTGAAAAAGTAATAACTCACATCCAACCATCATTTAAAGTCAAAAGATTAAATGTTAAAATTTCATCAATATTGACCATTTTTTCAACGTTCGACTGGTCCGGGGTCATCTTTTTTCATCAGAAAATGGATTTTTTGGACTCTACCAAAAATGATTCAAAATGTCATTTGGATCAGGCCTCATGTTGAATAACCACTTTTTAAACCCTCACAGTGACCAAAACTGCCATTTTTACAGAGTTTTGCTTACTCAAAATCTTCAATTTTGACCAATTTCAGGCACAGAAATGACTTTAAACACACTTATTTTAGTTGAAAAAGTAATAACTCACATCCAACCGTCATTTAAAGTCAAAAGATTAAATGTTAAAATTTCATCAATATTGACCATTTTTTCAACGTTCGACTGGTCCGGGGTCATCGTTTTTCATCAGAAAATTGATTTTTTGGACTCTACCAAAAATGATTCAAAATGTCATTTGGATCGGGCCTCATGTTGAATAACCACTTTTTAAACCCTCACAGTGACCAAAATTGCCATTTTTACAGAGTTTTGCTTACTCAAAATCTTCAATTTTGACCAATTTCAGGCACAGAAATGACTTTAAACACACTTATTTTAGTTGAAAAAGTAATAACTCACATCCAACCGTCATTTAAAGTCAAAAGATTAAATGTTAAAATTTCATCAATATTGACCATTTTTTCAACGTTCGACTGGTCCGGGGTCATCGTTTTTCATCAGAAAATTGATTTTTTGGACTCTACCAAAAATGATTCAAAATGTCATTTGGATCGGGCCTCATGTTGACTAACCACTTTTTAAACCCTCACAGTGACCAAAACTGCAATTTTTACAGAGTTTTGCTTACTCAAAATCTTCAATTTTGACCAATTTCAGGCACAGAAATGACTTTAAACACACTTATTTTAGTTGAAAAAGTAATAACTCACATCCAACCGTCATTTAAAGTCAAAAGATTAAATATTAAAATGTCATCAATATTGACCATTTTTTCAACGTTCGACTGGTCCGGGGTCATCGTTTTTCATCAGAAAATTGATTTTTTGGACTCTACCAAAAATGATTCAAAATGTCATTTGGATCGGGCCTCATGTTGAATAACCACTTTTTAAACCCTCACAGTGACCAAAATTGCCATTTTTACAGAGTTTTGCTTACTCAAAATCTTCAATTTTGACCAATTTCAGGCACAGAAATGACTTTAAACACACTTATTTTAGTTGAAAAAGTCATAACTCACATCCAACCGTCATTTAAAGTCAAAAGATTAAATGTTAAACTTTCATCAATATTGACCATTTTTTCAACGTTCGACTGGTCCGGGGTCATCGTTTTTCATCAGAAAATTGATTTTTTGGACTCTACCAAAAATGATTCAAAATGTCATTTGGATCGGGCCTCATGTTGAATAACCACTTTTTAAACCCTCACAGTGACCAAAACTGCCATTTTTACAGAGTTTTGCTTACTCAAAATCTTCAATTTTGACCAATTTCAGGCACAGAAATGACTTTAAACACACTTATTGTAGTTGAAAAAGTAATAACTCACATCCAACCATCATTTAAAGTCAAAAGATTAAATGTTAAAATTTCATCAATATTGACCATTTTTTCAACGTTCGACTGGTCCGGGGTCATCTTTTTTCATCAGAAAATGGATTTTTTGGACTCTACCAAAATGATTCAAAATGTCATTTGGATCGGGCTTCATGTTGAATAACCACTTTTTAAACCCTCACAGTGACCAAAATTGCCATTTTTACAGAGTTTTGCTTACTCAAAATCTTCAATTTTGACCAATTTCAGGCACAGAAATGACTTTAAACACACTTATTGTAGTTGAAAAAGTAATAACTCACATCCAACCATCATTTAAAGTCAAAAGATTAAATATTAAAATTTCATCAATATTGACCATTTTTTCAACGTTCGACTGGTCCGGGGTCATCGTTTTTCATCAGAAAATTGATTTTTTGGACTCTACCAAAAATGATTCAAAATGTCATTTGGATCGGGCCTCATGTTGAATAACCACTTTTTAAACCCTCACAGTGACCAAAACTGCCATTTTTACAGAGTTTTGCTTACTCAAAATCTTCAATTTTGACCAATTTCAGGCACAGAAATGACTTTAAACACACTTATTTTAGTTGAAAAAGTAATAACTCACATCCAACCGTCATTTAAAGTCAAAAGATTAAATGTTAAAATTTCACCAATATTGACCATTTTTTTTAACGTTCGACTGGTCCGGGGTCATCGTTTTTCATCAGAAAATTGATTTTTTGGACTCTACCAAAAATGATTCAAAATGTCATTTGGATCGGGCCTCATGTTGATTAACCACTTTTTAAACCCTCACAGTGACCAAAATTGCCATTTTTACAGAGTTTGCTTACTCAAAATCTTCAATTTTTACCAATTTCAGGCACGGAAATGACTTTAAACACACTTTTTTTAGTTGAAAAAGTAATAACTCACATCCAACCGTCATTTAAAGTCAAAAGATTAAATATTAAAATTTCATCAATATTGACCATTTTTTCAACGTTCGACTGGTCCGGGGTAATCGTTTTTCATCAGAAAATTGATTTTTTGGACTCTACCAAAAATGATTCAAAATGTCATTTGGATCGGGCCTCATGTTGAATAACCACTTTTTAAACCCTAACAGTGACCAAAATTGCCATTTTTACAGAGTTTTGCTTACTCAAAATCTTCAATTTTGACCAATTTCAGGCACAGAAATGACTTTAAACACACTTATTTTAGTTGAAAAAGTAATAACTCACATCCAACCATCATTTAAAGTCAAAAGATTAAATGTTAAAATTTCATCAATATTGACCATTTTTTCAACGTTCGACTGGTCCGGGGTAATCGTTTTTCATCAGAAAATGGATTTTTTGGACTCTACCAAAAATGATTCAAAATGTCATATGGATCGGGCCTCATGTTGAATAACCACTTTTTAAACCCTCACAGTGACCAAAATTGCCATTTTTACAGAGTTTTGCTTACTCAAAATCTTCAATTTTGACCAATTTCAGGCACAGAAATGACTTTAAACACACTTATTTTAGTTGAAAAAGTAATAACTCACATCCAACCATCATTTAAAGTCAAAAGATTAAATGTTAAAATTTCATCAATATTGACCATTTTTTCAACGTTCGACTGGTCCGGGGTCATCGTTTTTCATCAGAAAATGGATTTTTTGGACTCTACCAAAAATGATTCAAAATGTCATTTGGATCGGGCCTCATGTTGAATAACCACTTTTTAAACCCTCACAGTGACCAAAATTGCCATTTTAACAGAGTTTTGCTTACTCAAAATCTTCAATTTTGACCAATTTCAGGCACAGAAATGACTTTAAACACACTTATTTTAGTTGAAAAAGTAATAACTCACATCCAACCGTCATTTAAAGTGAAAAGATTAAATATTAAAATTTCATCAATATTGACCATTTTTTTAACGTTCGACTGGTCCGGGGTAATCGTTTTTCATCAGAAAATGGATTTTTTGGACTCTACCAAAAATGATTCAAAATGTCATTTGGATCGGGCCTCATGTTGAATAACCACTTTTTAAACCCTAACAGTGACCAAAATTGCCATTTTTACAGAGTTTTGCTTACTCAAAATCTTCAATTTTGACCAATTTCAGGCACAGAAATGACTTTAAACACACTTATTTTAGTTGAAAAAGTAATAACTCACATCCAACCGTCATTTAAAGTCAAAAGATTAAATGTTAAAATTTCATCAATATTGACAATTTTTTCAACGTTCGACTTGGCCGGGGTCATCGTTTTTCATCAGAAAATGGATTTTTTGGACTCTACCAAAAATGATTCAAAATGTCATTTGGATCGGGCCTCATGTTGAATAACCACTTTTTAAACCCTCACAGTGACCAAAATTGCCATTTTTACAGAGTTTTGCTTACTCAAAATCTTCAATTTTGACCAATTTCAGGCACAGAAATGACTTTAAACACACTTATTGTAGTTGAAAAAGTAATAACTCACATCCAACCATCATTTAAAGTCAAAAGATTAAATATTAAAATTTCATCAATATTGACCATTTTTTCAACGTTCGACTGGTCCGGGGTCATCGTTTTTCATCAGAACATTGATTTTTTGGACTCTACCAAAAATGATTCAAAATGTCATTTGGATCGGGCCTCATGTTGAATAACCACTTTTTAAACCCTCACAGTGACCAAAACTGCCATTTTTACAGAGTTTTGCTTACTCAAAATCTTCAATTTTGACCAATTTCAGGCACAGAAATGACTTTAAACACACTTATTGTAGTTGAAAAAGTAATAACTCACATCCAACCATCATTTAAAGTCAAAAGATTAAATATTAAAATTTCATCAATATTGACCATTTTTTCAACGTTCGACTGGTCCGGGGTCATCGTTTTTCATCAGAAAATTGATTTTTTGGACTCTACCAAAAATGATTCAAAATGTCATTTAGATCGGGCCTCATGTTGAATAACCACTTTTTAAACCCTCACAGTGACCAAAACTGCCATTTTTACAGAGTTTTGCTTACTCAAAATCTTCAATTTTGACCAATTTCAGGCACAGAAATGACTTTAAACACACTTATTTTAGTTGAAAAAGTAATAACTCACATCCAACCGTCATTTAAAGTCAAAAGATTAAATGTTAAAATTTCATCAATATTGACCATTTTTTCAACGTTCGACTGGTCCGGGGTCATCGTTTTTCATCAGAAAATTGATTTTTTGGACTCTACCAAAAATGATTCAAAATGTCATTTGGATCGGGCCTCATGTTGAATAACCCCTTTTTAAACCCTCACAGTGACCAAAACTGCCATTTTTACAGAGTTTTGCTTACTCAAAATCTTCAATTTTGACCAATTTCAGGCACAGAAATGACTTTAAACACACTTATTTTAGTTGAAAAAGTAATAACTCACATTCAACCGTCATTTAAAGTCAAAAGATTAAATATTAAAATTTCATCAATATTGACCATTTTTTCAACGTTCGACTGGTCCGGGGTCATCGTTTTTCATCAGAAAATTGATTTTTTGGACTCTACCAAAAATGATTCAAAATGTCATTTGGATCGGGCCTCATGTTGAATAACCACTTTTTAAACCCTCACAGTGACCAAAATTGCCATTTTTACAGAGTTTTGCTTACTCAAAATCTTCAATTTTGACCAATTTCAGGCACAGAAATGACTTTAAACACACTTATTTTAGTTGAAAAAGTAATAACTCACATCCAACCGTCATTTAAAGTCAAAAGATTAAATGTTAAAATGTCATCAATATTGACCATTTTTTCAACGTTCGACTGGTCCGGGGTCATCGTTTTTCATCAGAAAATTGATTTTTTGGACTCTACCAAAAATGATTCAAAATGTCATTTGGATCGGGCCTCATGTTGAATAACCACTTTTTAAACCCTCACAGTGACCAAAATTGCCATTTTTACAGAGTTTTGCTTACTCAAAATCTTCAATTTTGACCAATTTCAGGCACAGAAATGACTTTAAACACACTTATTGTAGTTGAAAAAGTAATAACTCACATCCAACCATCATTTAAAGTCAAAAGATTAAATGTTAAAATTTCATCAATATTGACCATTTTTTCAACGTTCGACTGGTCCGGGGTCATCTTTTTTCATCAGAAAATGGATTTTTTGGACTCTACCAAAAATGATTCAAAATGTCATTTGGATCAGGCCTCATGTTGAATAACCACTTTTTAAACCCTCACAGTGACCAAAACTGCCATTTTTACAGAGTTTTGCTTACTCAAAATCTTCAATTTTGACCAATTTCAGGCACAGAAATGACTTTAAACACACTTATTTTAGTTGAAAAAGTAATAACTCACATCCAACCGTCATTTAAAGTCAAAAGATTAAATGTTAAAATTTCATCAATATTGACCATTTTTTCAACGTTCGACTGGTCCGGGGTCATCGTTTTTCATCAGAAAATTGATTTTTTGGACTCTACCAAAAATGATTCAAAATGTCATTTGGATCGGGCCTCATGTTGAATAACCACTTTTTAAACCCTCACAGTGACCAAAATTGCCATTTTTACAGAGTTTTGCTTACTCAAAATCTTCAATTTTGACCAATTTCAGGCACAGAAATGACTTTAAACACACTTATTTTAGTTGAAAAAGTAATAACTCACATCCAACCGTCATTTAAAGTGAAAAGATTAAATATTAAAATTTCATCAATATTGACCATTTTTTTAACGTTCGACTGGTCCGGGGTAATCGTTTTTCATCAGAAAATGGATTTTTTGGACTCTACCAAAAATGATTCAAAATGTCATTTGGATCGGGCCTCATGTTGAATAACCACTTTTTAAACCCTAACAGTGACCAAAATTGCCATTTTTACAGAGTTTTGCTTACTCAAAATCTTCAATTTTGACCAATTTCAGGCACAGAAATGACTTTAAACACACTTATTGTAGTTGAAAAAGTAATAACTCACATCCAACCATCATTTAAAGTCAAAAGATTAAATATTAAAATTTCATCAATATTGACCATTTTTTCAACGTTCGACTGGTCCGGGGTCATCGTTTTTCATCAGAAAATTGATTTTTTGGACTCTACCAAAAATGATTCAAAAATGTCATTTGGATCGGGCCTCATGTTGAATAACCACTTTTTAAACCCTCACAGTGACCAAAACTGCCATTTTTACAGAGTTTTGCTTACTCAAAATCTTCAATTTTGACCAATTTCAGGCACAGAAATGTCTTTAAACACACTTATTTTAGTTGAAAAAGTAATAACTCACATCCAACCGTCATTTAAAGTCAAAAGATTAAATGTTAAAATTTCATCAATATTGACCATTTTTTCAACGTTCGACTGGTCCGGGGTCATCGTTTTTCATCAGAAAATTGAATTTTTGGACTCTACCAAAAATGATTCAAAATGTCATTTGGATCGGGCCTCATGTTGAATAACCACTTTTTAAACCCTCACAGTGACCAAAACTGCAATTTTTACAGAGTTTTGCTTACTCAAAATCTTCAAATTTGACCAATTTCAGGCACAGAAATGACTTTAAACACACTTATTTTAGTTGAAAAAGTAATAACTCACATCCAACCGTCATTTAAAGTCAAAAGATTAAATGTTAAAATTTCATCAATATTGACCATTTTTTCAACGTTCGACTGGTCCGGGGTCATCGTTTTTCATCAGAAAATTGATTTTTTGGACTCTACCAAAAATGAATCAAAATGTCATTTGGATCGGGCCTCATGTTGAATAACCACTTTTTAAACCCTCACAGTGACCAAAACTGCCATTTTTACAGAGTTTTGCTTACTCAAAATCTTCAATTTTTACCAATTTCAGGCACAGAAATGACTTTAAACACACTTATTTTAGTTGAACAAGTAATAACTCACATCCAACCGTCATTTAAAGTCAAAAGATTAAATATTAAAATTTCATCAATATTGACCATTTTTTCAACGTTCGACTGGTCCGGGGTCATCGTTTTTCATCAGAAAATTGATTTTTTGGACTCTACCAAAAATGATTCAAAATGTCATTTGGATCGGGCCTCATGTTGAATAACCACTTTTTAAACCCTCACAGTGACCAAAACTGCCATTTTTACAGAGTTTTGCTTACTCAAAATCTTCAATTTTGACCAATTTCAGGCACAGAAATGACTTTAAACACACTTATTTTAGTTGAAAAAGTAATAACTCACATCCAACCGTTATTTAAAGTCAAAAGATTAAATATTAAAATTTCATCAATATTGACTATTTTTTCAACGTTCGACTGGTCCGGGGTCATCGTTTTTTATCAGAAAATTGATTTTTTGGACTCTACCAAAAATGATTCAAAATGTCATTTGGATCGGGCCTCATGTTGAATAACCACTTTTTAAACCCTCACAGTGACCAAAATTGCCATTTTTACAGAGTTTTGCTTACTCAAAATCTTCAATTTTGACCAATTTCAGGCACAGAAATGACTTTAAACACACTTATTTTAGTTGAAAAAGTAATAACTCACATCCAACCGTCATTTAAAGTCAAAAGATTAAATGTTAAAATGTCATCAATATTGACCATTTTTTCAACGTTCGACTGGTCCGGGGTCATCGTTTTTCATCAGAAAATTGATTTTTTGGACTCTACCAAAAATGATTCAAAATGTCATTTGGATCGGGCCTCATGTTGAATAACCACTTTTTAAACCCTCACAGTGACCAAAATTGCCATTTTTACAGAGTTTTGCTTACTCAAAATCTTCAATTTTGACCAATTTCAGGCACAGAAATGACTTTAAACACACTTATTGTAGTTGAAAAAGTAATAACTCACATCCAACCATCATTTAAAGTCAAAAGATTAAATGTTAAAATTTCATCAATATTGACCATTTTTTCAACGTTCGACTGGTCCGGGGTCATCTTTTTTCATCAGAAAATGGATTTTTTGGACTCTACCAAAAATGATTCAAAATGTCATTTGGATCAGGCCTCATGTTGAATAACCACTTTTTAAACCCTCACAGTGACCAAAACTGCCATTTTTACAGAGTTTTGCTTACTCAAAATCTTCAATTTTGACCAATTTCAGGCACAGAAATGACTTTAAACACACTTATTTTAGTTGAAAAAGTAATAACTCACATCCAACCGTCATTTAAAGTCAAAAGATTAAATGTTAAAATTTCATCAATATTGACCATTTTTTCAACGTTCGACTGGTCCGGGGTCATCGTTTTTCATCAGAAAATTGATTTTTTGGACTCTACCAAAAATGATTCAAAATGTCATTTGGATCGGGCCTCATGTTGAATAACCACTTTTTAAACCCTCACAGTGACCAAAATTGCCATTTTTACAGAGTTTTGCTTACTCAAAATCTTGAATTTTGACCAATTTCAGGCACAGAAATGACTTTAAACACACTTATTTTAGTTGAAAAAGTAATAACTCACATCCAACCGTCATTTAAAGTGAAAAGATTAAATATTAAAATTTCATCAATATTGACCATTTTTTTAACGTTCGACTGGTCCGGGGTAATCGTTTTTCATCAGAAAATGGATTTTTTGGACTCTACCAAAAATGATTCAAAATGTCATTTGGATCGGGCCTCATGTTGAATAACCACTTTTTAAACCCTAACAGTGACCAAAATTGCCATTTTTACAGAGTTTTGCTTACTCAAAATCTTCAATTTTGACCAATTTCAGGCACAGAAATGACTTTAAACACACTTATTGTAGTTGAAAAAGTAATAACTCACATCCAACCATCATTTAAAGTCAAAAGATTAAATATTAAAATTTCATCAATATTGACCATTTTTTCAACGTTCGACTGGTCCGGGGTCATCGTTTTTCATCAGAAAATTGATTTTTTGGACTCTACCAAAAATGATTCAAAAATGTCATTTGGATCGGGCCTCATGTTGAA
This sequence comes from Lissotriton vulgaris, assembly GCF_964263255.1. Lineage (NCBI taxonomy): Eukaryota > Metazoa > Chordata > Amphibia > Caudata > Salamandridae > Lissotriton > Lissotriton vulgaris. The sequence goes on along the minus strand of NW_028243455.1, from coordinate 178,165 downwards.
TAACCACTTTTTAAACCCTCACAGTGACCAAAACTGCCATTTTTACAGAGTTTTGCTTACTCAAAATCTTCAATTTTTACCAATTTCAGGCACAGAAATGACTTTAAACACACTTATTGTAGTTGAAAAAGTAATAACTCACATCCAACCGTCATTTAAAGTCAAAAGATTAAATGTTAAAATTTCATCAATATTGACCATTTTTTCAACGTTCGACTGGTCCGGGGTCATCGTTTTTCATCAGAAAATTGATTTTTTGGACTCTACCAAAAATGATTCAAAATGTCATTTGGATCGGGCCTCATGTTGAATAACCACTTTTTAAACCCTCACAGTGACCAAAATTGCCATTTTTACAGAGTTTTGCTTACTCAAAATCTTCAATTTTGACCAATTTCAGGCACAGAAATGACTTTAAACACACTTATTTTAGTTGAAAAAGTAATAACTCACATCCAACCGTCATTTAAAGTGAAAAGATTAAATATTAAAATTTCATCAATATTGACCATTTTTTTAACGTTCGACTGGTCCGGGGTAATCGTTTTTCATCAGAAAATGGATTTTTTGGACTCTACCAAAAATGATTCAAAATGTCATTTGGATCGGGCCTCATGTTGAATAACCACTTTTTAAACCCTAACAGTGACCAAAATTGCCATTTTTACAGAGTTTTGCTTACTCAAAATCTTCAATTTTGACCAATTTCAGGCACAGAAATGACTTTAAACACACTTATTTTAGTTGAAAAAGTAATAACTCACATCCAACCGTCATTTAAAGTCAAAAGATTAAATGTTAAAATTTCATCAATATTGACCATTTTTTCAACGTTCGACTGGTCCGGGGTCATCGTTTTTCATCAGAAAATTGATTTTTTGGACTCTACCAAAAATGATTCAAAATGTCATTTGGATCGGGCCTCATGTTGAATAACCACTTTTTAAACCCTCACAGTGACCAAAATTGCCATTTTTACAGAGTTTTGCTTACTCAAAATCTTCAATTTTGACCAATTTCAGGCACAGAAATGACTTTAAACACACTTATTTTAGTTGAAAAAGTAATAACTCACATCCAACCGTCATTTAAAGTGAAAAGATTAAATATTAAAATTTCATCAATATTGACCATTTTTTTAACGTTCGACTGGTCCGGGGTAATCGTTTTTCATCAGAAAATGGATTTTTTGGACTCTACCAAAAATGATTCAAAATGTCATTTGGATCGGGCCTCATGTTGAATAACCACTTTTTAAACCCTAACAGTGACCAAAATTGCCATTTTTACAGAGTTTTGCTTACTCAAAATCTTCAATTTTGACCAATTTCAGGCACAGAAATGACTTTAAACACACTTATTGTAGTTGAAAAAGTAATAACTCACATCCAACCATCATTTAAAGTCAAAAGATTAAATATTAAAATTTCATCAATATTGACCATTTTTTCAACGTTCGACTGGTCCGGGGTCATCGTTTTTCATCAGAAAATTGATTTTTTGGACTCTACCAAAAATGATTCAAAAATGTCATTTGGATCGGGCCTCATGTTGAATAACCACTTTTTAAACCCTCACAGTGACCAAAACTGCCATTTTTACAGAGTTTTGCTTACTCAAAATCTTCAATTTTTACCAATTTCAGGCACAGAAATGACTTTAAACACACTTATTGTAGTTGAAAAAGTAATAACTCACATCCAACCGTCATTTAAAGTCAAAAGATTAAATATTAAAATTTCATCAATATTGACCATTTTTTTAACGTTCGACTGGTCCGGGGTCATCGTTTTTCATCAGAAAATTGATTTTTTGGACTCTACCAAAAATGATTCAAAATGTCATTTGGATCGGGCCTCATGTTGAATAACCACTTTTTAAACCCTCACAGTGACCAAAACTGCCATTTTTACAGAGTTTTGCTTACTCAAAATCTTCAATTTTGACCAATTTCAGGCACAGAAATGACTTTAAACACACTTATTTTAGTTGAAAAAGTAATAACTCACATCCAACCGTTATTTAAAGTCAAAAGATTAAATATTAAAATTTCATCAATATTGACCATTTTTTCAACGTTCGACGGGTCCGGGGTCATCGTTTTTTATCAGAAAATTGATTTTTTGGACTCTACCAAAAATGATTCAAAATGTCATTTGGATCGGGCCTCATGTTGAATAACCACTTTTTAAACCCTCACAGTGACCAAAATTGCCATTTTTACAGAGTTTTGCTTACTCAAAATCTTCAATTTTGACCAATTTCAGGCACAGAAATGACTTTAAACACACTTATTTTAGTTGAAAAAGTAATAACTCACATCCAACCGTCATTTTAAGTCAAAAGATTAAATGTTAAAATGTCATCAATATTGACCATTTTTTCAACGTTCGACTGGTCCGGGGTCATCGTTTTTCATCAGAAAATTGATTTTTTGGACTCTACCAAAAATGATTCAAAATGTCATTTGGATCGGGCCTCATGTTGAATAACCACTTTTTAAACCCTCACAGTGACCAAAATTGCCATTTTTACAGAGTTTTGCTTACTCAAAATCTTCAATTTTGACCAATTTCAGGCACAGAAATGACTTTAAACACACTTATTGTAGTTGAAAAAGTAATAACTCACATCCAACCATCATTTAAAGTCAAAAGATTAAATGTTAAAATTTCATCAATATTGACCATTTTTTCAACGTTCGACTGGTCCGGGGTCATCTTTTTTCATCAGAAAATGGATTTTTTGGACTCTACCAAAAATGATTCAAAATGTCATTTGGATCAGGCCTCATGTTGAATAACCACTTTTTAAACCCTCACAGTGACCAAAACTGCCATTTTTACAGAGTTTTGCTTACTCAAAATCTTCAATTTTGACCAATTTCAGGCACAGAAATGACTTTAAACACACTTATTTTAGTTGAAAAAGTAATAACTCACATCCAACCGTCATTTAAAGTCAAAAGATTAAATGTTAAAATTTCATCAATATTGACCATTTTTTCAACGTTCGACTGGTCCGGGGTCATCGTTTTTCATCAGAAAATTGATTTTTTGGACTCTGCCAAAAATGATTCAAAATGTCATTTGGATCGGGCCTCATGTTGAATAACCACTTTTTAAACCCTCACAGTGACCAAAATTGCCATTTTTACAGAGTTTTGCTTACTCAAAATCTTCAATTTTGACCAATTTCAGGCACAGAAATGACTTTAAACACACTTATTTTAGTTGAAAAAGTAATAACTCACATCCAACCGTCATTTAAAGTGAAAAGATTAAATATTAAAATTTCATCAATATTGACCATTTTTTTAACGTTCAACTGGTCCGGGGTAATCGTTTTTCATCAGAAAATGGATTTTTTGGACTCTACCAAAAATGATTCAAAATGTCATTTGGATCGGGCCTCATGTTGAATAACCACTTTTTAAACCCTAACAGTGACCAAAATTGCCATTTTTACAGAGTTTTGCTTACTCAAAATCTTCAATTTTGACCAATTTCAGGCACAGAAATGACTTTAAACACACTTATTGTAGTTGAAAAAGTAATAACTCACATCCAACCATCATTTAAAGTCAAAAGATTAAATATTAAAATTTCATCAATATTGACCATTTTTTCAACGTTCGACTGGTCCGGGGTCATCGTTTTTCATCAGAAAATTGATTTTTTGGACTCTACCAAAAATGATTCAAAAATGTCATTTGGATCGGGCCTCATGTTGAATAACCACTTTTTAAACCCTCACAGTGACCAAAACTGCCATTTTTACAGAGTTTTGCTTACTCAAAATCTTCAATTTTGACCAATTTCAGGCACAGAAATGACTTTAAACACACTTATTTTAGTTGAAAAAGTAATAACTCACATCCAACCATCATTTAAAGTCAAAAGATTAAATGTTAAAATTTCATCAATATTGACCATTTTTTCAACGTTCGACTGGTCCGGGGTAATCGTTTTTCATCAGAAAATGGATTTTTTGGACTCTACCAAAAATGATTCAAAATGTCATTTGGATCGGGCCTCATGTTGAATAACCACTTTTTAAACCCTCACAGTGACCAAAATTGCCATTTTTACAGAGTTTTGCTTACTCAAAATCTTCAATTTTGACCAATTTCAGGCACAGAAATGACTTTAAACACACTTATTTTAGTTGAAAAAGTAATAACTCACATCCAACCGTCATTTAAAGTGAAAAGATTAAATATTAAAATTTCATCAATATTGACCATTTTTTTAACGTTCGACTGGTCCGGGGTAATCGTTTTTCATCAGAAAATGGATTTTTTGGACTCTACCAAAAATGATTCAAAATGTCATTTGGATCGGGCCTCATGTTGAATAACCACTTTTTAAACCCTAACAGTGACCAAAATTGCCATTTTTACAGAGTTTTGCTTACTCAAAATCTTCAATTTTGACCAATTTCAGGCACAGAAATGACTTTAAACACACTTATTTTAGTTGAAAAAGTAATAACTCACATCCAACCGTCATTTAAAGTCAAAAGATTAAATGTTAAAATTTCATCAATATTGACAATTTTTTCAACGTTCGACTTGGCCGGGGTCATCGTTTTTCATCAGAAAATGGATTTTTTGGACTCTACCAAAAATGATTCAAAATGTCATTTGGATCGGGCCTCATGTTGAATAACCACTTTTTAAACCCTCACAGTGACCAAAATTGCCATTTTTACAGAGTTTTGCTTACTCAAAATCTTCAATTTTGACCAATTTCAGGCACAGAAATGACTTTAAACACACTTATTGTAGTTGAAAAAGTAATAACTCACATCCAACCATCATTTAAAGTCAAAAGATTAAATATTAAAATTTCATCAATATTGACCATTTTTTCAACGTTCGACTGGTCCGGGGTCATCGTTTTTCATCAGAACATTGATTTTTTGGACTCTACCAAAAATGATTCAAAATGTCATTTGGATCGGGCCTCATGTTGAATAACCACTTTTTAAACCCTCACAGTGACCAAAACTGCCATTTTTACAGAGTTTTGCTTACTCAAAATCTTCAATTTTGACCAATTTCAGGCACAGAAATGACTTTAAACACACTTATTGTAGTTGAAAAAGTAATAACTCACATCCAACCATCATTTAAAGTCAAAAGATTAAATATTAAAATTTCATCAATATTGACCATTTTTTCAACGTTCGACTGGTCCGGGGTCATCGTTTTTCATCAGAAAATTGATTTTTTGGACTCTACCAAAAATGATTCAAAATGTCATTTAGATCGGGCCTCATGTTGAATAACCACTTTTTAAACCCTCACAGTGACCAAAACTGCCATTTTTACAGAGTTTTGCTTACTCAAAATCTTCAATTTTGACCAATTTCAGGCACAGAAATGACTTTAAACACACTTATTTTAGTTGAAAAAGTAATAACTCACATCCAACCGTCATTTAAAGTCAAAAGATTAAATGTTAAAATTTCATCAATATTGACCATTTTTTCAACGTTCGACTGGTCCGGGGTCATCGTTTTTCATCAGAAAATTGATTTTTTGGACTCTACCAAAAATGATTCAAAATGTCATTTGGATCGGGCCTCATGTTGAATAACCCCTTTTTAAACCCTCACAGTGACCAAAACTGCCATTTTTACAGAGTTTTGCTTACTCAAAATCTTCAATTTTGACCAATTTCAGGCACAGAAATGACTTTAAACACACTTACTTTAGTTGAAAAAGTAATAACTCACATCCAACCGTCATTTAAAGTCAAAAGATTAAATATTAAAATTTCATCAATATTGACCATTTTTTCAACGTTCGACTGGTCCGGGGTCATCGTTTTTCATCAGAAAATTGATTTTTTGGACTCTACCAAAAATGATTCAAAATGTCATTTGGATCGGGCCTCATGTTGAATAACCACTTTTTAAACCCTCACAGTGACCAAAATTGCCATTTTTACAGAGTTTTGCTTACTCAAAATCTTCAATTTTGACCAATTTCAGGCACAGAAATGACTTTAAACACACTTATTTTAGTTGAAAAAGTAATAACTCACATCCAACCGTCATTTAAAGTCAAAAGATTAAATGTTAAAATTTCATCAATATTGACCATTTTTTCAACGTTCGACTGGTCCGGGGTCATCGTTTTTCATCAGAAAATGGATTTTTTGGACTCTACCAAAAATTATTCAAAATGTCATTTGGATCAGGCCTCATGTTGAATAACCACTTTTTAAACCCTCACAGTGACCAAAACTGCCATTTTTACAGAGTTTTGCTTACTCAAAATCTTCAATTTTGACCAATTTCAGGCACAGAAATGTCTTTAAACACACTTATTTTAGTTGAAAAAGTAATAACTCACATCCAACCGTCATTTAAAGTCAAAAGATTAAATATTAAAATTTCATCAATATTGACCATTTTTTCAAAGTTCGACGGGTCCGGGGTCATCGTTTTTTATCAGAAAATTGATTTTTTGGACTCTACCAAAAATGATTCAAAATGTCATTTGGATCGGGCCTCATGTTGAATAACCACTTTTTAAACCCTCACAGTGACCAAAATTGCCATTTTTACAGAGTTTTGCTTACTCAAAATCTTCAATTTTGACCAATTTCAGGCACAGAAATGACTTTAAACACACTTATTTTAGTTGAAAAAGTAATAACTCACATCCAACCGTCATTTTAAGTCAAAAGATTAAATGTTAAAATGTCATCAATATTGACCATTTTTTCAACGTTCGACTGGTCCGGGGTCATCGTTTTTCATCAGAAAATTGATTTTTTGGACTCTACCAAAAATGATTCAAAATGTCATTTGGATCGGGCCTCATGTTGAATAACCACTTTTTAAACCCTCACAGTGACCAAAATTGCCATTTTTACAGAGTTTTGCTTACTCAAAATCTTCAATTTTGACCAATTTCAGGCACAGAAATGACTTTAAACACACTTATTTTAGTTGAAAAAGTAATAACTCACATCCAACCGTCATTTAAAGTGAAAAGATTAAATATTAAAATTTCATCAATATTGACCATTTTTTTAACGTTCGACTGGTCCGGGGTAATCGTTTTTCATCAGAAAATGGATTTTTTGGACTCTACCAAAAATGATTCAAAATGTCATTTGGATCGGGCCTCATGTTGAATAACCACTTTTTAAACCCTAACAGTGACCAAAATTGCCATTTTTACAGAGTTTTGCTTACTCAAAATCTTCAATTTTGACCAATTTCAGGCACAGAAATGACTTTAAACACACTTATTTTAGTTGAAAAAGTAATAACTCACATCCAACCGTCATTTAAAGTCAAAAGATTAAATGTTAAAATTTCATCAATATTGACAATTTTTTCAACGTTCGACTTGGCCGGGGTCATCGTTTTTCATCAGAAAATGGATTTTTTGGACTCTACCAAAAATGATTCAAAATGTCATTTGGATCGGGCCTCATGTTGAATAACCACTTTTTAAACCCTCACAGTGACCAAAATTGCCATTTTTACAGAGTTTTGCTTACTCAAAATCTTCAATTTTGACCAATTTCAGGCACAGAAATGACTTTAAACACACTTATTGTAGTTGAAAAAGTAATAACTCACATCCAACCATCATTTAAAGTCAAAAGATTAAATATTAAAATTTCATCAATATTGACCATTTTTTCAACGTTCGACTGGTCCGGGGTCATCGTTTTTCATCAGAACATTGATTTTTTGGACTCTACCAAAAATGATTCAAAATGTCATTTGGATCGGGCCTCATGTTGAATAACCACTTTTTAAACCCTCACAGTGACCAAAACTGCCATTTTTACAGAGTTTTGCTTACTCAAAATCTTCAATTTTGACCAATTTCAGGCACAGAAATGACTTTAAACACACTTATTGTAGTTGAAAAAGTAATAACTCACATCCAACCATCATTTAAAGTCAAAAGATTAAATATTAAAATTTCATCAATATTGACCATTTTTTCAACGTTCGACTGGTCCGGGGTCATCGTTTTTCATCAGAAAATTGATTTTTTGGACTCTACCAAAAATGATTCAAAATGTCATTTAGATCGGGCCTCATGTTGAATAACCACTTTTTAAACCCTCACAGTGACCAAAACTGCCATTTTTACAGAGTTTTGCTTACTCAAAATCTTCAATTTTGACCAATTTCAGGCACAGAAATGACTTTAAACACACTTATTTTAGTTGAAAAAGTAATAACTCACATCCAACCGTCATTTAAAGTCAAAAGATTAAATGTTAAAATTTCATCAATATTGACCATTTTTTCAACGTTCGACTGGTCCGGGGTCATCGTTTTTCATCAGAAAATTGATTTTTTGGACTCTACCAAAAATGATTCAAAATGTCATTTGGATCGGGCCTCATGTTGAATAACCCCTTTTTAAACCCTCACAGTGACCAAAACTGCCATTTTTACAGAGTTTTGCTTACTCAAAATCTTCAATTTTGACCAATTTCAGGCACAGAAATGACTTTAAACACACTTACTTTAGTTGAAAAAGTAATAACTCACATCCAACCGTCATTTAAAGTCAAAAGATTAAATATTAAAATTTCATCAATATTGACCATTTTTTCAACGTTCGACTGGTCCGGGGTCATCGTTTTTCATCAGAAAATTGATTTTTTGGACTCTACCAAAAATGATTCAAAATGTCATTTGGATCGGGCCTCATGTTGAATAACCACTTTTTAAACCCTCACAGTGACCAAAATTGCCATTTTTACAGAGTTTTTCTTACTCAAAATCTTCAATTTTGACCAATTTCAGGCACAGAAATGACTTTAAACACACTTATTTTAGTTGAAAAAGTAATAACTCACATCCAACCGTCATTTAAAGTCAAAAGATTAAATGTTAAAATTTCATCAATATTGACCATTTTTTCAACGTTCGACTGGTCCGGGGTCATCGTTTTTCATCAGAAAATGGATTTTTTGGACTCTACCAAAAATTATTCAAAATGTCATTTGGATCAGGCCTCATGTTGAATAACCACTTTTTAAACCCTCACAGTGACCAAAACTGCCATTTTTACAGAGTTTTGCTTACTCAAAATCTTCAATTTTGACCAATTTCAGGCACAGAAATGTCTTTAAACACACTTATTTTAGTTGAAAAAGTAATAACTCACATCCAACCGTCATTTAAAGTCAAAAGATTAAATATTAAAATTTCATCAATATTGACCATTTTTTCAACGTTCGACGGGTCCGGGGTCATCGTTTTTTATCAGAAAATTGATTTTTTGGACTCTACCAAAAATGATTCAAAATGTCATTTGGATCGGGCCTCATGTTGAATAACCACTTTTTAAACCCTCACAGTGACCAAAATTGCCATTTTTACAGAGTTTTGCTTACTCAAAATCTTCAATTTTGACCAATTTCAGGCACAGAAATGACTTTAAACACACTTATTTTAGTTGAAAAAGTAATAACTCACATCCAACCGTCATTTTAAGTCAAAAGATTAAATGTTAAAATGTCATCAATATTGACCATTTTTTCAACGTTCGACTGGTCCGGGGTCATCGTTTTTCATCAGAAAATTGATTTTTTGGACTCTACCAAAAATGATTCAAAATGTCATTTGGATCGGGCCTCATGTTGAATAACCACTTTTTAAACCCTCACAGTGACCAAAATTGCCATTTTTACAGAGTTTTGCTTACTCAAAATCTTCAATTTTGACCAATTTCAGGCACAGAAATGACTTTAAACACACTTATTGTAGTTGAAAAAGTAATAACTCACATCCAACCATCATTTAAAGTCAAAAGATTAAATGTTAAAATTTCATCAATATTGACCATTTTTTCAACGTTCGACTGGTCCGGGGTCATCTTTTTTCATCAGAAAATGGATTTTTTGGACTCTACCAAAAATGATTCAAAATGTCATTTGGATCAGGCCTCATGTTGAATAACCACTTTTTAAACCCTCACAGTGACCAAAACTGCCATTTTTACAGAGTTTTGCTTACTCAAAATCTTCAATTTTGACCAATTTCAGGCACAGAAATGACTTTAAACACACTTATTTTAGTTGAAAAAGTAATAACTCACATCCAACCGTCATTTAAAGTCAAAAGATTAAATGTTAAAATTTCATCAATATTGACCATTTTTTCAACGTTCGACTGGTCCGGGGTCATCGTTTTTCATCAGAAAATTGATTTTTTGGACTCTGCCAAAAATGATTCAAAATGTCATTTGGATCGGGCCTCATGTTGAATAACCACTTTTTAAACCCTCACAGTGACCAAAATTGCCATTTTTACAGAGTTTTGCTTACTCAAAATCTTCAATTTTGACCAATTTCAGGCACAGAAATGACTTTAAACACACTTATTTTAGTTGAAAAAGTAATAACTCACATCCAACCGTCATTTAAAGTGAAAAGATTAAATATTAAAATTTCATCAATATTGACCATTTTTTTAACGTTCAACTGGTCCGGGGTAATCGTTTTTCATCAGAAAATGGATTTTTTGGACTCTACCAAAAATGATTCAAAATGTCATTTGGATCGGGCCTCATGTTGAATAACCACTTTTTAAACCCTAACAGTGACCAAAATTGCCATTTTTACAGAGTTTTGCTTACTCAAAATCTTCAATTTTGACCAATTTCAGGCACAGAAATGACTTTAAACACACTTATTGTAGTTGAAAAAGTAATAACTCACATCCAACCATCATTTAAAGTCAAAAGATTAAATATTAAAATTTCATCAATATTGACCATTTTTTCAACGTTCGACTGGTCCGGGGTCATCGTTTTTCATCAGAAAATTGATTTTTTGGACTCTACCAAAAATGATTCAAAAATGTCATTTGGATCGGGCCTCATGTTGAATAACCACTTTTTAAACCCTCACAGTGACCAAAACTGCCATTTTTACAGAGTTTTGCTTACTCAAAATCTTCAATTTTGACCAATTTCAGGCACAGAAATGACTTTAAACACACTTATTTTAGTTGAAAAAGTAATAACTCACATCCAACCATCATTTAAAGTCAAAAGATTAAATGTTAAAATTTCATCAATATTGACCATTTTTTCAACGTTCGACTGGTCCGGGGTAATCGTTTTTAATCAGAAAATGAATTTTTTGGACTCTACCAAAAATGATTCAAAATGTCATTTGGATCGGGCCTCATGTTGAATAACCACTTTTTAAACCCTCACAGTGACCAAAATTGCCATTTTTACAGAGTTTTGCTTACTCAAAATCTTCAATTTTGACCAATTTCAGGCACAGAAATGACTTTAAACACACTTATTTTAGTTGAAAAAGTAATAACTCACATCCAACCATCATTTAAAGTCAAAAGATTAAATGTTAAAATTTCATCAATATTGACCATTTTTTCAACGTTCGACTGGTCAGGGGTCATCGTTTTTCATCAGAAAATGGATTTTTTGGACTCTACCAAAAATGATTCAAAATGTCATTTGGATCGGGCCTCATGTTGAATAACCACTTTTTAAACCCTCACAGTGACCAAAATTGCCATTTTTACAGAGTTTTGCTTACTCAAAATCTTCAATTTTGACCAATTTCAGGCACAGAAATGACTTTAAACACACTTATTTTAGTTGAAAAAGTAATAACTCACATCCAACCGTCATTTAAAGTGAAAAGATTAAATATTAAAATTTCATCAATATTGACCATTTTTTTAACTTTCGACTGGTCCGGGGTAATCGTTTTTCATCAGAAAATGGATTTTTTGGACTCTACCAAAAATGATTCAAAATGTCATTTGGATCGGGCCTCATGTTGAATAACCACTTTTTAAACCCTAACAGTGACCAAAATTGCCATTTTTACAGAGTTTTGCTTACTCAAAATCTTCAATTTTGACCAATTTCAGGCACAGAAATGACTTTAAACACACTTATTGTAGTTGAAAAAGTAATAACTCACATCCAACCATCATTTAAAGTCAAAAGATTAAATATTAAAATTTCATCAATATTGACCATTTTTTCAACGTTCGACTGGTCCGGGGTCATCGTTTTTCATCAGAACATTGATTTTTTGGACTCTACCAAAAATGATTCAAAATGTCATTTGGATCGGGCCTCATGTTGAATAACCACTTTTTAAACCCTCACAGTGACCAAAACTGCCATTTTTACAGAGTTTTGCTTACTCAAAATCTTCAATTTTGACCAATTTCAGGCACAGAAATGACTTTAAACACACTTATTGTAGTTGAAAAAGTAATAACTCACATCCAACCATCATTTAAAGTCAAAAGATTAAATATTAAAATTTCATCAATATTGACCATTTTTTCAACGTTCGACTGGTCCGGGGTCATCGTTTTTCATCAGAAAATTGATTTTTTGGACTCTACCAAAAATGATTCAAAATGTCATTTAGATCGGGCCTCATGTTGAATAACCACTTTTTAAACCCTCACAGTGACCAAAACTGCAATTTTTACAGAGTTTTGCTTACTCAAAATCTTCAATTTTGACCAATTTCAGGCACAGAAATGACTTTAAACACACTTATTTTAGTTGAAAAAGTAATAACTCACATCCAACCGTCATTTAAAGTCAAAAGATTAAATGTTAAAATTTCATCAATATTGACCATTTTTTCAACGTTCGACTGGTCCGGGGTCATCGTTTTTCATCAGAAAATTGATTTTTTGGACTCTACCAAAAATGATTCAAAATGTCATTTGGATCGGGCCTCATGTTGAATAACCCCTTTTTAAACCCTCACAGTGACCAAAACTGCCATTTTTACAGAGTTTTGCTTACTCAAAATCTTCAATTTTGACCAATTTCAGGCACAGAAATGACTTTAAACACACTTACTTTAGTTGAAAAAGTAATAACTCACATCCAACCGTCATTTAAAGTCAAAAGATTAAATATTAAAATTTCATCAATATTGACCATTTTTTCAACGTTCGACTGGTCCGGGGTCATCGTTTTTCATCAGAAAAATGATTTTTTGGACTCTACCAAAAATGATTCAAAATGTCATTTGGATCGGGCCTCATGTTGAATAACCACTTTTTAAACCCTCACAGTGACCAAAATTGCCATTTTTACAGAGTTTTGCTTACTCAAAATCTTCAATTTTGACCAATTTCAGGCACAGAAATGACTTTAAACACACTTATTTTAGTTGAAAAAGTAATAACTCACATCCAACCGTCATTTAAAGTCAAAAGATTAAATGTTAAAATTTCATCAATATTGACCATTTTTTCAACGTTCGACTGGTCCGGGGTCATCGTTTTTCATCAGAAAATGGATTTTTTGGACTCTACCAAAAACTATTCAAAATGTCATTTGGATCAGGCCTCATGTTGAATAACCACTTTTTAAACCCTCACAGTGACCAAAACTGCCATTTTTACAGAGTTTTGCTTACTCAAAATCTTCAATTTTGACCAATTTCAGGCACAGAAATGTCTTTAAACACACTTATTTTAGTTGAAAAAGTAATAACTCACATCCAACCGTCATTTAAAGTCAAAAGATTAAATGTTAAAATTTCATCAATATTGACCATTTTTTCAACGTTCGACTGGTCCGGGGTCATCGTTTTTCATCAGAAAATTGAATTTTTGGACTCTACCAAAAATGATTCAAAATGTCATTTGGATCGGGCCTCATGTTGAATAACCACTTTTTAAACCCTCACAGTGACCAAAACTGCAATTTTTACAGAGTTTTGCTTACTCAAAATCTTCAAATTTGACCAATTTCAGGCACAGAAATGACTTTAAACACACTTATTTTAGTTGAAAAAGTAATAACTCACATCCAACCGTCATTTAAAGTCAAAAGATTAAATGTTAAAATTTCATCAATATTGACCATTTTTTCAACGTTCGACTGGTCCGGGGTCATCGTTTTTCATCAGAAAATTGATTTTTTGGACTCTACCAAAAATGAATCAAAATGTCATTTGGATCGGGCCTCATGTTGAATAACCACTTTTTAAACCCTCACAGTGACCAAAACTGCCATTTTTACAGAGTTTTGCTTACTCAAAATCTTCAATTTTTACCAATTTCAGGCACAGAAATGACTTTAAACACACTTATTTTAGTTGAACAAGTAATAACTCACATCCAACCGTCATTTAAAGTCAAAAGATTAAATGTTAAAATTTCATCAATATTGACCATTTTTTCAACGTTCGACTGGTCCGGGGTCATCGTTTTTCATCAGAAAATTGATTTTTTGGACTCTACCAAAAATGATTCAAAATGTCATTTGGATCGGGCCTCATGTTGAATAACCCCTTTTTAAACCCTCACAGTGACCAAAACTGCCATTTTTACAGAGTTTTGCTTACTCAAAATCTTCAATTTTGACCAATTTCAGGCACAGAAATGACTTTAAACACACTTACTTTAGTTGAAAAAGTAATAACTCACATCCAACCGTCATTTAAAGTCAAAAGATTAAATATTAAAATTTCATCAATATTGACCATTTTTTCAACGTTCGACTGGTCCGGGGTCATCGTTTTTCATCAGAAAATTGATTTTTTGGACTCTACCAAAAATGATTCAAAATGTCATTTGGATCGGGCCTCATGTTGAATAACCACTTTTTAAACCCTCACAGTGACCAAAATTGCCATTTTTACAGAGTTTTGCTTACTCAAAATCTTAAATTTTGACCAATTTCAGGCACAGAAATGACTTTAAACACACTTATTTTAGTTGAAAAAGTAATAACTCACATCCAACCGTCATTTAAAGTCAAAAGATTAAATGTTAAAATTTCATCAATATTGACCATTTTTTCAACGTTCGACTGGTCCGGGGTCATCGTTTTTCATCAGAAAATGGATTTTTTGGACTCTACCAAAAATTATTCAAAATGTCATTTGGATCAGGCCTCATGTTGAATAACCACTTTTTAAACCCTCACAGTGACCAAAACTGCCATTTTTACAGAGTTTTGCTTACTCAAAATCTTCAATTTTGACCAATTTCAGGCACAGAAATGTCTTTAAACACACTTATTTTAGTTGAAAAAGTAATAACTCACATCCAACCGTCATTTAAAGTCAAAAGATTAAATGTTAAAATTTCATCAATATTGACCATTTTTTCAACGTTCGACTGGTCCGGGGTCATCGTTTTTCATCAGAAAATTGAATTTTTGGACTCTACCAAAAATGATTCAAAATGTCATTTGGATCGGGCCTCATGTTGAATAACCACTTTTTAAACCCTCACAGTGACCAAAACTGCAATTTTTACAGAGTTTTGCTTACTCAAAATCTTCAAATTTGACCAATTTCAGGCACAGAAATGACTTTAAACACACTTATTTTAGTTGAAAAAGTAATAACTCACATCCAACCGTCATTTAAAGTCAAAAGATTAAATGTTAAAATTTCATCAATATTGACCATTTTTTCAACGTTCGACTGGTCCGGGGTCATCGTTTTTCATCAGAAAATTGATTTTTTGGACTCTACCAAAAATGAATCAAAATGTCATTTGGATCGGGCCTCATGTTGAATAACCACTTTTTAAACCCTCACAGTGACCAAAACTGCCATTTTTACAGAGTTTTGCTTACTCAAAATCTTCAATTTTTACCAATTTCAGGCACAGAAATGACTTTAAACACACTTATTTTAGTTGAACAAGTAATAACTCACATCCAACCGTCATTTAAAGTCAAAAGATTAAATATTAAAATTTCATCAATATTGACCATTTTTTCAACGTTCGACTGGTCCGGGGTCATCGTTTTTCATCAGAAAATTGATTTTTTGGACTCTACCAAAAATGATTCAAAATGTCATTTGGATCGGGCCTCATGTTGAATAACCACTTTTTAAACCCTCACAGTGACCAAAACTGCCATTTTTACAGAGTTTTGCTTACTCAAAATCTTCAATTTTGACCAATTTCAGGCACAGAAATGACTTTAAACACACTTATTTTAGTTGAAAAAGTAATAACTCACATCCAACCGTTATTTAAAGTCAAAAGATTAAATATTAAAATTTCATCAATATTGACCATTTTTTCAACGTTCGACTGGTCCGGGGTCATCGTTTTTTATCAGAAAATTGATTTTTTGGACTCTACCAAAAATGATTCAAAATGTCATTTGGATCGGGCCTCATGTTGAATAACCACTTTTTAAACCCTCACAGTGACCAAAATTGCCATTTTTACAGAGTTTTGCTTACTCAAAATCTTCAATTTTGACCAATTTCAGGCACAGAAATGACTTTAAACACACTTATTTTAGTTGAAAAAGTAATAACTCACATCCAACCGTCATTTAAAGTCAAAAGATTAAATGTTAAAATGTCATCAATATTGACCATTTTTTCAACGTTCGACTGGTCCGGGGTCATCGTTTTTCATCAGAAAATTGATTTTTTGGACTCTACCAAAAATGATTCAAAATGTCATTTGGATCGGGCCTCATGTTGAATAACCACTTTTTAAACCCTCACAGTGACCAAAATTGCCATTTTTACAGAGTTTTGCTTACTCAAAATCTTCAATTTTGACCAATTTCAGGCACAGAAATGACTTTAAACACACTTATTGTAGTTGAAAAAGTAATAACTCACATCCAACCATCATTTAAAGTCAAAAGATTAAATGTTAAAATTTCATCAATATTGACCATTTTTTCAACGTTCGACTGGTCCGGGGTCATCTTTTTTCATCAGAAAATGGATTTTTTGGACTCTACCAAAAATGATTCAAAATGTCATTTGGATCAGGCCTCATGTTGAATAACCACTTTTTAAACCCTCACAGTGACCAAAACTGCCATTTTTACAGAGTTTTGCTTACTCAAAATCTTCAATTTTGACCAATTTCAGGCACAGAAATGACTTTAAACACACTTATTTTAGTTGAAAAAGTAATAACTCACATCCAACCGTCATTTAAAGTCAAAAGATTAAATGTTAAAATTTCATCAATATTGACCATTTTTTCAACGTTCGACTGGTCCGGGGTCATCGTTTTTCATCAGAAAATTGATTTTTTGGACTCTACCAAAAATGATTCAAAATGTCATTTGGATCGGGCCTCATGTTGAATAACCACTTTTTAAACCCTCACAGTGACCAAAACTGCCATTTTTACAGAGTTTTGCTTACTCAAAATCTTCAATTTTGACCAATTTCAGGCACAGAAATGACTTTAAACACACTTATTTTAGTTGAAAAAGTAATAACTCACATCCAACCGTCATTTAAAGTCAAAAGATTAAATGTTAAAATTTCATCAATATTGACCATTTTTTCAACGTTCGACTGGTCCGGGGTCATCGTTTTTCATCAGAAAATTGATTTTTTGGACTCTACCAAAAATGATTCAAAATGTCATTTGGATCGGGCCTCATGTTGAATAACCCCTTTTTAAACCCTCACAGTGACCAAAACTGCCATTTTTACAGAGTTTTGCTTACTCAAAATCTTCAATTTTGACCAATTTCAGGCACAGAAATGACTTTAAACACACTTATTTTAGTTGAAAAAGTAATAACTCACATCCAACCGTCATTTAAAGTCAAAAGATTATATATTAAAATTTCATCAATATTGACCATTTTTTCAACGTTCGACTGGTCCGGGGTCATCGTTTTTCATCAGAAAATTGATTTTTTGGACTCTACCAAAAATGATTCAAAATGTCATTTGGATCGGGCCTCATGTTGAATAACCACTTTTTAAACCCTCACAGTGACCAAAATTGCCATTTTTACAGAGTTTTGCTTACTCAAAATCTTCAATTTCGACCAATTTCAGGCACAGAAATGACTTTAAACACACTTATTTTAGTTGAAAAAGTAATAACTCACATCCAACCGTCATTTAAAGTCAAAAGATTAAATGTTAAAATTTCATCAATATTGACCATTTTTTCAACGTTCGACTGGTCCGGGGTCATCGTTTTTCATCAGAAAATGGATTTTTTGGACTCTACCAAAAATTATTCAAAATGTCATTTGGATCAGGCCTCATGTTGAATAACCACTTTTTAAACCCTCACAGTGACCAAAACTGCCATTTTTACAGAGTTTTGCTTACTCAAAATCTTCAATTTTGACCAATTTCAGGCACAGAAATGACTTTAAACACACTTATTTTAGTTGAAAAAGTAATAACTCACATCCAACCGTCATTTAAAGTCAAAAGATTAAATGTTAAAATTTCATCAATATTGACCATTTTTTCAACGTTCGACTGGTCCGGGGTCATCGTTTTTCATCAGAAAATTGATTTTTTGGACTCTACCAAAAATGATTCAAAATGTCATTTGGATCGGGCCTCATGTTGAATAACCACTTTTTAAACCCTCACAGTGACCAAAACTGCAATTTTTACAGAGTTTTGCTTACTCAAAATCTTCAAATTTGACCAATTTCAGGCACAGAAATGACTTTAAACACACTTATTTTAGTTGAAAAAGTAATAACTCACATCCAACCGTCATTTAAAGTCAAAAGATTAAATGTTAAAATTTCATCAATATTGACCATTTTTTCAACGTTCGACTGGTCCGGGGTCATCGTTTTTCATCAGAAAATTGATTTTTTGGACTCTACCAAAAATGATTCAAAATGTCATTTGGATCGGGCCTCATGTTGAATAACCACTTTTTAAACCCTCACAGTGACCAAAATTGCCATTTTTACAGAGTTTTGCTTACTCAAAATCTTCAATTTTGACCAATTTCAGGCACAGAAATGACTTTAAACACACTTATTTTAGTTGAAAAAGTAATAACTCACATCCAACCGTCATTTAAAGTCAAAAGATTAAATGTTAAAATTTCATCAATATTGACAATTTTTTCAACGTTCGGCTTGGCCGGGGTCATCGTTTTTCATCAGAAAATGGATTTTTTGGACTCTACCAAAAATGATTCAAAATGTCATTTGGATCGGGCCTCATGTTGAATAACCACTTTTTAAACCCTCACAGTGACCAAAATTGCCATTTTTACAGAGTTTTGCTTACTCAAAATCTTCAATTTTGACCAATTTCAGGCACAGAAATGACTTTAAACACACTTATTGTAGTTGAAAAAGTAATAACTCACATCCAACCATCATTTAAAGTCAAAAGATTAAATATTAAAATTTCATCAATATTGACCATTTTTTCAACGTTCGACTGGTCCGGGGTCATCGTTTTTCATCAGAACATTGATTTTTTGGACTCTACCAAAAATGATTCAAAATGTCATTTGGATCGGGCCTCATGTTGAATAACCACTTTTTAAACCCTCACAGTGACCAAAACTGCCATTTTTACAGAGTTTTGCTTACTCAAAATCTTCAATTTTGACCAATTTCAGGCACAGAAATGACTTTAAACACACTTATTGTAGTTGAAAAAGTAATAACTCACATCCAACCATCATTTAAAGTCAAAAGATTAAATATTAAAATTTCATCAATATTGACCATTTTTTCAACGTTCGACTGGTCCGGGGTCATCGTTTTTCATCAGAAAATTGATTTTTTGGACTCTACCAAAAATGATTCAAAATGTCATTTAGATCGGGCCTCATGTTGAATAACCACTTTTTAAACCCTCACAGTGACCAAAACTGCAATTTTTACAGAGTTTTGCTTACTCAAAATCTTCAATTTTGACCAATTTCAGGCACAGAAATGACTTTAAACACACTTATTTTAGTTGAAAAAGTAATAACTCACATCCAACCGTCATTTAAAGTCAAAAGATTAAATGTTAAAATTTCATCAATATTGACCATTTTTTCAACGTTCGACTGGTCCGGGGTCATCGTTTTTCATCAGAAAATTGATTTTTTGGACTCTACCAAAAATGATTCAAAATGTCATTTGGATCGGGCCTCATGTTGAATAACCCCTTTTTAAACCCTCACAGTGACCAAAACTGCCATTTTTACAGAGTTTTGCTTACTCAAAATCTTCAATTTTGACCAATTTCAGGCACAGAAATGACTTTAAACACACTTACTTTAGTTGAAAAAGTAATAACTCACATCCAACCGTCATTTAAAGTCAAAAGATTAAATATTAAAATTTCATCAATATTGACCATTTTTTCAACGTTCGACTGGTCCGGGGTCATCGTTTTTCATCAGAAAAATGATTTTTTGGACTCTACCAAAAATGATTCAAAATGTCATTTGGATCGGGCCTCATGTTGAATAACCACTTTTTAAACCCTCACAGTGACCAAAATTGCCATTTTTACAGAGTTTTGCTTACTCAAAATCTTCAATTTTGACCAATTTCAGGCACAGAAATGACTTTAAACACACTTATTTTAGTTGAAAAAGTAATAACTCACATCCAACCGTCATTTAAAGTCAAAAGATTAAATGTTAAAATTTCATCAATATTGACCATTTTTTCAACGTTCGACTGGTCCGGGGTCATCGTTTTTCATCAGAAAATGGATTTTTTGGACTCTACCAAAAACTATTCAAAATGTCATTTGGATCAGGCCTCATGTTGAATAACCACTTTTTAAACCCTCACAGTGACCAAAACTGCCATTTTTACAGAGTTTTGCTTACTCAAAATCTTCAATTTTGACCAATTTCAGGCACAGAAATGTCTTTAAACACACTTATTTTAGTTGAAAAAGTAATAACTCACATCCAACCGTCATTTAAAGTCAAAAGATTAAATGTTAAAATTTCATCAATATTGACCATTTTTTCAACGTTCGACTGGTCCGGGGTCATCGTTTTTCATCAGAAAATTGAATTTTTGGACTCTACCAAAAATGATTCAAAATGTCATTTGGATCGGGCCTCATGTTGAATAACCACTTTTTAAACCCTCACAGTGACCAAAACTGCAATTTTTACAGAGTTTTGCTTACTCAAAATCTTCAAATTTGACCAATTTCAGGCACAGAAATGACTTTAAACACACTTATTTTAGTTGAAAAAGTAATAACTCACATCCAACCGTCATTTAAAGTCAAAAGATTAAATGTTAAAATTTCATCAATATTGACCATTTTTTCAACGTTCGACTGGTCCGGGGTCATCGTTTTTCATCAGAAAATTGATTTTTTGGACTCTACCAAAAATGAATCAAAATGTCATTTGGATCGGGCCTCATGTTGAATAACCACTTTTTAAACCCTCACAGTGACCAAAACTGCCATTTTTACAGAGTTTTGCTTACTCAAAATCTTCAATTTTTACCAATTTCAGGCACAGAAATGACTTTAAACACACTTATTTTAGTTGAACAAGTAATAACTCACATCCAACCGTCATTTAAAGTCAAAAGATTAAATGTTAAAATTTCATCAATATTGACCATTTTTTCAACGTTCGACTGGTCCGGGGTCATCGTTTTTCATCAGAAAATTGATTTTTTGGACTCTACCAAAAATGATTCAAAATGTCATTTGGATCGGGCCTCATGTTGAATAACCCCTTTTTAAACCCTCACAGTGACCAAAACTGCCATTTTTACAGAGTTTTGCTTACTCAAAATCTTCAATTTTGACCAATTTCAGGCACAGAAATGACTTTAAACACACTTACTTTAGTTGAAAAAGTAATAACTCACATCCAACCGTCATTTAAAGTCAAAAGATTAAATATTAAAATTTCATCAATATTGACCATTTTTTCAACGTTCGACTGGTCCGGGGTCATCGTTTTTCATCAGAAAATTGATTTTTTGGACTCTACCAAAAATGATTCAAAATGTCATTTGGATCGGGCCTCATGTTGAATAACCACTTTTTAAACCCTCACAGTGACCAAAATTGCCATTTTTACAGAGTTTTGCTTACTCAAAATCTTAAATTTTGACCAATTTCAGGCACAGAAATGACTTTAAACACACTTATTTTAGTTGAAAAAGTAATAACTCACATCCAACCGTCATTTAAAGTCAAAAGATTAAATGTTAAAATTTCATCAATATTGACCATTTTTTCAACGTTCGACTGGTCCGGGGTCATCGTTTTTCATCAGAAAATGGATTTTTTGGACTCTACCAAAAATTATTCAAAATGTCATTTGGATCAGGCCTCATGTTGAATAACCACTTTTTAAACCCTCACAGTGACCAAAACTGCCATTTTTACAGAGTTTTGCTTACTCAAAATCTTCAATTTTGACCAATTTCAGGCACAGAAATGTCTTTAAACACACTTATTTTAGTTGAAAAAGTAATAACTCACATCCAACCGTCATTTAAAGTCAAAAGATTAAATGTTAAAATTTCATCAATATTGACCATTTTTTCAACGTTCGACTGGTCCGGGGTCATCGTTTTTCATCAGAAAATTGAATTTTTGGACTCTACCAAAAATGATTCAAAATGTCATTTGGATCGGGCCTCATGTTGAATAACCACTTTTTAAACCCTCACAGTGACCAAAACTGCAATTTTTACAGAGTTTTGCTTACTCAAAATCTTCAAATTTGACCAATTTCAGGCACAGAAATGACTTTAAACACACTTATTTTAGTTGAAAAAGTAATAACTCACATCCAACCGTCATTTAAAGTCAAAAGATTAAATGTTAAAATTTCATCAATATTGACCATTTTTTCAACGTTCGACTGGTCCGGGGTCATCGTTTTTCATCAGAAAATTGATTTTTTGGACTCTACCAAAAATGAATCAAAATGTCATTTGGATCGGGCCTCATGTTGAATAACCACTTTTTAAACCCTCACAGTGACCAAAACTGCCATTTTTACAGAGTTTTGCTTACTCAAAATCTTCAATTTTTACCAATTTCAGGCACAGAAATGACTTTAAACACACTTATTTTAGTTGAACAAGTAATAACTCACATCCAACCGTCATTTAAAGTCAAAAGATTAAATATTAAAATTTCATCAATATTGACCATTTTTTCAACGTTCGACTGGTCCGGGGTCATCGTTTTTCATCAGAAAATTGATTTTTTGGACTCTACCAAAAATGATTCAAAATGTCATTTGGATCGGGCCTCATGTTGAATAACCACTTTTTAAACCCTCACAGTGACCAAAACTGCCATTTTTACAGAGTTTTGCTTACTCAAAATCTTCAATTTTGACCAATTTCAGGCACAGAAATGACTTTAAACACACTTATTTTAGTTGAAAAAGTAATAACTCACATCCAACCGTTATTTAAAGTCAAAAGATTAAATATTAAAATTTCATCAATATTGACCATTTTTTCAACGTTCGACTGGTCCGGGGTCATCGTTTTTTATCAGAAAATTGATTTTTTGGACTCTACCAAAAATGATTCAAAATGTCATTTGGATCGGGCCTCATGTTGAATAACCACTTTTTAAACCCTCACAGTGACCAAAATTGCCATTTTCACAGAGTTTTGCTTACTCAAAATCTTCAATTTTGACCAATTTCAGGCACAGAAATGACTTTAAACACACTTATTTTAGTTGAAAAAGTAATAACTCACATCCAACCGTCATTTAAAGTCAAAAGATTAAATGTTAAAATGTCATCAATATTGACCATTTTTTCAACGTTCGACTGGTCCGGGGTCATCGTTTTTCATCAGAAAATTGATTTTTTGGACTCTACCAAAAATGATTCAAAATGTCATTTGGATCGGGCCTCATGTTGAATAACCACTTTTTAAACCCTCACAGTGACCAAAATTGCCATTTTTACAGAGTTTTGCTTACTCAAAATCTTCAATTTTGACCAATTTCAGGCACAGAAATGACTTTAAACACACTTATTGTAGTTGAAAAAGTAATAACTCACATCAAACCATCATTTAAAGTCAAAAGATTAAATGTTAAAATTTCATCAATATTGACCATTTTTTCAACGTTCGACTGGTCCGGGGTCATCTTTTTTCATCAGAAAATGGATTTTTTGGACTCTACCAAAAATGATTCAAAATGTCATTTGGATCAGGCCTCATGTTGAATAACCACTTTTTAAACCCTCACAGTGACCAAAACTGCCATTTTTACAGAGTTTTGCTTACTCAAAATCTTCAATTTTGACCAATTTCAGGCACAGAAATGACTTTAAACACACTTATTTTAGTTGAAAAAGTAATAACTCACATCCAACCGTCATTTAAAGTCAAAAGATTAAATGTTAAAATTTCATCAATATTGACCATTTTTTCAACGTTCGACTGGTCCGGGGTCATCGTTTTTCATCAGAAAATTGATTTTTTGGACTCTACCAAAAATGATTCAAAATGTCATTTGGATCGGGCCTCATGTTGAATAACCACTTTTTAAACCCTCACAGTGACCAAAATTGCCATTTTTACAGAGTTTTGCTTACTCAAAATCTTCAATTTTGACCAATTTCAGGCACAGAAATGACTTTAAACACACTTATTGTAGTTGAAAAAGTAATAACTCACATCCAACCATCATTTAAAGTCAAAAGATAAAATATTAAAATTTCATCAATATTGACCATTTTTTCAACGTTCGACTGGTCCGGGGTCATCGTTTTTCATCAGAAAATTGATTTTTTGGACTCTACCAAAAATGATTCAAAAATGTCATTTGGATCGGGCCTCATGTTGAATAACCACTTTTTAAACCCTCACAGTGACCAAAACTGCCATTTTTACAGAGTTTTGCTTACTCAAAATCTTCAATTTTTACCAATTTCAGGCACAGAAATGACTTTAAACACACTTATTGTAGTTGAAAAAGTAATAACTCACATCCAACCATCATTTAAAGTCAAAAGATTAAATGTTAAAATTTCATCAATATTGACCATTTTTTCAACGTTCGACTGGTCCGGGGTAATCGTTTTTCATCAGAAAATGGATTTTTTGGACTCTACCAAAAATGATTCAAAATGTCATTTGGATCGGGCCTCATGTTGAATAACCACTTTTTAAACCCTAACAGTGACCAAAATTGCCATTTTTACAGAGTTTTGCTTACTCAAAATCTTCAATTTTGACCAATTTCAGGCACAGAAATGACTTTAAACACACTTATTGTAGTTGAAAAAGTAATAACTCACATCCAACCATCATTTAAAGTCAAAAGATTAAATATTAAAATTTCATCAATATTGACCATTTTTTCAACGTTCGACTGGTCCGGGGTCATCGTTTTTCATCAGAAAATTGATTTTTTGGACTCTACCAAAAATGATTCAAAAATGTCATTTGGATCGGGCCTCATGTTGAATAACCACTTTTTAAACCCTCACAGTGACCAAAACTGCCATTTTTACAGAGTTTTGCTTACTCAAAATCTTCAATTTTTACCAATTTCAGGCACAGAAATGACTTTAAACACACTTATTGTAGTTGAAAAAGTAATAACTCACATCCAACCGTCATTTAAAGTCAAAAGATTAAATATTAAAATTTCATCAATATTGACCATTTTTTCAACGTTCGACTGGTCCGGGGTCATCGTTTTTCATCAGAAAATTGATTTTTTGGACTCTACCAAAAATGATTCAAAATGTCATTTGGATCGGGCCTCATGTTGAATAACCACTTTTTAAACCCTCACAGTGACCAAAACTGCCATTTTTACAGAGTTTTGCTCACTCAAAATCTTCAATTTTGACCAATTTCAGGCACAGAAATGACTTTAAACACACTTATTTTAGTTGAAAAAGTAATAACTCACATCCAACCGTTATTTAAAGTCAAAAGATTAAATATTAAAATTTCATCAATATTGACCATTTTTTCAACGTTCGACTGGTCCGGGGTCATCGTTTTTTATCAGAAAATTGATTTTTTGGACTCTACCAAAAATGATTCAAAATGTCATTTGGATCGGGCCTCATGTTGAATAACCACTTTTTAAACCCTCACAGTGACCAAAATTGCCATTTTTACAGAGTTTTGCTTACTCAAAATCTTCAATTTTGACCAATTTCAGGCAAAGAAATGACTTTAAACACACTTATTTTAGTTGAAAAAGTAATAACTCACATCCAACCGTCATTTAAAGTCAAAAGATTAAATGTTAAAATGTCATCAATATTGACCATTTTTTCAACGTTCGACTGGTCCGGGGTCATCGTTTTTCATCAGAAAATTGATTTTTTGGACTCTACCAAAAATGATTCAAAATGTCATTTGGATCGGGCCTCATGTTGAATAACCACTTTTTAAACCCTCACAGTGACCAAAATTGCCATTTTTACAGAGTTTTGCTTACTCAAAATCTTCAATTTTGACCAATTTCAGGCACAGAAATGACTTTAAACACACTTATTGTAGTTGAAAAAGTAATAACTCACATCCAACCATCATTTAAAGTCAAAAGATTAAATGTTAAAATTTCATCAATATTGACCATTTTTTCAACGTTCGACTGGTCCGGGGTCATCTTTTTTCATCAGAAAATGGATTTTTTGGACTCTACCAAAAATGATTCAAAATGTCATTTGGATCAGGCCTCATGTTGAATAACCACTTTTTAAACCCTCACAGTGACCAAAACTGCCATTTTTACAGAGTTTTGCTTACTCAAAATCTTCAATTTTGACCAATTTCAGGCACAGAAATGACTTTAAACACACTTATTTTAGTTGAAAAAGTAATAACTCACATCCAACCGTCATTTAAAGTCAAAAGATTAAATGTTAAAATTTCATCAATATTGACCATTTTTTCAACGTTCGACTGGTCCGGGGTCATCGTTTTTCATCAGAAAATTGATTTTTTGGACTCTACCAAAAATGATTCAAAATGTCATTTGGATCGGGCCTCATGTTGAATAACCACTTTTTAAACCCTCACAGTGACCAAAATTGCCATTTTTACAGAGTTTTGCTTACTCAAAATCTTCAATTTTGACCAATTTCAGGCACAGAAATGACTTTAAACACACTTATTGTAGTTGAAAAAGTAATAACTCACATCCAACCTTCATTTAAAGTCAAAAGATTAAATATTAAAATTTCATCAATATTGACCATTTTTTCAACGTTCGACTGGTCCGGGGTCATCGTTTTTCATCAGAAAATTGATTTTTTGGACTCTACCAAAAATGATTCAAAAATGTCATTTGGATCGGGCCTCATGTTGAATAACCACTTTTTAAACCCTCACAGTGACCAAAACTGCCATTTTTACAGAGTTTTGCTTACTCAAAATCTTCAATTTTGACCAATTTCAGGCACAGAAATGACTTTAAACACACTTATTGTAGTTGAAAAAGTAATAACTCACATCCAACCATCATTTAAAGTCAAAAGATTAAATATTAAAATTTCATCAATATTGACCATTTTTTCAACGTTCGACTGGTCCGGGGTCATCGTTTTTCATCAGAAAATTGATTTTTTGGACTCTACCAAAAATGATTCAAAATGTCATTTGGATCGGGCCTCATGTTGAATAACCACTTTTTAAACCCTCACAGTGACCAAAACTGCCATTTTTACAGAGTTTTGCTTACTCAAAATCTTCAATTTTGACCAATTTCAGGCACAGAAATGACTTTAAACACACTTATTTTAGTTGAAAAAGTAATAACTCACATCCAACCGTCATTTAAAGTCAAAAGATTAAATGTTAAAATTTCATCAATATTGACCATTTTTTCAACGTTCGACTGGTCCGGGGTCATCGTTTTTCATCAGAAAATTGATTTTTTGGACTCTACCAAAAATGATTCAAAATGTCATTTGGATCGGGCCTCATGTTGAATAACCCCTTTTTAAACCCTCACAGTGACCAAAACTGCCATTTTTACAGAGTTTTGCTTACTCAAAATCTTCAATTTTGACCAATTTCAGGCACAGAAATGACTTTAAACACACTTATTTTAGTTGAAAAAGTAATAACTCACATCCAACCGTCATTTAAAGTCAAAAGATTATATATTAAAATTTCATCAATATTGACCATTTTTTCAACGTTCGACTGGTCCGGGGTCATCGTTTTTCATCAGAAAATTGATTTTTTGGACTCTACCAAAAATGATTCAAAATGTCATTTGGATCGGGCCTCATGTTGAATAACCACTTTTTAAACCCTCACAGTGACCAAAATTGCCATTTTTACAGAGTTTTGCTTACTCAAAATCTTCAATTTCGACCAATTTCAGGCACAGAAATGACTTTAAACACACTTATTTTAGTTGAAAAAGTAATAACTCACATCCAACCGTCATTTAAAGTCAAAAGATTAAATGTTAAAATTTCATCAATATTGACCATTTTTTCAACGTTCGACTGGTCCGGGGTCATCGTTTTTCATCAGAAAATGGATTTTTTGGACTCTACCAAAAATTATTCAAAATGTCATTTGGATCAGGCCTCATGTTGAATAACCACTTTTTAAACCCTCACAGTGACCAAAACTGCCATTTTTACAGAGTTTTGCTTACTCAAAATCTTCAATTTTGACCAATTTCAGGCACAGAAATGACTTTAAACACACTTATTTTAGTTGAAAAAGTAATAACTCACATCCAACCGTCATTTAAAGTCAAAAGATTAAATTTTAAAATTTCATCAATATTGACCATTTTTTCAACGTTCGACTGGTCCGGGGTCATCGTTTTTCATCAGAAAATTGATTTTTTGGACTCTACCAAAAATGATTCAAAATGTCATTTGGATCGGGCCTCATGTTGAATAACCACTTTTTAAACCCTCACAGTGACCAAAACTGCAATTTTTACAGAGTTTTGCTTACTCAAAATCTTCAAATTTGACCAATTTCAGGCACAGAAATGACTTTAAACACACTTATTTTAGTTGAACAAGTAATAACTCACATCCAACCGTCATTTAAAGTCAAAAGATTAAATATTAAAATTTCATCAATATTGACCATTTTTTCAACGTTCGACTGGTCCGGGGTCATCGTTTTTCATCAGAAAATTGATTTTTTGGACTCTACCAAAAATGATTCAAAATGTCATTTGGATCGGGCCTCATGTTGAATAACCACTTTTTAAACCCTCACAGTGACCAAAACTGCCATTTTTACAGAGTTTTGCTTACTCAAAATCTTCAATTTTGACCAATTTCAGGCACAGAAATGACTTTAAACACACTTATTTTAGTTGAAAAAGTAATAACTCACATCCAACCGTCATTTAAAGTCAAAAGATTAAATATTAAAATTTCATCAATATTGACCATTTTTTCAACGTTCGACTGGTCCGGGGTCATCGTTTTTCATCAGAAAATTGATTTTTTGGACTCTACCAAAAATGATTCAAAATGTCATTTGGATCGGGCCTCATGTTGAATAACCACTTTTTAAACCCTCACAGTGACCAAAATTGCCATTTTTACAGAGTTTTGCTTACTTAAAATCTTCAATTTTGACCAATTTCAGGCACAGAAATGACTTTAAACACACTTATTTTAGTTGAAAAAGTAATAACTCACATCCAACCGTCATTTAAAGTCAAAAGATTAAATGTTAAAATGTCATCAATATTGACCATTTTTTCAACGTTCGACTGGTCCGGGGTCATCGTTTTTCATCAGAAAATTGATTTTTTGGACTCTACCAAAAATGATTCAAAATGTCATTTGGATCGGGCCTCATGTTGAATAACCACTTTTTAAACCCTCACAGTGACCAAAATTGCCATTTTTACAGAGTTTTGCTTACTCAAAATCTTCAATTTTGACCAATTTCAGGCACAGAAATGACTTTAAACACACTTATTTTAGTTGAAAAAGTAATAACTCACATCCAACCATCATTTAAAGTCAAAAGATTAAATGTTAAAATTTCATCAATATTGACCATTTTTTCAACGTTCGACTGGTCCGGGGTCATCGTTTTTCATCAGAAAATGGATTTTTTGGACTCTACCAAAAATGATTCAAAATGTCATTTGGATCGGGCCTCATGTTGAATAACCACTTTTTAAACCCTCACAGTGACCAAAATTGCCATTTTTACAGAGTTTTGCTTACTCAAAATCTTCAATTTTGACCAATTTCAGGCACAGAAATGACTTTAAACACACTTATTTTAGTTGAAAAAGTAATAACTCACATCCAACCGTCATTTAAAGTGAAAAGATTAAATATTAAAATTTCATCAATATTGACCATTTTTTTAACGTTCGACTGGTCCGGGGTAATCGTTTTTCATCAGAAAATGGATTTTTTGGACTCTACCAAAAATGATTCAAAATGTCATTTGGATCGGGCCTCATGTTGAATAACCACTTTTTAAACCCTAACAGTGACCAAAATTGCCATTTTTACAGAGTTTTGCTTACTCAAAATCTTCAATTTTGACCAATTTCAGGCACAGAAATGACTTTAAACACACTTATTTTAGTTGAAAAAGTAATAACTCACATCCAACCGTCATTTAAAGTCAAAAGATTAAATGTTAAAATTTCATCAATATTGACAATTTTTTCAACGTTCGACTTGGCCGGGGTCATCGTTTTTCATCAGAAAATGGATTTTTTGGACTCTACCAAAAATGATTCAAAATGTCATTTGGATCGGGCCTCATGTTGAATAACCACTTTTTAAACCCTCACAGTGACCAAAATTGCCATTTTTACAGAGTTTTGCTTACTCAAAATCTTCAATTTTGACCAATTTCAGGCACAGAAATGACTTTAAACACACTTATTGTAGTTGAAAAAGTAATAACTCACATCCAACCATCATTTAAAGTCAAAAGATTAAATATTAAAATTTCATCAATATTGACCATTTTTTCAACGTTCGACTGGTCCGGGGTCATCGTTTTTCATCAGAACATTGATTTTTTGGACTCTACCAAAAATGATTCAAAATGTCATTTGGATCGGGCCTCATGTTGAATAACCACTTTTTAAACCCTCACAGTGACCAAAACTGCCATTTTTACAGAGTTTTGCTTACTCAAAATCTTCAATTTTGACCAATTTCAGGCACAGAAATGACTTTAAACACACTTATTGTAGTTGAAAAAGTAATAACTCACATCCAACCATCATTTAAAGTCAAAAGATTAAATATTAAAATTTCATCAATATTGACCATTTTTTCAACGTTCGACTGGTCCGGGGTCATCGTTTTTCATCAGAAAATTGATTTTTTGGACTCTACCAAAAATGATTCAAAATGTCATTTAGATCGGGCCTCATGTTGAATAACCACTTTTTAAACCCTCACAGTGACCAAAACTGCCATTTTTACAGAGTTTTGCTTACTCAAAATCTTCAATTTTGACCAATTTCAGGCACAGAAATGACTTTAAACACACTTATTTTAGTTGAAAAAGTAATAACTCACATCCAACCGTCATTTAAAGTCAAAAGATTAAATGTTAAAATTTCATCAATATTGACCATTTTTTCAACGTTCGACTGGTCCGGGGTCATCGTTTTTCATCAGAAAATTGATTTTTTGGACTCTACCAAAAATGATTCAAAATGTCATTTGGATCGGGCCTCATGTTGAATAACCCCTTTTTAAACCCTCACAGTGACCAAAACTGCCATTTTTACAGAGTTTTGCTTACTCAAAATCTTCAATTTTGACCAATTTCAGGCACAGAAATGACTTTAAACACACTTACTTTAGTTGAAAAAGTAATAACTCACATCCAACCGCCATTTAAAGTCAAAAGATTAAATGTTAAAATTTCATCAATATTGACCATTTTTTCAACGTTCGACTGGTCCGGGGTCATCGTTTTTCATCAGAAAATTGATTTTTTGGACTCTACCAAAAATGATTCAAAATGTCATTTGGATCGGGCCTCATGTTGAATAACCACTTTTTAAACCCTCACAGTGACCAAAATTGCCATTTTTACAGAGTTTTGCTTACTCAAAATCTTCAATTTTGACCAATTTCAGGCACAGAAATGACTTTAAACACACTTATTTTAGTTGAAAAAGTAATAACTCACATCCAACCGTCATTTAAAGTCAAAAGATTAAATGTTAAAATTTCATCAATATTGACCATTTTTTCAACGTTCGACTGGTCCGGGGTCATCGTTTTTCATCAGAAAATGGATTTTTTGGACTCTACCAAAAATTATTCAAAATGTCATTTGGATCAGGCCTCATGTTGAATAACCACTTTTTAAACCCTCACAGTGACCAAAACTGCCATTTTTACAGAGTTTTGCTTACTCAAAATCTTCAATTTTGACCAATTTCAGGCACAGAAATGTCTTTAAACACACTTATTTTAGTTGAAAAAGTAATAACTCACATCCAACCGTCATTTAAAGTCAAAAGATTAAATGTTAAAATTTCATCAATATTGACCATTTTTTCAACGTTCGACTGGTCCGGGGTCATCGTTTTTCATCAGAAAATTGAATTTTTGGACTCTACCAAAAATGATTCAAAATGTCATTTGGATCGGGCCTCATGTTGAATAACCACTTTTTAAACCCTCACAGTGACCAAAACTGCAATTTTTACAGAGTTTTGCTTACTCAAAATCTTCAAATTTGACCAATTTCAGGCACAGAAATGACTTTAAACACACTTATTTTAGTTGAAAAAGTAATAACTCACATCCAACCGTCATTTAAAGTCAAAAGATTAAATGTTAAAATTTCATCAATATTGACCATTTTTTCAACGTTCGACTGGTCCGGGGTCATCGTTTTTCATCAGAAAATGGATTTTTTGGACTCTACCAAAAATGATTCAAAATGTCATTTGGATCGGGCCTCATGTTGAATAACCACTTTTTAAACCCTCACAGTGACCAAAATTGCCATTTTTACAGAGTTTTGCTTACTCAAAATCTTCAATTTTGACCAATTTCAGGCACAGAAATGACTTTAAACACACTTATTTTAGTTGAAAAAGTAATAACTCACATCCAACCGTCATTTAAAGTGAAAAGATTAAATATTAAAATTTCATCAATATTGACCATTTTTTTAACTTTCGACTGGTCCGGGGTAATCGTTTTTCATCAGAAAATGGATTTTTTGGACTCTACCAAAAATGATTCAAAATGTCATTTGGATCGGGCCTCATGTTGAATAACCACTTTTTAAACCCTAACAGTGACCAAAATTGCCATTTTTACAGAGTTTTGCTTACTCAAAATCTTCAATTTTGACCAATTTCAGGCACAGAAATGACTTTAAACACACTTATTTTAGTTGAAAAAGTAATAACTCACATCCAACCGTCATTTAAAGTCAAAAGATTAAATGTTAAAATTTCATCAATATTGACAATTTTTTCAACGTTCGACTTGGCCGGGGTCATCGTTTTTCATCAGAAAATGGATTTTTTGGACTCTACCAAAAATGATTCAAAATGTCATTTGGATCGGGCCTCATGTTGAATAACCACTTTTTAAACCCTCACAGTGACCAAAATTGCCATTTTTACAGAGTTTTGCTTACTCAAAATCTTCAATTT
Source organism: Lissotriton vulgaris (assembly GCF_964263255.1). Lineage (NCBI taxonomy): Eukaryota > Metazoa > Chordata > Amphibia > Caudata > Salamandridae > Lissotriton > Lissotriton vulgaris. The sequence goes on along the minus strand of NW_028243455.1, from coordinate 144,806 downwards.
TGACCAATTTCAGGCACAGAAATGACTTTAAACACACTTATTGTAGTTGAAAAAGTAATAACTCACATCCAACCATCATTTAAAGTCAAAAGATTAAATATTAAAATTTCATCAATATTGACCATTTTTTCAACGTTCGACTGGTCCGGGGTCATCGTTTTTCATCAGAACATTGATTTTTTGGACTCTACCAAAAATGATTCAAAATGTCATTTGGATCGGGCCTCATGTTGAATAACCACTTTTTAAACCCTCACAGTGACCAAAACTGCCATTTTTACAGAGTTTTGCTTACTCAAAATCTTCAATTTTGACCAATTTCAGGCACAGAAATGACTTTAAACACACTTATTGTAGTTGAAAAAGTAATAACTCACATCCAACCATCATTTAAAGTCAAAAGATTAAATATTAAAATTTCATCAATATTGACCATTTTTTCAACGTTCGACTGGTCCGGGGTCATCGTTTTTCATCAGAAAATTGATTTTTTGGACTCTACCAAAAATGATTCAAAATGTCATTTAGATCGGGCCTCATGTTGAATAACCACTTTTTAAACCCTCACAGTGACCAAAACTGCCATTTTTACAGAGTTTTGCTTACTCAAAATCTTCAATTTTGACCAATTTCAGGCACAGAAATGACTTTAAACACACTTATTTTAGTTGAAAAAGTAATAACTCACATCCAACCGTCATTTAAAGTCAAAAGATTAAATGTTAAAATTTCATCAATATTGACCATTTTTTCAACGTTCGACTGGTCCGGGGTCATCGTTTTTCATCAGAAAATTGATTTTTTGGACTCTACCAAAAATGATTCAAAATGTCATTTGGATCGGGCCTCATGTTGAATAACCCCTTTTTAAACCCTCACAGTGACCAAAACTGCCATTTTTACAGAGTTTTGCTTACTCAAAATCTTCAATTTTGACCAATTTCAGGCACAGAAATGACTTTAAACACACTTACTTTAGTTGAAAAAGTAATAACTCACATCCAACCGTCATTTAAAGTCAAAAGATTAAATATTAAAATTTCATCAATATTGACCATTTTTTCAACGTTCGACTGGTCCGGGGTCATCGTTTTTCATCAGAAAATTGATTTTTTGGACTCTACCAAAAATGATTCAAAATGTCATTTGGATCGGGCCTCATGTTGAATAACCACTTTTTAAACCCTCACAGTGACCAAAATTGCCATTTTTACAGAGTTTTGCTTACTCAAAATCTTCAATTTTGACCAATTTCAGGCACAGAAATGACTTTAAACACACTTATTTTAGTTGAAAAAGTAATAACTCACATCCAACCGTCATTTAAAGTCAAAAGATTAAATGTTAAAATTTCATCAATATTGACCATTTTTTCAACGTTCGACTGGTCCGGGGTCATCGTTTTTCATCAGAAAATGGATTTTTTGGACTCTACCAAAAATTATTCAAAATGTCATTTGGATCAGGCCTCATGTTTAATAACCACTTTTTAAACCCTCACAGTGACCAAAACTGCCATTTTTACAGAGTTTTGCTTACTCAAAATCTTCAATTTTGACCAATTTCAGGCACAGAAATGTCTTTAAACACACTTATTTTAGTTGAAAAAGTAATAACTCACATCCAACCGTCATTTAAAGTCAAAAGATTAAATGTTAAAATTTCATCAATATTGACCATTTTTTCAACGTTCGACTGGTCCGGGGTCATCGTTTTTCATCAGAAAATTGAATTTTTGGACTCTACCAAAAATGATTCAAAATGTCATTTGGATCGGGCCTCATGTTGAATAACCACTTTTTAAACCCTCACAGTGACCAAAACTGCAATTTTTACAGAGTTTTGCTTACTCAAAATCTTCAAATTTGACCAATTTCAGGCACAGAAATGACTTTAAACACACTTATTTTAGTTGAAAAAGTAATAACTCACATCCAACCGTCATTTAAAGTCAAAAGATTAAATGTTAAAATTTCATCAATATTGACCATTTTTTCAACGTTCGACTGGTCCGGGGTCATCGTTTTTCATCAGAAAATTGATTTTTTGGACTCTACCAAAAATGAATCAAAATGTCATTTGGATCGGGCCTCATGTTGAATAACCACTTTTTAAACCCTCACAGTGACCAAAACTGCCATTTTTACAGAGTTTTGCTTACTCAAAATCTTCAATTTTTACCAATTTCAGGCACAGAAATGACTTTAAACACACTTATTTTAGTTGAACAAGTAATAACTCACATCCAACCGTCATTTAAAGTCAAAAGATTAAATGTTAAAATTTCATCAATATTGACCATTTTTTCAACGTTCGACTGGTCCGGGGTCATCGTTTTTCATCAGAAAATTGATTTTTTGGACTCTACCAAAAATGATTCAAAATGTCATTTGGATCGGGCCTCATGTTGAATAACCCCTTTTTAAACCCTCACAGTGACCAAAACTGCCATTTTTACAGAGTTTTGCTTACTCAAAATCTTCAATTTTGACCAATTTCAGGCACAGAAATGACTTTAAACACACTTACTTTAGTTGAAAAAGTAATAACTCACATCCAACCGTCATTTAAAGTCAAAAGATTAAATATTAAAATTTCATCAATATTGACCATTTTTTCAACGTTCGACTGGTCCGGGGTCATCGTTTTTCATCAGAAAATTGATTTTTTGGACTCTACCAAAAATGATTCAAAATGTCATTTGGATCGGGCCTCATGTTGAATAACCACTTTTTAAACCCTCACAGTGACCAAAATTGCCATTTTTACAGAGTTTTGCTTACTCAAAATCTTCAATTTTGACCAATTTCAGGCACAGAAATGACTTTAAACACACTTATTTTAGTTGAAAAAGTAATAACTCACATCCAACCGTCATTTAAAGTCAAAAGATTAAATGTTAAAATTTCATCAATATTGACCATTTTTTCAACGTTCGACTGGTCCGGGGTCATCGTTTTTCATCAGAAAATGGATTTTTTGGACTCTACCAAAAATTATTCAAAATGTCATTTGGATCAGGCCTCATGTTGAATAACCACTTTTTAAACCCTCACAGTGACCAAAACTGCCATTTTTACAGAGTTTTGCTTACTCAAAATCTTCAATTTTGACCAATTTCAGGCACAGAAATGTCTTTAAACACACTTATTTTAGTTGAAAAAGTAATAACTCACATCCAACCGTCATTTAAAGTCAAAAGATTAAATGTTAAAATTTCATCAATATTGACCATTTTTTCAACGTTCGACTGGTCCGGGGTCATCGTTTTTCATCAGAAAATTGAATTTTTGGACTCTACCAAAAATGATTCAAAATGTCATTTGGATCGGGCCTCATGTTGAATAACCACTTTTTAAACCCTCACAGTGACCAAAACTGCAATTTTTACAGAGTTTTGCTTACTCAAAATCTTCAAATTTGACCAATTTCAGGCACAGAAATGACTTTAAACACACTTATTTTAGTTGAAAAAGTAATAACTCACATCCAACCGTCATTTAAAGTCAAAAGATTAAATGTTAAAATTTCATCAATATTGACCATTTTTTCAACGTTCGACTGGTCCGGGGTCATCGTTTTTCATCAGAAAATTGATTTTCTGGACTCTACCAAAAATGAATCAAAATGTCATTTGGATCGGGCCTCATGTTGAATAACCACTTTTTAAACCCTCACAGTGACCAAAACTGCCATTTTTACAGAGTTTTGCTTACTCAAAATCTTCAATTTTTACCAATTTCAGGCACAGAAATGACTTTAAACACACTTATTTTAGTTGAACAAGTAATAACTCACATCCAACCGTCATTTAAAGTCAAAAGATTAAATATTAAAATTTCATCAATATTGACCATTTTTTCAACGTTCGACTGGTCCGGGGTCATCGTTTTTCATCAGAAAATTGATTTTTTGGACTCTACCAAAAATGATTCAAAATGTCATTTGGATCGGGCCTCATGTTGAATAACCACTTTTTAAACCCTCACAGTGACCAAAACTGCCATTTTTACAGAGTTTTGCTTACTCAAAATCTTCAATTTTGACCAATTTCAGGCACAGAAATGACTTTAAACACACTTATTTTAGTTGAAAAAGTAATAACTCACATCCAACCGTTATTTAAAGTCAAAAGATTAAATATTAAAATTTCATCAATATTGACCATTTTTTCAACGTTCGACTGGTCCGGGGTCATCGTTTTTTATCAGAAAATTGATTTTTTGGACTCTACCAAAAATGATTCAAAATGTCATTTGGATCGGGCCTCATGTTGAATAACCACTTTTTAAACCCTCACAGTGACCAAAATTGCCATTTTTACAGAGTTTTGCTTACTCAAAATCTTCAATTTTGACCAATTTCAGGCACAGAAATGACTTTAAACACACTTATTTTAGTTGAAAAAGTAATAACTCACATCCAACCGTCATTTAAAGTCAAAAGATTAAATGTTAAAATGTCATCAATATTGACCATTTTTTCAACGTTCGACTGGTCCGGGGTCATCGTTTTTCATCAGAAAATTGATTTTTTGGACTCTACCAAAAATGATTCAAAATGTCATTTGGATCGGGCCTCATGTTGAATAACCACTTTTTAAACCCTCACAGTGACCAAAATTGCCATTTTTACAGAGTTTTGCTTACTCAAAATCTTCAATTTTGACCAATTTCAGGCACAGAAATGACTTTAAACACACTTATTGTAGTTGAAAAAGTAATAACTCACATCCAACCATCATTTAAAGTCAAAAGATTAAATGTTAAAATTTCATCAATATTGACCATTTTTTCAACGTTCGACTGGTCCGGGGTCATCTTTTTTCATCAGAAAATGGATTTTTTGGACTCTACCAAAAATGATTCAAAATGTCATTTGGATCAGGCCTCATGTTGAATAACCACTTTTTAAACCCTCACAGTGACCAAAACTGCCATTTTTACAGAGTTTTGCTTACTCAAAATCTTCAATTTTGACCAATTTCAGGCACAGAAATGACTTTAAACACACTTATTTTAGTTGAAAAAGTAATAACTCACATCCAACCGTCATTTAAAGTCAAAAGATTAAATGTTAAAATTTCATCAATATTGACCATTTTTTCAACGTTCGACTGGTCCGGGGTCATCGTTTTTCATCAGAAAATTGATTTTTTGGACTCTACCAAAAATGATTCAAAATGTCATTTGGATCGGGCCTCATGTTGAATAACCACTTTTTAAACCCTCACAGTGACCAAAATTGCCATTTTTACAGAGTTTTGCTTACTCAAAATCTTCAATTTTGACCAATTTCAGGCACAGAAATGACTTTAAACACACTTATTGTAGTTGAAAAAGTAATAACTCACATCCAACCATCATTTAAAGTCAAAAGATAAAATATTAAAATTTCATCAATATTGACCATTTTTTCAACGTTCGACTGGTCCGGGGTCATCGTTTTTCATCAGAAAATTGATTTTTTGGACTCTACCAAAAATGATTCAAAAATGTCATTTGGATCGGGCCTCATGTTGAATAACCACTTTTTAAACCCTCACAGTGACCAAAACTGCCATTTTTACAGAGTTTTGCTTACTCAAAATCTTCAATTTTTACCAATTTCAGGCACAGAAATGACTTTAAACACACTTATTGTAGTTGAAAAAGTAATAACTCACATCCAACCATCATTTAAAGTCAAAAGATTAAATGTTAAAATTTCATCAATATTGACCATTTTTTCAACGTTCGACTGGTCCGGGGTCATCTTTTTACATCAGAAAATGGATTTTTTGGACTCTACCAAAAATGATTCAAAATGTCATTTGGATCAGGCCTCATGTTGAATAACCACTTTTTAAACCCTCACAGTGACCAAAACTGCCATTTTTACAGAGTTTTGCTTACTCAAAATCTTCAATTTTGACCAATTTCAGGCACAGAAATGACTTTAAACACACTTATTTTAGTTGAAAAAGTAATAACTCACATCCAACCGTCATTTAAAGTCAAAAGATTAAATGTTAAAATTTCATCAATATTGACCATTTTTTCAACGTTCGACTGGTCCGGGGTCATCGTTTTTCATCAGAAAATTGATTTTTTGGACTCTACCAAAAATGATTCAAGATGTCATTTGGATCGGGCCTCATGTTGAATAACCACTTTTTAAACCCTCACAGTGACCAAAATTGCCATTTTTACAGAGTTTTGCTTACTCAAAATCTTCAATTTTGACCAATTTCAGGCACAGAAATGACTTTAAACACACTTATTTTAGTTGAAAAAGTAATAACTCACATCCAACCGTCATTTAAAGTGAAAAGATTAAATATTAAAATTTCATCAATATTGACCATTTTTTTAACGTTCGACTGGTCCGGGGTAATCGTTTTTCATCAGAAAATGGATTTTTTGGACTCTACCAAAAATGATTCAAAATGTCATTTGGATCGGGCCTCATGTTGAATAACCACTTTTTAAACCCTAACAGTGACCAAAATTGCCATTTTTACAGAGTTTTGCTTACTCAAAATCTTCAATTTTGACCAATTTCAGGCACAGAAATGACTTTAAACACACTTATTGTAGTTGAAAAAGTAATAACTCACATCCAACCATCATTTAAAGTCAAAAGATTAAATATTAAAATTTCATCAATATTGACCATTTTTTCAACGTTCGACTGGTCCGGGGTCATCGTTTTTCATCAGAAAATTGATTTTTTGGACTCTACCAAAAATGATTCAAAATGTCATTTGGATCGGGCCTCATGTTGAATAACCACTTTTTAAACCCTCACAGTGACCAAAATTGCCATTTTTACAGAGTTTTGCTTACTCAAAATCTTCAATTTTGACCAATTTCAGGCAAAGAAATGACTTTAAACACACTTATTTTAGTTGAAAAAGTAATAACTCACATCCAACCGTCATTTAAAGTCAAAAGATTAAATGTTAAAATGTCATCAATATTGACCATTTTTTCAATGTTCGACTGGTCCGGGGTCATCGTTTTTCATCAGAAAATTGATTTTTTGGACTCTACCAAAAATGATTCAAAATGTCATTTGGATCGGGCCTCATGTTGAATAACCACTTTTTAAACCCTCACAGTGACCAAAATTGCCATTTTTACAGAGTTTTGCTTACTCAAAATCTTCAATTTTGACCAATTTCAGGCACAGAAATGACTTTAAACACACTTATTGTAGTTGAAAAAGTAATAACTCACATCCAACCATCATTTAAAGTCAAAAGATTAAATGTTAAAATTTCATCAATATTGACCATTTTTTCAACGTTCGACTGGTCCGGGGTCATCTTTTTTCATCAGAAAATTGATTTTTTGGACTCTACCAAAAATGATTCAAAATGTCATTTGGATCAGGCCTCATGTTGAATAACCACTTTTTAAACCCTCACAGTGACCAAAACTGCCATTTTTACAGAGTTTTGCTTACTCAAAATCTTCAATTTTGACCAATTTCAGGCACAGAAATGACTTTAAACACACTTATTTTAGTTGAAAAAGTAATAACTCACATCCAACCGTCATTTAAAGTCAAAAGATTAAATGTTAAAATTTCATCAATATTGACCATTTTTTCAACGTTCGACTGGTCCGGGGTCATCGTTTTTCATCAGAAAATTGATTTTTTGGACTCTACCAAAAATGATTCAAAATGTCATTTGGATCGGGCCTCATGTTGAATAACCACTTTTTAAACCCTCACAGTGACCAAAATTGCCATTTTTACAGAGTTTTGCTTACTCAAAATCTTCAATTTTGACCAATTTCAGGCACAGAAATGACTTTAAACACACTTATTTTAGTTGAAAAAGTAATAACTCACATCCAACCGTCATTTAAAGTGAAAAGATTAAATATAAAAATTTCATCAATATTGACCATTTTTTTAACGTTCAACTGGTCCGGGGTAATCGTTTTTCATCAGAAAATGGATTTTTTGGACTCTACCAAAAATGATTCAAAATGTCATTTGGATCGGGCCTCATGTTGAATAACCACTTTTTAAACCCTAACAGTGACCAAAATTGCCATTTTTACAGAGTTTTGCTTACTCAAAATCTTCAATTTTGACCAATTTCAGGCACAGAAATGACTTTAAACACACTTATTGTAGTTGAAAAAGTAATAACTCACATCCAACCTTCATTTAAAGTCAAAAGATTAAATATTAAAATTTCATCAATATTGACCATTTTTTCAACGTTCGACTGGTCCGGGGTCATCGTTTTTCATCAGAAAATTGATTTTTTGGACTCTACCAAAAATGATTCAAAAATGTCATTTGGATCGGGCCTCATGTTGAATAACCACTTTTTAAACCCTCACAGTGACCAAAACTGCCATTTTTACAGAGTTTTGCTTACTCAAAATCTTCAATTTTGACCAATTTCAGGCACAGAAATGACTTTAAACACACTTATTGTAGTTGAAAAAGTAATAACTCACATCCAACCATCATTTAAAGTCAAAAGATTAAATATTAAAATTTCATCAATATTGACCATTTTTTCAACGTTCGACTGGTCCGGGGTCATCGTTTTTCATCAGAAAATTGATTTTTTGGACTCTACCAAAAATGATTCAAAATGTCATTTGGATCGGGCCTCATGTTGAATAACCACTTTTTAAACCCTCACAGTGACCAAAACTGCCATTTTTACAGAGTTTTGCTTACTCAAAATCTTCAATTTTGACCAATTTCAGGCACAGAAATGACTTTAAACACACTTATTTTAGTTGAAAAAGTAATAACTCACATCCAACCGTCATTTAAAGTCAAAAGATTAAATGTTAAAATTTCATCAATATTGACCATTTTTTCAACGTTCGACTGGTCCGGGGTCATCGTTTTTCATCAGAAAATTGATTTTTTGGACTCTACCAAAAATGATTCAAAATGTCATTTGGATCGGGCCTCATGTTGAATAACCCCTTTTTAAACCCTCACAGTGACCAAAACTGCCATTTTTACAGAGTTTTGCTTACTCAAAATCTTCAATTTTGACCAATTTCAGGCACAGAAATGACTTTAAACACACTTATTTTAGTTGAAAAAGTAATAACTCACATCCAACCGTCATTTAAAGTCAAAAGATTATATATTAAAATTTCATCAATATTGACCATTTTTTCAACGTTCGACTGGTCCGGGGTCATCGTTTTTCATCAGAAAATTGATTTTTTGGACTCTACCAAAAATGATTCAAAATGTCATTTGGATCGGGCCTCATGTTGAATAACCACTTTTTAAACCCTCACAGTGACCAAAATTGCCATTTTTACAGAGTTTTGCTTACTCAAAATCTTCAATTTCGACCAATTTCAGGCACAGAAATGACTTTAAACACACTTATTTTAGTTGAAAAAGTAATAACTCACATCCAACCGTCATTTAAAGTCAAAAGATTAAATGTTAAAATTTCATCAATATTGACCATTTTTTCAACGTTCGACTGGTCCGGGGTCATCGTTTTTCATCAGAAAATGGATTTTTTGGACTCTACCAAAAATTATTCAAAATGTCATTTGGATCAGGCCTCATGTTGAATAACCACTTTTTAAACCCTCACAGTGACCAAAACTGCCATTTTTACAGAGTTTTGCTTACTCAAAATCTTCAATTTTGACCAATTTCAGGCACAGAAATGACTTTAAACACACTTATTTTAGTTGAAAAAGTAATAACTCACATCCAACCGTCATTTAAAGTCAAAAGATTAAATGTTAAAATTTCATCAATATTGACCATTTTTTCAACGTTCGACTGGTCCGGGGTCATCGTTTTTCATCAGAAAATTGATTTTTTGGACTCTACCAAAAATGATTCAAAATGTCATTTGGATCGGGCCTCATGTTGAATAACCACTTTTTAAACCCTCACAGTGACCAAAACTGCAATTTTTACAGAGTTTTGCTTACTCAAAATCTTCAAATTTGACCAATTTCAGGCACAGAAATGACTTTAAACACACTTATTTTAGTTGAAAAAGTAATAACTCACATCCAACCGTCATTTAAAGTCAAAAGATTAAATGTTAAAATTTCATCAATATTGACCATTTTTTCAACGTTCGACTGGTCCGGGGTCATCGTTTTTCATCAGAAAATTGATTTTTTGGACTCTACCAAAAATGAATCAAAATGTCATTTGGATCGGGCCTCATGTTGAATAACCACTTTTTAAACCCTCACAGTGACCAAAACTGCCATTTTTACAGAGTTTTGCTTACTCAAAATCTTCAATTTTTACCAATTTCAGGCACAGAAATGACTTTAAACACACTTATTTTAGTTGAACAAGTAATAACTCACATCCAACCGTCATTTAAAGTCAAAAGATTAAATATTAAAATTTCATCAATATTGACCATTTTTTCAACGTTCGACTGGTCCGGGGTCATCTTTTTACATCAGAAAATGGATTTTTTGGACTCTACCAAAAATGATTCAAAATGTCATTTGGATCAGGCCTCATGTTGAATAACCACTTTTTAAACCCTCACAGTGACCAAAACTGCCATTTTTACAGAGTTTTGCTTACTCAAAATCTTCAATTTTGACCAATTTCAGGCACAGAAATGACTTTAAACACACTTATTTTAGTTGAAAAAGTAATAACTCACATCCAACCGTCATTTAAAGTCAAAAGATTAAATGTTAAAATTTCATCAATATTGACCATTTTTTCAACGTTCGACTGGTCCGGGGTCATCGTTTTTCATCAGAAAATTGATTTTTTGGACTCTACCAAAAATGATTCAAGATGTCATTTGGATCGGGCCTCATGTTGAATAACCACTTTTTAAACCCTCACAGTGACCAAAATTGCCATTTTTACAGAGTTTTGCTTACTCAAAATCTTCAATTTTGACCAATTTCAGGCACAGAAATGACTTTAAACACACTTATTTTAGTTGAAAAAGTAATAACTCACATCCAACCGTCATTTAAAGTGAAAAGATTAAATATTAAAATTTCATCAATATTGACCATTTTTTTAACGTTCGACTGGTCCGGGGTAATCGTTTTTCATCAGAAAATGGATTTTTTGGACTCTACCAAAAATGATTCAAAATGTCATTTGGATCGGGCCTCATGTTGAATAACCACTTTTTAAACCCTAACAGTGACCAAAATTGCCATTTTTACAGAGTTTTGCTTACTCAAAATCTTCAATTTTGACCAATTTCAGGCACAGAAATGACTTTAAACACACTTATTGTAGTTGAAAAAGTAATAACTCACATCCAACCATCATTTAAAGTCAAAAGATTAAATATTAAAATTTCATCAATATTGACCATTTTTTCAACGTTCGACTGGTCCGGGGTCATCGTTTTTCATCAGAAAATTGATTTTTTGGACTCTACCAAAAATGATTCAAAATGTCATTTGGATCGGGCCTCATGTTGAATAACCACTTTTTAAACCCTCACAGTGACCAAAATTGCCATTTTTACAGAGTTTTGCTTACTCAAAATCTTCAATTTTGACCAATTTCAGGCAAAGAAATGACTTTAAACACACTTATTTTAGTTGAAAAAGTAATAACTCACATCCAACCGTCATTTAAAGTCAAAAGATTAAATGTTAAAATGTCATCAATATTGACCATTTTTTCAATGTTCGACTGGTCCGGGGTCATCGTTTTTCATCAGAAAATTGATTTTTTGGACTCTACCAAAAATGATTCAAAATGTCATTTGGATCGGGCCTCATGTTGAATAACCACTTTTTAAACCCTCACAGTGACCAAAATTGCCATTTTTACAGAGTTTTGCTTACTCAAAATCTTCAATTTTGACCAATTTCAGGCACAGAAATGACTTTAAACACACTTATTGTAGTTGAAAAAGTAATAACTCACATCCAACCATCATTTAAAGTCAAAAGATTAAATGTTAAAATTTCATCAATATTGACCATTTTTTCAACGTTCGACTGGTCCGGGGTCATCTTTTTTCATCAGAAAATTGATTTTTTGGACTCTACCAAAAATGATTCAAAATGTCATTTGGATCAGGCCTCATGTTGAATAACCACTTTTTAAACCCTCACAGTGACCAAAACTGCCATTTTTACAGAGTTTTGCTTACTCAAAATCTTCAATTTTGACCAATTTCAGGCACAGAAATGACTTTAAACACACTTATTTTAGTTGAAAAAGTAATAACTCACATCCAACCGTCATTTAAAGTCAAAAGATTAAATGTTAAAATTTCATCAATATTGACCATTTTTTCAACGTTCGACTGGTCCGGGGTCATCGTTTTTCATCAGAAAATTGATTTTTTGGACTCTACCAAAAATGATTCAAAATGTCATTTGGATCGGGCCTCATGTTGAATAACCACTTTTTAAACCCTCACAGTGACCAAAATTGCCATTTTTACAGAGTTTTGCTTACTCAAAATCTTCAATTTTGACCAATTTCAGGCACAGAAATGACTTTAAACACACTTATTTTAGTTGAAAAAGTAATAACTCACATCCAACCGTCATTTAAAGTGAAAAGATTAAATATAAAAATTTCATCAATATTGACCATTTTTTTAACGTTCAACTGGTCCGGGGTAATCGTTTTTCATCAGAAAATGGATTTTTTGGACTCTACCAAAAATGATTCAAAATGTCATTTGGATCGGGCCTCATGTTGAATAACCACTTTTTAAACCCTAACAGTGACCAAAATTGCCATTTTTACAGAGTTTTGCTTACTCAAAATCTTCAATTTTGACCAATTTCAGGCACAGAAATGACTTTAAACACACTTATTGTAGTTGAAAAAGTAATAACTCACATCCAACCTTCATTTAAAGTCAAAAGATTAAATATTAAAATTTCATCAATATTGACCATTTTTTCAACGTTCGACTGGTCCGGGGTCATCGTTTTTCATCAGAAAATTGATTTTTTGGACTCTACCAAAAATGATTCAAAAATGTCATTTGGATCGGGCCTCATGTTGAATAACCACTTTTTAAACCCTCACAGTGACCAAAACTGCCATTTTTACAGAGTTTTGCTTACTCAAAATCTTCAATTTTGACCAATTTCAGGCACAGAAATGACTTTAAACACACTTATTGTAGTTGAAAAAGTAATAACTCACATCCAACCATCATTTAAAGTCAAAAGATTAAATATTAAAATTTCATCAATATTGACCATTTTTTCAACGTTCGACTGGTCCGGGGTCATCGTTTTTCATCAGAAAATTGATTTTTTGGACTCTACCAAAAATGATTCAAAATGTCATTTGGATCGGGCCTCATGTTGAATAACCACTTTTTAAACCCTCACAGTGACCAAAACTGCCATTTTTACAGAGTTTTGCTTACTCAAAATCTTCAATTTTGACCAATTTCAGGCACAGAAATGACTTTAAACACACTTATTTTAGTTGAAAAAGTAATAACTCACATCCAACCGTCATTTAAAGTCAAAAGATTAAATGTTAAAATTTCATCAATATTGACCATTTTTTCAACGTTCGACTGGTCCGGGGTCATCGTTTTTCATCAGAAAATTGATTTTTTGGACTCTACCAAAAATGATTCAAAATGTCATTTGGATCGGGCCTCATGTTGAATAACCCCTTTTTAAACCCTCACAGTGACCAAAACTGCCATTTTTACAGAGTTTTGCTTACTCAAAATCTTCAATTTTGACCAATTTCAGGCACAGAAATGACTTTAAACACACTTATTTTAGTTGAAAAAGTAATAACTCACATCCAACCGTCATTTAAAGTCAAAAGATTATATATTAAAATTTCATCAATATTGACCATTTTTTCAACGTTCGACTGGTCCGGGGTCATCGTTTTTCATCAGAAAATTGATTTTTTGGACTCTACCAAAAATGATTCAAAATGTCATTTGGATCGGGCCTCATGTTGAATAACCACTTTTTAAACCCTCACAGTGACCAAAATTGCCATTTTTACAGAGTTTTGCTTACTCAAAATCTTCAATTTCGACCAATTTCAGGCACAGAAATGACTTTAAACACACTTATTTTAGTTGAAAAAGTAATAACTCACATCCAACCGTCATTTAAAGTCAAAAGATTAAATGTTAAAATTTCATCAATATTGACCATTTTTTCAACGTTCGACTGGTCCGGGGTCATCGTTTTTCATCAGAAAATGGATTTTTTGGACTCTACCAAAAATTATTCAAAATGTCATTTGGATCAGGCCTCATGTTGAATAACCACTTTTTAAACCCTCACAGTGACCAAAACTGCCATTTTTACAGAGTTTTGCTTACTCAAAATCTTCAATTTTGACCAATTTCAGGCACAGAAATGACTTTAAACACACTTATTTTAGTTGAAAAAGTAATAACTCACATCCAACCGTCATTTAAAGTCAAAAGATTAAATGTTAAAATTTCATCAATATTGACCATTTTTTCAACGTTCGACTGGTCCGGGGTCATCGTTTTTCATCAGAAAATTGATTTTTTGGACTCTACCAAAAATGATTCAAAATGTCATTTGGATCGGGCCTCATGTTGAATAACCACTTTTTAAACCCTCACAGTGACCAAAACTGCAATTTTTACAGAGTTTTGCTTACTCAAAATCTTCAAATTTGACCAATTTCAGGCACAGAAATGACTTTAAACACACTTATTTTAGTTGAAAAAGTAATAACTCACATCCAACCGTCATTTAAAGTCAAAAGATTAAATGTTAAAATTTCATCAATATTGACCATTTTTTCAACGTTCGACTGGTCCGGGGTCATCGTTTTTCATCAGAAAATTGATTTTTTGGACTCTACCAAAAATGAATCAAAATGTCATTTGGATCGGGCCTCATGTTGAATAACCACTTTTTAAACCCTCACAGTGACCAAAACTGCCATTTTTACAGAGTTTTGCTTACTCAAAATCTTCAATTTTTACCAATTTCAGGCACAGAAATGACTTTAAACACACTTATTTTAGTTGAACAAGTAATAACTCACATCCAACCGTCATTTAAAGTCAAAAGATTAAATATTAAAATTTCATCAATATTGACCATTTTTTCAACATTCGACTGGTCCGGGGTCATCGTTTTTCATCAGAAAATTGATTTTTTGGACTCTACCAAAAATGATTCAAAATGTCATTTGGATCGGGCCTCATGTTGAATAACCACTTTTTAAACCCTCACAGTGACCAAAACTGCCATTTTTACAGAGTTTTGCTTACTCAAAATCTTCAATTTTGACCAATTTCAGGCACAGAAATGACTTTAAACACACTTATTTTAGTTGAAAAAGTAATAACTCACATCCAACCGTCATTTAAAGTCAAAAGATTAAATATTAAAATTTCATCAATATTGAACATTTTTTCAACGTTCGACTGGTCCGGGGTCATCGTTTTTCATCAGAAAATTGATTTTTTGGACTCTACCAAAAATGATTCAAAATGTCATTTGGATCGGGCCTCATGTTGAATAACCACTTTTTAAACCCTCACAGTGACCAAAATTGCCATTTTTACAGAGTTTTGCTTACTTAAAATCTTCAATTTTGACCAATTTCAGGCACAGAAATGACTTTAAACACACTTATTTTAGTTGAAAAAGTAATAACTCACATCCAACCGTCATTTAAAGTCAAAAGATTAAATGTTAAAATGTCATCAATATTGACCATTTTTTCAACGTTCGACTGGTCCGGGGTCATCGTTTTTCATCAGAAAATGGATTTTTTGGACTCTACCAAAAATGATTCAAAATGTCATTTGGATCGGGCCTCATGTTGAATAACCACTTTTTAAACCCTCACAGTGACCAAAATTGCCATTTTTACAGAGTTTTGCTTACTCAAAATCTTCAATTTTGACCAATTTCAGGCACAGAAATGACTTTAAACACACTTATTTTAGTTGAAAAAGTAATAACTCACATCCAACCATCATTTAAAGTCAAAAGATTAAATGTTAAAATTTCATCAATATTGACCATTTTTTCAACGTTCGACTGGTCCGGGGTCATCGTTTTTCATCAGAAAATGGATTTTTTGGACTCTACCAAAAATGATTCAAAATGTCATTTGGATCGGGCCTCATGTTGAATAACCACTTTTTAAACCCTCACAGTGACCAAAATTGCCATTTTTACAGAGTTTTGCTTACTCAAAATCTTCAATTTTGACCAATTTCAGGCACAGAAATGACTTTAAACACACTTATTTTAGTTGAAAAAGTAATAACTCACATCCAACCGTCATTTAAAGTGAAAAGATTAAATATTAAAATTTCATCAATATTGACCATTTTTTTAACGTTCGACTGGTCCGGGGTAATCGTTTTTCATCAGAAAATGGATTTTTTGGACTCTACCAAAAATGATTCAAAATGTCATTTGGATCGGGCCTCATGTTGAATAACCACTTTTTAAACCCTAACAGTGACCAAAATTGCCATTTTTACAGAGTTTTGCTTACTCAAAATCTTCAATTTTGACCAATTTCAGGCACAGAAATGACTTTAAACACACTTATTTTAGTTGAAAAAGTAATAACTCACATCCAACCGTCATTTAAAGTCAAAAGATTAAATGTTAAAATTTCATCAATATTGACAATTTTTTCAACGTTCGACTTGGCCGGGGTCATCGTTTTTCATCAGAAAATGGATTTTTTGGACTCTACCAAAAATGATTCAAAATGTCATTTGGATCGGGCCTCATGTTGAATAACCACTTTTTAAACCCTCACAGTGACCAAAATTGCCATTTTTACAGAGTTTTGCTTACTCAAAATCTTCAATTTTGACCAATTTCAGGCACAGAAATGACTTTAAACACACTTATTGTAGTTGAAAAAGTAATAACTCACACCCAACCATCATTTAAAGTCAAAAGATTAAATATTAAAATTTCATCAATATTGACCATTTTTTCAACGTTCGACTGGTCCGGGGTCATCGTTTTTCATCAGAACATTGATTTTTTGGACTCTACCAAAAATGATTCAAAATGTCATTTGGATCGGGCCTCATGTTGAATAACCACTTTTTAAACCCTCACAGTGACCAAAACTGCCATTTTTACAGAGTTTTGCTTACTCAAAATCTTCAATTTTGACCAATTTCAGGCACAGAAATGACTTTAAACACACTTATTGTAGTTGAAAAAGTAATAACTCACATCCAACCATCATTTAAAGTCAAAAGATTAAATATTAAAATTTCATCAATATTGACCATTTTTTCAACGTTCGACTGGTCCGGGGTCATCGTTTTTCATCAGAAAATTGATTTTTTGGACTCTACCAAAAATGATTCAAAATGTCATTTAGATCGGGCCTCATGTTGAATAACCACTTTTTAAACCCTCACAGTGACCAAAACTGCCATTTTTACAGAGTTTTGCTTACTCAAAATCTTCAATTTTGACCAATTTCAGGCACAGAAATGACTTTAAACACACTTATTTTAGTTGAAAAAGTAATAACTCACATCCAACCGTCATTTAAAGTCAAAAGATTAAATGTTAAAATTTCATCAATATTGACCATTTTTTCAACGTTCGACTGGTCCGGGGTCATCGTTTTTCATCAGAAAATTGATTTTTTGGACTCTACCAAAAATGATTCAAAATGTCATTTGGATCGGGCCTCATGTTGAATAACCCCTTTTTAAACCCTCACAGTGACCAAAACTGCCATTTTTACAGAGTTTTGCTTACTCAAAATCTTCAATTTTGACCAATTTCAGGCACAGAAATGACTTTAAACACACTTATTTTAGTTGAAAAAGTAATAACTCACATCCAACCGTCATTTAAAGTCAAAAGATTAAATGTTAAAATTTCATCAATATTGACCATTTTTTCAACGTTCGACTGGTCCGGGGTCATCGTTTTTCATCAGAAAATGGATTTTTTGGACTCTACCAAAAATTATTCAAAATGTCATTTGGATCAGGCCTCATGTTGAATAACCACTTTTTAAACCCTCACAGTGACCAAAACTGCCATTTTTACAGAGTTTTGCTTACTCAAAATCTTCAATTTTGACCAATTTCAGGCACAGAAATGTCTTTAAACACACTTATTTTAGTTGAAAAAGTAATAACTCACATCCAACCGTCATTTAAAGTCAAAAGATTAAATGTTAAAATTTCATCAATATTGACCATTTTTTCAACGTTCGACTGGTCCGGGGTCATCGTTTTTCATCAGAAAATTGAATTTTTGGACTCTACCAAAAATGATTCAAAATGTCATTTGGATCGGGCCTCATGTTGAATAACCACTTTTTAAACCCTCACAGTGACCAAAACTGCAATTTTTACAGAGTTTTGCTTACTCAAAATCTTCAAATTTGACCAATTTCAGGCACAGAAATGACTTTAAACACACTTATTTTAGTTGAAAAAGTAATAACTCACATCCAACCGTCATTTAAAGTCAAAAGATTAAATGTTAAAATTTCATCAATATTGACCATTTTTTCAACGTTCGACTGGTCCGGGGTCATCGTTTTTCATCAGAAAATTGATTTTTTGGACTCTACCAAAAATGAATCAAAATGTCATTTGGATCGGGCCTCATGTTGAATAACCACTTTTTAAACCCTCACAGTGACCAAAACTGCCATTTTTACAGAGTTTTGCTTACTCAAAATCTTCAATTTTTACCAATTTCAGGCACAGAAATGACTTTAAACACACTTATTTTAGTTGAACAAGTAATAACTCACATCCAACCGTCATTTAAAGTCAAAAGATTAAATGTTAAAATTTCATCAATATTGACCATTTTTTCAACGTTCGACTGGTCCGGGGTCATCGTTTTTCATCAGAAAATTGATTTTTTGGACTCTACCAAAAATGATTCAAAATGTCATTTGGATCGGGCCTCATGTTGAATAACCCCTTTTTAAACCCTCACAGTGACCAAAACTGCCATTTTTACAGAGTTTTGCTTACTCAAAATCTTCAATTTTGACCAATTTCAGGCACAGAAATGACTTTAAACACACTTACTTTAGTTGAAAAAGTAATAACTCACATCCAACCGTCAATTAAAGTCAAAAGATTAAATATTAAAATTTCATCAATATTGACCATTTTTTCAACGTTCGACTGGTCCGGGGTCATCGTTTTTCATCAGAAAATTGATTTTTTGGACTCTACCAAAAATGATTCAAAATGTCATTTGGATCGGGCCTCATGTTGAATAACCACTTTTTAAACCCTCACAGTGACCAAAATTGCCATTTTTACAGAGTTTTGCTTACTCAAAATCTTCAATTTTGACCAATTTCAGGCACAGAAATGACTTTAAACACACTTATTTTAGTTGAAAAAGTAATAACTCACATCCAACCGTCATTTAAAGTCAAAAGATTAAATGTTAAAATTTCATCAATATTGACCATTTTTTCAACGTTCGACTGGTCCGGGGTCATCGTTTTTCATCAGAAAATTGAATTTTTGGACTCTACCAAAAATGATTCAAAATGTCATTTGGATCGGGCCTCATGTTGAATAACCACTTTTTAAACCCTCACAGTGACCAAAACTGCAATTTTTACAGAGTTTTGCTTACTCAAAATCTTCAAATTTGACCAATTTCAGGCACAGAAATGACTTTAAACACACTTATTTTAGTTGAAAAAGTAATAACTCACATCCAACCGTCATTTAAAGTCAAAAGATTAAATGTTAAAATTTCATCAATATTGACCATTTTTTCAACGTTCGACTGGTCCGGGGTCATCGTTTTTCATCAGAAAATTGATTTTTTGGACTCTACCAAAAATGAATCAAAATGTCATTTGGATCGGGCCTCATGTTGAATAACCACTTTTTAAACCCTCACAGTGACCAAAACTGCCATTTTTACAGAGTTTTGCTTACTCAAAATCTTCAATTTTTACCAATTTCAGGCACAGAAATGACTTTAAACACACTTATTTTAGTTGAACAAGTAATAACTCACATCCAACCGTCATTTAAAGTCAAAAGATTAAATATTAAAATTTCATCAATATTGACCATTTTTTCAACGTTCGACTGGTCCGGGGTCATCGTTTTTCATCAGAAAATTGATTTTTTGGACTCTACCAAAAATGATTCAAAATGTCATTTGGAACGGGCCTCATGTTGAATAACCACTTTTTAAACCCTCACAGTGACCAAAACTGCCATTTTTACAGAGTTTTGCTTACTCAAAATCTTCAATTTTGACCAATTTCAGGCACAGAAATGACTTTAAACACACTTATTTTAGTTGAAAAAGTAATAACTCACATCCAACCGTTATTTAAAGTCAAAAGATTAAATATTAAAATTTCATCAATATTGACCATTTTTTCAACGTTCGACTGGTCCGGGGTCATCGTTTTTTATCAGAAAATTGATTTTTTGGACTCTACCAAAAATGATTCAAAATGTCATTTGGATCGGGCCTCATGTTGAATAACCACTTTTTAAACCCTCACAGTGACCAAAATTGCCATTTTTACAGAGTTTTGCTTACTCAAAATCTTCAATTTTGACCAATTTCAGGCACAGAAATGACTTTAAACACACTTATTTTAGTTGAAAAAGTAATAACTCACATCCAACCGTCATTTAAAGTCAAAAGATTAAATGTTAAAATGTCATCAATATTGACCATTTTTTCAACGTTCGACTGGTCCGGGGTCATCGTTTTTCATCAGAAAATTGATTTTTTGGACTCTACCAAAAATTATTCAAAATGTCATTTGGATCGGGCCTCATGTTGAATAACCACTTTTTAAACCCTCACAGTGACCAAAATTGCCATTTTTACAGAGTTTTGCTTACTCAAAATCTTCAATTTTGACCAATTTCAGGCACAGAAATGACTTTAAACACACTTATTGTAGTTGAAAAAGTAATAACTCACATCCAACCATCATTTAAAGTCAAAAGATTAAATGTTAAAATTTCATCAATATTGACCATTTTTTCAACGTTCGACTGGTCCGGGGTCATCTTTTTTCATCAGAAAATGGATTTTTTGGACTCTACCAAAAATGATTCAAAATGTCATTTGGATCAGGCCTCATGTTGAATAACCACTTTTTAAACCCTCACAGTGACCAAAACTGCCATTTTTACAGAGTTTTGCTTACTCAAAATCTTCAATTTTGACCAATTTCAGGCACAGAAATGACTTTAAACACACTTATTTTAGTTGAAAAAGTAATAACTCACATCCAACCGTCATTTAAAGTCAAAAGATTAAATGTTAAAATTTCATCAATATTGACCATTTTTTCAACGTTCGACTGGTCCGGGGTCATCGTTTTTCATCAGAAAATTGATTTTTTGGACTCTACCAAAAATGATTCAAAATGTCATTTGGATCGGGCCTCATGTTGAATAACCACTTTTTAAACCCTCACAGTGACCAAAATTGCCATTTTTACAGAGTTTTGCTTACTCAAAATCTTCAATTTTGACCAATTTCAGGCACAGAAATGACTTTAAACACACTTATTGTAGTTGAAAAAGTAATAACTCACATCCAACCATCATTTAAAGTCAAAAGATAAAATATTAAAATTTCATCAATATTGACCATTTTTTCAACGTTCGACTGGTCCGGGGTCATCGTTTTTCATCAGAAAATTGATTTTTTGGACTCTACCAAAAATGATTCAAAAATGTCATTTGGATCGGGCCTCATGTTGAATAACCACTTTTTAAACCCTCACAGTGACCAAAACTGCCATTTTTACAGAGTTTTGCTTACTCAAAATCTTCAATTTTTACCAATTTCAGGCACAGAAATGACTTTAAACACACTTATTGTAGTTGAAAAAGTAATAACTCACATCCAACCATCATTTAAAGTCAAAAGATTAAATGTTAAAATTTCATCAATATTGACCATTTTTTCAACGTTCGACTGGTCCGGGGTCATCTTTTTTCATCAGAAAATGGATTTTTTGGACTCTACCAAAAATGATTCAAAATGTCATTTGGATCAGGCCTCATGTTGAATAACCACTTTTTAAACCCTCACAGTGACCAAAACTGCCATTTTTACAGAGTTTTGCTTACTCAAAATCTTCAATTTTGACCAATTTCGGGCACAGAAATGACTTTAAACACACTTATTTTAGTTGAAAAAGTAATAACTCACATCCAACCGTCATTTAAAGTCAAAAGATTAAATGTTAAAATTTCATCAATATTGACCATTTTTTCAACGTTCGACTGGTCCGGGGTCATCGTTTTTCATCAGAAAATTGATTTTTTGGACTCTACCAAAAATGATTCAAAATGTCATTTGGATCGGGCCTCATGTTGAATAACCACTTTTTAAACCCTCACAGTGACCAAAATTGCCATTTTTACAGAGTTTTGCTTACTCAAAATCTTCAATTTTGACCAATTTCAGGCACAGAAATGACTTTAAACACACTTATTTTAGTTGAAAAAGTAATAACTCACATCCAACCGTCATTTAAAGTGAAAAGATTAAATATTAAAATTTCATCAATATTGACCATTTTTTTAACGTTCGACTGGTCCGGGGTAATCGTTTTTCATCAGAAAATGGATTTTTTGGACTCTACCAAAAATGATTCAAAATGTCATTTGGATCGGGCCTCATGTTGAATAACCACTTTTTAAACCCTAACAGTGACCAAAATTGCCATTTTTACAGAGTTTTGCTTACTCAAAATCTTCAATTTTGACCAATTTCAGGCACAGAAATGACTTTAAACACACTTATTGTAGTTGAAAAAGTAATAACTCACATCCAACCATCATTTAAAGTCAAAAGATTAAATATTAAAATTTCATCAATATTGACCATTTTTTCAACGTTCGACTGGTCCGGGGTCATCGTTTTTCATCAGAAAATTGATTTTTTGGACTCTACCAAAAATGATTCAAAAATGTCATTTGGATCGGGCCTCATGTTGAATAACCACTTTTTAAACCCTCACAGTGACCAAAACTGCCATTTTTACAGAGTTTTGCTTACTCAAAATCTTCAATTTTTACCAATTTCAGGCACAGAAATGACTTTAAACACACTTATTGTAGTTGAAAAAGTAATAACTCACATCCAACCGTCATTTAAAGTCAAAAGATTAAATATTAAAATTTCATCAATATTGACCATTTTTTCAACGTTCGACTGGTCCGGGGTCATCGTTTTTCATCAGAAAATTGATTTTTTGGACTCTACCAAAAATGATTCAAAATGTCATTTGGATCGGGCCTCATGTTGAATAACCACTTTTTAAACCCTCACAGTGACCAAAACTGCCATTTTTACAGAGTTTTGCTTACTCAAAATCTTCAATTTTGACCAATTTCAGGCACAGAAATGACTTTAAACACACTTATTTTAGTTGAAAAAGTAATAACTCACATCCAACCGTTATTTAAAGTCAAAAGATTAAATATTAAAATTTCATCAATATTGACCATTTTTTCAACGTTCGACTGGTCCGGGGTCATCGTTTTTTATCAGAAAATTGATTTTTTGGACTCTACCAAAAATGATTCAAAATGTCATTTGGATCGGGCCTCATGTTGAATAACCACTTTTTAAACCCTCACAGTGACCAAAATTGCCATTTTTACAGAGTTTTGCTTACTCAAAATCTTCAATTTTGACCAATTTCAGGCAAAGAAATGACTTTAAACACACTTATTTTAGTTGAAAAAGTAATAACTCACATCCAACCGTCATTTAAAGTCAAAAGATTAAATGTTAAAATGTCATCAATATTGACCATTTTTTCAACGTTCGACTGGTCCGGGGTCATCGTTTTTCATCAGAAAATTGATTTTTTGGACTCTACCAAAAATGATTCAAAATGTCATTTGGATCGGGCCTCATGTTGAATAACCACTTTTTAAACCCTCACAGTGACCAAAATTGCCATTTTTACAGAGTTTTGCTTACTCAAAATCTTCAATTTTGACCAATTTCAGGCACAGAAATGACTTTAAACACACTTATTGTAGTTGAAAAAGTAATAACTCACATCCAACCATCATTTAAAGTCAAAAGATTAAATGTTAAAATTTCATCAATATTGACCATTTTTTCAACGTTCGACTGGTCCGGGGTCATCTTTTTTCATCAGAAAATGGATTTTTTGGACTCTACCAAAAATGATTCAAAATGTCATTTGGATCAGGCCTCATGTTGAATAACCACTTTTTAAACCCTCACAGTGACCAAAACTGCCATTTTTACAGAGTTTTGCTTACTCAAAATCTTCAATTTTGACCAATTTCAGGCACAGAAATGACTTTAAACACACTTATTTTAGTTGAAAAAGTAATAACTCACATCCAACCGTCATTTAAAGTCAAAAGATTAAATGTTAAAATTTCATCAATATTGACCATTTTTTCAACGTTCGACTGGTCCGGGGTCATCGTTTTTCATCAGAAAATTGATTTTTTGGACTCTACCAAAAATGATTCAAAATGTCATTTGGATCGGGCCTCATGTTGAATAACCACTTTTTAAACCCTCACAGTGACCAAAATTGCCATTTTTACAGAGTTTTGCTTACTCAAAATCTTCAATTTTGACCAATTTCAGGCACAGAAATGACTTTAAACACACTTATTTTAGTTGAAAAAGTAATAACTCACATCCAACCGTCATTTAAAGTGAAAAGATTAAATATAAAAATTTCATCAATATTGACCATTTTTTTAACGTTCAACTGGTCCGGGGTAATCGTTTTTCATCAGAAAATGGATTTTTTGGACTCTACCAAAAATGATTCAAAATGTCATTTGGATCGGGCCTCATGTTGAATAACCACTTTTTAAACCCTAACAGTGACCAAAATTGCCATTTTTACAGAGTTTTGCTTACTCAAAATCTTCAATTTTGACCAATTTCAGGCACAGAAATGACTTTAAACACACTTATTGTAGTTGAAAAAGTAATAACTCACATCCAACCTTCATTTAAAGTCAAAAGATTAAATATTAAAATGTCATCAATATTGACCATTTTTTCAACGTTCGACTGGTCCGGGGTCATCGTTTTTCATCAGAAAATTGATTTTTTGGACTCTACCAAAAATGATTCAAAAATGTCATTTGGATCGGGCCTCATGTTGAATAACCACTTTTTAAACCCTCACAGTGACCAAAACTGCCATTTTTACAGAGTTTTGCTTACTCAAAATCTTCAATTTTGACCAATTTCAGGCACAGAAATGACTTTAAACACACTTATTGTAGTTGAAAAAGTAATAACTCACATCCAACCATCATTTAAAGTCAAAAGATTAAATATTAAAATTTCATCAATATTGACCATTTTTTCAACGTTCGACTGGTCCGGGGTCATCGTTTTTCATCAGAAAATTGATTTTTTGGACTCTACCAAAAATGATTCAAAATGTCATTTGGATCGGGCCTCATGTTGAATAACCACTTTTTAAACCCTCACAGTGACCAAAACTGCCATTTTTACAGAGTTTTGCTTACTCAAAATCTTCAATTTTGACCAATTTCAGGCACAGAAATGACTTTAAACACACTTATTTTAGTTGAAAAAGTAATAACTCACATCCAACCGTCATTTAAAGTCAAAAGATTAAATGTTAAAATTTCATCAATATTGACCATTTTTTCAACGTTCGACTGGTCCGGGGTCATCGTTTTTCATCAGAAAATTGATTTTTTGGACTCTACCAAAAATGATTCAAAATGTCATTTGGATCGGGCCTCATGTTGAATAACCCCTTTTTAAACCCTCACAGTGACCAAAACTGCCATTTTTACAGAGTTTTGCTTACTCAAAATCTTCAATTTTGACCAATTTCAGGCAAAGAAATGACTTTAAACACACTTATTTTAGTTGAAAAAGTAATAACTCACATCCAACCGTCATTTAAAGTCAAAAGATTATATATTAAAATTTCATCAATATTGACCATTTTTTCAACGTTCGACTGGTCCGGGGTCATCGTTTTTCATCAGAAAATTGATTTTTTGGACTCTACCAAAAATGATTCAAAATGTCATTTGGATCGGGCCTCATGTTGAATAACCACTTTTTAAACCCTCACAGTGACCAAAATTGCCATTTTTACAGAGTTTTGCTTACTCAAAATCTTCAATTTCGACCAATTTCAGGCACAGAAATGACTTTAAACACACTTATTTTAGTTGAAAAAGTAATAACTCACATCCAACCGTCATTTAAAGTCAAAAGATTAAATGTTAAAATTTCATCAATATTGACCATTTTTTCAACGTTCGACTGGTCCGGGGTCATCGTTTTTCATCAGAAAATGGATTTTTTGGACTCTACCAAAAATTATTCAAAATGTCATTTGGATCAGGCCTCATGTTGAATAACCACTTTTTAAACCCTCACAGTGACCAAAACTGCCATTTTTACAGAGTTTTGCTTACTCAAAATCTTCAATTTTGACCAATTTCAGGCACAGAAATGACTTTAAACACACTTATTTTAGTTGAAAAAGTAATAACTCACATCCAACCGTCATTTAAAGTCAAAAGATTAAATGTTAAAATTTCATCAATATTGACCATTTTTTCAACGTTCGACTGGTCCGGGGTCATCGTTTTTCATCAGAAAATTGATTTTTTGGACTCTACCAAAAATGATTCAAAATGTCATTTGGATCGGGCCTCATGTTGAATAACCACTTTTTAAACCCTCACAGTGACCAAAACTGCAATTTTTACAGAGTTTTGCTTACTCAAAATCTTCAAATTTGACCAATTTCAGGCACAGAAATGACTTTAAACACACTTATTTTAGTTGAAAAAGTAATAACTCACATCCAACCGTCATTTAAAGTCAAAAGATTAAATGTTAAAATTTCATCAATATTGACCATTTTTTCAACGTTCGACTGGTCCGGGGTCATCGTTTTTCATCAGAAAATTGATTTTTTGGACTCTACCAAAAATGAATCAAAATGTCATTTGGATCGGGCCTCATGTTGAATAACCACTTTTTAAACCCTCACAGTGACCAAAACTGCCATTTTTACAGAGTTTTGCTTACTCAAAATCTTCAATTTTTACCAATTTCAGGCACAGAAATGACTTTAAACACACTTATTTTAGTTGAACAAGTAATAACTCACATCCAACCGTCATTTAAAGTCAAAAGATTAAATATTAAAATTTCATCAATATTGACCATTTTTTCAACGTTCGACTGGTCCGGGGTCATCGTTTTTCATCAGAAAATTGATTTTTTGGACTCTACCAAAAATGATTCAAAATGTCATTTGGATCGGGCCTCATGTTGAATAACCACTTTTTAAACCCTCACAGTGACCAAAACTGCCATTTTTACAGAGTTTTGCTTACTCAAAATCTTCAATTTTGACCAATTTCAGGCACAGAAATGACTTTAAACACACTTATTTTAGTTGAAAAAGTAATAACTCACATCCAACCGTCATTTAAAGTCAAAAGATTAAATATTAAAATTTCATCAATATTGACCATTTTTTCAACGTTCGACTGGTCCGGGGTCATCGTTTTTCATCAGAAAATTGATTTTTTGGACTCTACCAAAAATGATTCAAAATGTCATTTGGATCGGGCCTCATGTTGAATAACCACTTTTTAAACCCTCACAGTGACCAAAATTGCCATTTTTACAGAGTTTTGCTTACTTAAAATCTTCAATTTTGACCAATTTCAGGCACAGAAATGACTTTAAACACACTTATTTTAGTTGAAAAAGTAATAACTCACATCCAACCGTCATTTAAAGTCAAAAGATTAAATGTTAAAATGTCATCAATATTGACCATTTTTTCAACGTTCGACTGGTCCGGGGTCATCGTTTTTCATCAGAAAATTGATTTTTTGGACTCTACCAAAAATGATTCAAAATGTCATTTGGATCGGGCCTCATGTTGAATAACCACTTTTTAAACCCTCACAGTGACCAAAATTGCCATTTTTACAGAGTTTTGCTTACTCAAAATCTTCAATTTTGACCAATTTCAGGCACAGAAATGACTTTAAACACACTTATTGTAGTTGAAAAAGTAATAACTCACATCCAACCATCATTTAAAGTCAAAAGATTAAATGTTAAAATTTCATCAATATTGACCATTTTTTCAACGTTCGACTGGTCCGGGGTCATCTTTTTTCATCAGAAAATTGATTTTTTGGACTCTACCAAAAATGATTCAAAATGTCATTTGGATCAGGCCTCATGTTGAATAACCACTTTTTAAACCCTCACAGTGACCAAAACTGCCATTTTTACAGAGTTTTGCTTACTCAAAATCTTCAATTTTGACCAATTTCAGGCACAGAAATGACTTTAAACACACTTATTTTAGTTGAAAAAGTAATAACTCACATCCAACCGTCATTTAAAGTCAAAAGATTAAATGTTAAAATTTCATCAATATTGACCATTTTTTCAACGTTTGACTGGTCCGGGGTCATCGTTTTTCATCAGAAAATTGATTTTTTGGACTCTACCAAAAATGATTCAAAATGTCATTTGGATCGGGCCTCATGTTGAATAACCACTTTTTAAACCCTCACAGTGACCAAAATTGCCATTTTTACAGAGTTTTGCTTACTCAAAATCTTCAATTTTGACCAATTTCAGGCACAGAAATGACTTTAAACACACTTATTGTAGTTGAAAAAGTCATAACTCACATCCAACCATCATTTAAAGTCAAAAGATTAAATGTTAAAATTTCATCAATATTGACCATTTTTTCAACGTTCGACTGGTCCGGGGTCATCGTTTTTCATCAGAAAATTGATTTTTTGGACTCTACCAAAAATGATTCAAAATGTCATTTGGATCGGGCCTCATGTTGAATAACCACTTTTTAAACCCTCACAGTGACCAAAATTGCCATTTTTACAGTTTTGCTTACTCAAAATCTTCAATTTTGACCAATTTCAGGCACAGAAATGACTTTAAACACACTTATTTTAGTTGAAAAAGTAATAACTCACATCCAACCGTCATTTAAAGTGAAAAGATTAAATATTAAAATTTCATCAATATTGACCATTTTTTCAACGTTTGACTGGTCCGGGGTCATCGTTTTTCATCAGAAAATTGATTTTTTGGACTCTACCAAAAATGATTCAAAATGTCATTTGGATCGGGCCTCATGTTGAATAACCACTTTTTAAACCCTCACAGTGACCAAAATTGCCATTTTTACAGAGTTTGCTTACTCAAAATCTTCAATTTTTACCAATTTCAGGCACAGAAATGACTTTAAACACACTTTTTTTAGTTGAAAAAGTAATAACTCACATCCAACCGTCATTTAAAGTCAAAAGATTAAATGTTAAAATTTCATCAATATTGACCATTTTTTCAACGTTCGACTGGTCCGGCCGGGGTAATCGTTTTTCATCAGAAAATGGATTTTTTGGACTCTACCAAAAATGATTCAAAATGTCATTTGGATCGGGCCTCATGTTGAATAACCACTTTTTAAACCCTCACAGTGACCAAAATTGCCATTTTTACAGAGTTTTGCTTACTCAAAATCTTCAATTTTGACCAATTTCAGGCACAGAAATGACTTTAAACACACTTATTTTAGTTGAAAAAGTCATAACTCACATCCAACCGTCATTTAAAGTCAAAAGATTAAATGTTAAACTTTCATCAATATTGACCATTTTTTAAACGTTCGACTGATCCGGGGTCATCGTTTTTCATCAGAAAATTGATTTTTTGGACTCTACCAAAAATGATTCAAAATGTCATTTGGATCGGGCCTCATGTTGAATAACCACTTTTTAAACCCTCACAGTGACCAAAATTGCCATTTTTACAGAGTTTTGCTTACTCAAAATCTTCAATTTTGACCAATTTCAGGCACAGAAATGACTTTAAACACACTTATTGTAGTTGAAAAAGTAATAACTCACATCCAACCATCATTTAAAGTCAAAAGATTAAATGTTAAAATTTCATCAATATTGACCATTTGTTCAACGTTCGACTGGTGCGGGGTCATCGTTTTTCATCAGAAAATGGATTTTTTGGACTCTACCAAAAATGATTCAAAATGTCATTTGGATTAGGCCTCATGTTGAATAACCACTTTTTAAACCCTCACAGTGACCAAAACTGCCATTTTTACCGAGTTTTGCTTACTCAAAATCTTCAATTTTGACCAATTTCAGGCACAGAAATGACTTTAAACACACTTATTTTAGTTGAAAAAGTAATAACTCACATCCAACCGTCATTTAAAGTCAAAAGATTAAATGTTAAAATTTCATCAATATTGACCATTTTTTCAACGTTCGACTGGTCCGGGGTCATCGTTTTTCATCAGAAAATTGATTTTTTGGAATCCACCAAAAATGATTCAAAATGTCATTTGGATCGGGCCTCATGTTGAATAACCACTTTTTAAACACTCACAGTGACCAAAACTGCCATTTTTACAGAGTTTTGCTTACTCAAAATCTTCAATTTTGACCAATTTCAGGCACAGAAATGACTTTAAACACACTTATTTTAGTTGAAAAAGTAATAACTCACATCCAACCGTCATTTAAAGTCAAAAGATTAAATGTTAAAATTTCATCAATATTGACCATTTTTTCAACGTTCGACTGGTCCGGGGTCATCGTTTTTCATCAGAAAATTGATTTTTTGAACTCTACCAAAAATGATTCAAAATGTCATTTGGATCGGGCCTCATGTTGAATAACCACTTATTAAACCCTCACAGTGACCAAAATTGCCATTTTTACAGAGTTTTGCTTACTCAAAATCTTCAATTTTGACCAATTTCAGGCACAGAAATGACTTTAAACACACTTATTTTAGTTGAAAAAGTAATAACTCACATCCAACCGTCATTTAAAGTCAAAAGATTAAATATTAAAATTTCATCAATATTGACCATTTTTTCAACGTTCGACTGGTCCGGGGTCATCGTTTTTCATCAGAAAATTGATTTTTTGGACTCTACCAAAAATGATTCAAAATGTCATTTGGATCGGGCCTCATGTTGAATAACCACTTTTTAAACCCTCACAGTGACCAAAATTGCCATTTTTACAGAGTTTGCTTACTCAAAATCTTCAATTTTTACCAATTTCAGGCACGGAAATGACTTTAAACACACTTTTTTTAGTTGAAAAAGTAATAACTCACATCCAACCGTCATTTAAAGTCAAAAGATTAAATGTTAAAATTTCATCAATATTGACCATTTTTTCAACGTTCGACTGGTCCGGGGTAATCGTTTTTCATCAGAAAATGGATTTTTTGGACTCTACCAAAAATGATTCAAAATGTCATTTGGATCGGGCCTCATGTTGAATAACCACTTTTTAAACCCTCACAGTGACCAAAATTGCCATTTTTACAGAGTTTTGCTTACTCAAAATCTTCAATTTTGACCAATTTCAGGCACAGAAATGACTTTAAACACACTTATTTTAGTTGAAAAAGTAATAACTCACATCCAACCATCATTTAAAGTCAAAAGATTAAATGTTAAAATTTCATCAATATTGACCATTTTTTCAACGTTCGACTGGTCCGGGGTAATCGTTTTTCATCAGAAAATGGATTTTTTGGACTCTACCAAAAATGATTCAAAATGTCATTTGGATCGGGCCTCATGTTGAATAACCACTTTTTAAACCCTCACAGTGACCAAAATTGCCATTTTTACAGAGTTTTGCTTACTCAAAATCTTCAATTTTGACCAATTTCAGGCACAGAAATGACTTTAAACACACTTATTTTAGTTGAAAAAGTAATAACTCACATCCAACCATCATTTAAAGTCAAAAGATTAAATGTTAAAATTTCATCAATATTGACCATTTTTTCAACGTTCGACTGGTCCGGGGTCATCGTTTTTCATCAGAAAATGGATTTTTTGGACTCTACCAAAAATGATTCAAAATGTCATTTGGATCGGGCCTCATGTTGAATAACCACTTTTTAAACCCTCACAGTGACCAAAATTGCCATTTTTACAGAGTTTTGCTTACTCAAAATCTTCAATTTTGACCAATTTCAGGCACAGAAATGACTTTAAACACACTTATTGTAGTTGAAAAAGTAATAACTCACATCCAACCGTCATTTAAAGTCAAAAGATTAAATGTTAAAATTTCATCAATATTGACCATTTTTTCAACGTTCAACTGGTCCGGGGTCATCGTTTTTCATCAGAAAATTGATTTTTTGGACTCTACAAAAAATGATTCAAAATGTCATTTGGATCAGGCCTCATGTTGAATAACCACTTTTTAAACCCTCACAGTGACCAAAACTGCCATTTTTACAGAGTTTTGCTTACTCAAAATCTTCAATTTTGACCAATTTCAGGCACAGAAATGACTTTAAACACACTTATTTTAGTTGAAAAAGTAATAACTCACATCCAACCGTCATTTAAAGTCAAAAGATTAAATGTTAAAATTTCATCAATATTGACCATTTTTTCAACGTTCGACTGGTCCGGGGTCATCGTTTTTCATCAGAAAATTGATTTTTTGGACTCTACCAAAAATGATTCAAAATGTCATTTGGATCAGGCCTCATGTTGAATAACCACTTTTTAAACCCTCACAGTGACCAAAACTGCCATTTTTACAGAGTTTTGCTTACTCAAAATCTTCAATTTTGACCAATTTCAGGCACAGAAATGACTTTAAACACACTTATTTTAGTTGAAAAAGTAATAACTCACATCCAACCGTCATTTAAAGTCAAAAGATTAAATGTTAAAATTTCATCAATATTGACCATTTTTTCAACGTTCGACTGGTCCGGGGTCATCGTTTTTCATCAGAAAATTGATTTTTTGGACTCTACCAAAAATGATTCAAAATGTCATTTGGATCGGGCCTCATGTTGAATAACCACTTTTTAAACCCTCACAGTGACCAAAATTGCCATTTTTACAGAGTTTTGCTTACTCAAAATCTTCAATTTTGACCAATTTCAGGCACAGAAATGACTTTAAACACACTTATTTTAGTTGAAAAAGTAATAACTCACATCCAACCGTCATTTAAAGTGAAAAGATTAAATATTAAAATTTCATCAATATTGACCATTTTTTTAACGTTCGACTGGTCCGGGGTAATCGTTTTTCATCAGAAAATAGATTTTTTGGACTCTACCAAAAATGATTCAAAATGTCATTTGGATCGGGCCTCATGTTGAATAACCACTTTTTAAACCCTAACAGTGACCAATATTGCCATTTTTACAGAGTTTTGCTTACTCAAAATCTTCAATTTTGACCAATTTCAGGCACAGAAATGACTTTAAACACACTTATTTTAGTTGAAAAAGTAATAACTCACATCCAACCGTCATTTAAAGTCAAAAGATTAAATGTTAAAATTTCATCAATATTGACAATTTTTTCAACGTTCGACTTGGCCGGGGTCATCGTTTTTCATCAGAAAATGGATTTTTTGGACTCTACCAAAAATGATTCAAAATGTCATTTGGATCGGGCCTCATGTTGAATAACCACTTTTTAAACCCTCACAGTGACCAAAATTGCCATTTTTACAGAGTTTTGCTTACTCAAAATCTTCAATTTTGACCAATTTCAGGCACAGAAATGACTTTAAACACACTTATTGTAGTTGAAAAAGTAATAACTCACATCCAACCATCATTTAAAGTCAAAAGATTAAATATTAAAATTTCATCAATATTGACCATTTTTTCAACGTTCGACTGGTCCGGGGTCATCGTTTTTCATCAGAAAATTGATTTTTTGGACTCTACCAAAAATGATTCAAAATGTCATTTGGATCGGGCCTCATGTTGAATAACCACTTTTTAAACCCTCACAGTGACCAAAACTGCCATTTTTACAGAGTTTTGCTTACTCAAAATCTTCAATGTTGACCAATTTCAGGCACAGAAATGACTTTAAACACACTTATTGTAGTTGAAAAAGTAATAACTCACATCCAACCGTCATTTAAAGTCAAAAGATTAAATGTTAAAATTTCATCAATATTGACCATTTTTTCAACGTTCGACTGGTCCGGCCGGGGTAATCGTTTTTCATCAGAAAATGGATTTTTTGGACTCTACCAAAAATGATTCAAAATGTCATTTGGATCGGGCCTCATGTTGAATAACCACTTTTTAAACCCTCACAGTGACCAAAATTGCCATTTTTACAGAGTTTTGCTTACTCAAAATCTTCAATTTTGACCAATTTCAGGCACAGAAATGACTTTAAACACACTTATTTTAGTTGAAAAAGTCATAACTCACATCCAACCGTCATTTAAAGTCAAAAGATTAAATGTTAAACTTTCATCAATATTGACCATTTTTTAAACGTTCGACTGATCCGGGGTCATCGTTTTTCATCAGAAAATTGATTTTTTGGAATCCACCAAAAATGATTCAAAATGTCATTTGGATCGGGCCTCATGTTGAATAACCACTTTTTAAACACTCACAGTGACCAAAACTGCCATTTTTACAGAGTTTTGCTTACTCAAAATCTTCAATTTTGACCAATTTCAGGCACAGAAATGACTTTAAACACACTTATTTTAGTTGAAAAAGTAATAACTCACATCCAACCGTCATTTAAAGTCAAAAGATTAAATGTTAAAATTTCATCAATATTGACCATTTTTTCAACGTTCGACTGGTCCGGGGTAATCGTTTTTCATCAGAAAATTGATTTTTTGGACTCTACCAAAAATGATTCAAAATGTCATTTGGATCGGGCCTCATGTTGAATAACCACTTTTTAAACCCTAACAGTGACCAAAATTGCCATTTTTACAGAGTTTTGCTTACTCAAAATCTTCAATTTTGACCAATTTCAGGCACAGAAATGACTTTAAACACACTTATTTTAGTTGAAAAAGTAATAACTCGCATCCAACCGTCATTTAAAGTCAGAAGATTAAATGTTAAAATTTCATCAATATTGACAATTTTTTCAACGTTCGACTGGTCCGGGGTCATCGTTTTTCATCAGAAAATGGATTTTTTGGACTCTACCAAAAATGATTCAAAATGTCATTTGGATCGGGCCTCATGTTGAATAACCACTTTTTAAACCCTCACAGTGACCAAAATTGCCATTTTTACAGAGTTTTGCTTACTCAAAATCTTCAATTTTGACCAATTTCAGGCACAGAAATGACTTTAAACACACTTATTTTAGTTGAAAAAGTAATAACTCACATCCAACCATCATTTAAAGTCAAAAGATTAAATGTTAAAATTTCATCAATATTGACCATTTTTTCAACGTTCGACTGGTCCGGGGTAATCGTTTTTCATCAGAAAATGGATTTTTTGGACTCTACCAAAAATGATTCAAAATGTCATTTGGATCGGGCCTCATGTTGAATAACCACTTTTTAAACCCTCACAGTGACCAAAATTGCCATTTTTACAGAGTTTTGCTTACTCAAAATCTTCAATTTTGACCAATTTCAGGCACAGAAATGACTTTAAACACACTTATTTTAGTTGAAAAAGTAATAACTCACATCCAACCATCATTTAAAGTCAAAAGATTAAATGTTAAAATTTCATCAATATTGACCATTTTTTCAACGTTCGACTGGTCCGGGGTCATCGTTTTTCATCAGAAAATGGATTTTTTGGACTGTAACAAAAATGATTCAAAATGTCATTTGGATCGGGCCTCATGTTGAATAACCACTTTTTAAACCCTCACAGTGACCAAAATTGCCATTTTTACAGAGTTTTGCTTACTCAAAATCTTCAATTTTGACCAATTTCAGGCACAGAAATGACTTTAAACACACTTATTGTAGTTGAAAAAGTAATAACTCACATCCAACCGTCATTTAAAGTCAAAAGATTAAATGTTAAAATTTCATCAATATTGACCATTTTTTCAACGTTCAACTGGTCCGGGGTCATCGTTTTTCATCAGAAAATTGATTTTTTGGACTCTACCAAAAATGATTCAAAATGTCATTTGGATCAGGCCTCATGTTGAATAACCACTTTTTAAACCCTCACAGTGACCAAAACTGCCATTTTTACAGAGTTTTGCTTACTCAAAATCTTCAATTTTGACCAATTTCAGGCACAGAAATGACTTTAAACACACTTATTTTAGTTGAAAAAGTAATAACTCACATCCAACCGTCATTTAAAGTCAAAAGATTAAATGTTAAAATTTCATCAATATTGACCATTTTTTCAACGTTCGACTGGTCCGGGGTCATCGTTTTTCATCAGAAAATTGATTTTTTGGACTCTACCAAAAATGATTCAAAATGTCATTTGGATCGGGCCTCATGTTGAATAACCACTTTTTAAACCCTCACAGTGACCAAAATTGCCATTTTTACAGAGTTTTGCTTACTCAAAATCTTCAATTTTGACCAATTTCAGGCACAGAAATGACTTTAAACACACTTATTGTAGTTGAAAAAGTAATAACTCACATCCAACCGTCATTTAAAGTCAAAAGATTAAATGTTAAAATTTCATCAATATTGACCATTTTTTCAACGTTCAACTGGTCCGGGGTCATCGTTTTTCATCAGAAAATTGATTTTTTGGACTCTACCAAAAATGATTCAAAATGTCATTTGGATCAGGCCTCATGTTGAATAACCACTTTTTAAACCCTCACAGTGACCAAAACTGCCATTTTTACAGAGTTTTGCTTACTCAAAATCTTCAATTTTGACCAATTTCAGGCACAGAAATGACTTTAAACACACTTATTTTAGTTGAAAAAGTAATAACTCACATCCAACCGTCATTTAAAGTCAAAAGATTAAATGTTAAAATTCCATCAATATTGACCATTTTTTCAACGTTCGACTGGTCCGGGGTCATCGTTTTTCATCAGAAAATTGATTTTTTGGACTCTACCAAAAATGATTCAAAATGTCATTTGGATCGGGCCTCATGTTGAATAACCACTTTTTAAACCCTCACAGTGACCAAAATTGCCATTTTTACAGAGTTTTGCTTACTCAAAATCTTCAATTTTGACCAATTTCAGGCACAGAAATGACTTTAAACACACTTATTTTAGTTGAAAAAGTAATAACTCACATCCAACCGTCATTTAAAGTGAAAAGATTAAATATTAAAATTTCATCAATATTGACCATTTTTTTAACGTTCGACTGGTCCGGGGTAATCGTTTTTCATCAGAAAATGGATTTTTTGGACTCTACCAAAAATGATTCAAAATGTCATTTGGATCGGGCCTCATGTTGAATAACCACTTTTTAAACCCTAACAGTGACCAAAATTGCCATTTTTACAGAGTTTTGCTTACTCAAAATCTTCAATTTTGACCAATTTCAGGCACAGAAATGACTTTAAACACACTTATTTTAGTTGAAAAAGTAATAACTCACATCCAACCGTCATTTAAAGTCAAAAGATTAAATGTTAAAATTTCATCAATATTGACAATTTTTTCAACGTTCGACTTGGCCGGGGTCATCGTTTTTCATCAGAAAATGGATTTTTTGGACTCTACCAAAAATGATTCAAAATGTCATTTGGATCGGGCCTCATGTTGAATAACCACTTTTTAAACCCTCACAGTGACCAAAATTGCCATTTTTACAGAGTTTTGCTTACTCAAAATTTTCAATTTCGACCAATTTCAGGCACAGAAATGACTTTAAACACACTTATTGTAGTTGAAAAAGTAATAACTCACATCCAACCATCATTTAAAGTCAAAAGATTAAATATTAAAATTTCATCAATATTGACCATTTTTTCAACGTTCGACTGGTCCGGGGTCATCGTTTTTCATCAGAAAATTGATTTTTTGGACTCTACCAAAAATGATTCAAAATGTCATTTGGATCGGGCCTCATGTTGAATAACCACTTTTTAAACCCTCACAGTGACCAAAACTGCCATTTTTACAGAGTTTTGCTTACTCAAAATCTTCAATGTTGACCAATTTCAGGCACAGAAATGACTTTAAACACACTTATTGTAGTTGAAAAAGTAATAACTCACATCCAACCATCATTTAAAGTCAAAAGATTAAATATTAAAATTTCATCAATATTGACCATTTTTTCAACGTTCGACTGGTCCGGGGTCATCGTTTTTCATCAGAAAATTGATTTTTTGGACTCTACCAAAAATGATTCAAAATGTCATTTGGATCGGGCCTCATGTTGAATAACCACTTTTTAAACCCTCACAGTGACCAAAACTGCCATTTTTACAGAGTTTTGCTTACTCAAAATCTTCAATTTTGACCAATTTCAGGCACAGAAATGACTTTAAACACACTTATTTTAGTTGAAAAAGTAATAACTCACATCCAACCATCATTTAAAGTCAAAAGATTAAATGTTAAAATTTCATCAATATTGACCATTTTTTCAACGTTCGACTGGTCCGGGGTCATCGTTTTTCATCAGAAAATGGATTTTTTGGACTCTACCAAAAATGATTCAAAATGTCATTTGGATCGGGCCTCATGTTGAATAACCACTTTTTAAACCCTCACAGTGACCAAAATTGCCATTTTTACAGAGTTTTGCTTACTCAAAATCTTCAATTTTGACCAATTTCAGGCACAGAAATGACTTTAAACACACTTATTTTAGTTGAAAAAGTAATAACTCACATCCAACCATCATTTAAAGTCAAAAGATTAAATGTTAAAATTTCATCAATATTGACCATTTTTTCAACGTTCGACTGGTCCGGGGTAATCGTTTTTCATCAGAAAATGGATTTTTTGGACTCTACCAAAAATGATTCAAAATGTCATTTGGATCGGGCCTCATGTTGAATAACCACTTTTTAAACCCTCACAGTGACCAAAATTGCCATTTTTACAGAGTTTTGCTTACTCAAAATCTTCAATTTTGACCAATTTCAGGCACAGAAATGACTTTAAACACACTTATTTTAGTTGAAAAAGTAATAACTCACATCCAACCATCATTTAAAGTCAAAAGATTAAATGTTAAAATTTCATCAATATTGACCATTTTTTCAACGTTCGACTGGTCCGGGGTCATCGTTTTTCATCAGAAAATGGATTTTTTGGACTCTACCAAAAATGATTCAAAATGTCATTTGGATCGGGCCTCATGTTGAATAACCACTTTTTAAACCCTCACAGTGACCAAAATTGCCATTTTTACAGAGTTTTGCTTACTCAAAATCTTCAATTTTGACCAATTTCAGGCACAGAAATGACTTTAAACACACTTATTGTAGTTGAAAAAGTAATAACTCACATCCAACCGTCATTTAAAGTCAAAAGATTAAATGTTAAAATTTCATCAATATTGACCATTTTTTCAACGTTCAACTGGTCCGGGGTCATCGTTTTTCATCAGAAAATTGATTTTTTGGACTCTACCAAAAATGATTCAAAATGTCATTTGGATCAGGCCTCATGTTGAATAACCACTTTTTAAACCCTCACAGTGACCAAAACTGCCATTTTTACAGAGTTTTGCTTACTCAAAATCTTCAATTTTGACCAATTTCAGGCACAGAAATGACTTTAAACACACTTATTTTAGTTGAAAAAGTAATAACTCACATCCAACCGTCATTTAAAGTCAAAAGATTAAATGTTAAAATTTCATCAATATTGACCATTTTTTCAACGTTCGACTGGTCCGGGGTCATCGTTTTTCATCAGAAAATTGATTTTTTGGACTCTACCAAAAATGATTCAAAATGTCATTTGGATCGGGCCTCATGTTGAATAACCACTTTTTAAACCCTCACAGTGACCAAAATTGCCATTTTTACAGAGTTTTGCTTACTCAAAATCTTCAATTTTGACCAATTTCAGGCACAGAAATGACTTTAAACACACTTATTGTAGTTGAAAAAGTAATAACTCACATCCAACCGTCATTTAAAGTCAAAAGATTAAATGTTAAAATTTCATCAATATTGACCATTTTTTCAACGTTCAACTGGTCCGGGGTCATCGTTTTTCATCAGAAAATTGATTTTTTGGACTCTACCAAAAATGATTCAAAATGTCATTTGGATCAGGCCTCATGTTGAATAACCACTTTTTAAACCCTCACAGTGACCAAAACTGCCATTTTTACAGAGTTTTGCTTACTCAAAATCTTCAATTTTGACCAATTTCAGGCACAGAAATGACTTTAAACACACTTATTTTAGTTGAAAAAGTAATAACTCACATCCAACCGTCATTTAAAGTCAAAAGATTAAATGTTAAAATTTCATCAATATTGACCATTTTTTCAACGTTCGACTGGTCCGGGGTCATCGTTTTTCATCAGAAAATTGATTTTTTGGACTCTACCAAAAATGATTCAAAATGTCATTTGGATCGGGCCTCATGTTGAATAACCACTTTTTAAACCCTCACAGTGACCAAAATTGCCATTTTTACAGAGTTTTGCTTACTCAAAATCTTCAATTTTGACCAATTTCAGGCACAGAAATGACTTTAAACACACTTATTTTAGTTGAAAAAGTAATAACTCACATCCAACCGTCATTTAAAGTGAAAAGATTAAATATTAAAATTTCATCAATATTGACCATTTTTTTAACGTTCGACTGGTCCGGGGTAATCGTTTTTCATCAGAAAATGGATTTTTTGGACTCTACCAAAAATGATTCAAAATGTCATTTGGATCGGGCCTCATGTTGAATAACCACTTTTTAAACCCTAACAGTGACCAAAATTGCCATTTTTACAGAGTTTTGCTTACTCAAAATCTTCAATTTTGACCAATTTCAGGCACAGAAATGACTTTAAACACACTTATTTTAGTTGAAAAAGTAATAACTCACATCCAACCGTCATTTAAAGTCAAAAGATTAAATGTTAAAATTTCATCAATATTGACAATTTTTTCAACGTTCGACTTGGCCGGGGTCATCGTTTTTCATCAGAAAATGGATTTTTTGGACTCTACCAAAAATGATTCAAAATGTCATTTGGATCGGGCCTCATGTTGAATAACCACTTTTTAAACCCTCACAGTGACCAAAATTGCCATTTTTACAGAGTTTTGCTTACTCAAAATCTTCAATTTTGACCAATTTCAGGCACAGAAATGACTTTAAACACACTTATTGTAGTTGAAAAAGTAATAACTCACATCCAACCATCATTTAAAGTCAAAAGATTAAATATTAAAATTTCATCAATATTGACCATTTTTTCAACGTTCGACTGGTCCGGGGTCATCGTTTTTCATCAGAAAATTGATTTTTTGGACTCTACCAAAAATGATTCAAAATGTCATTTGGATCGGGCCTCATGTTGAATAACCACTTTTTAAACCCTCACAGTGACCAAAACTGCCATTTTTACAGAGTTTTGCTTACTCAAAATCTTCAATGTTGACCAATTTCAGGCACAGAAATGACTTTAAACACACTTATTGTAGTTGAAAAAGTAATAACTCACATCCAACCATCATTTAAAGTCAAAAGATTAAATATTAAAATTTCATCAATATTGACCATTTTTTCAACGTTCGACTGGTCCGGGGTCATCGTTTTTCATCAGAAAATTGATTTTTTGGACTCTACCAAAAATGATTCAAAATGTCATTTGGATCGGGCCTCATGTTGAATAACCACTTTTTAAACCCTCACAGTGACCAAAACTGCCATTTTTACAGAGTTTTGCTTACTCAAAATCTTCAATTTTGACCAATTTCAGGCACAGAAATGACTTTAAACACACTTATTTTAGTTGAAAAAGTAATAACTCACATCCAACCGTCATTTAAAGTCAAAAGATTAAATGTTAAAATTTCATCAATATTGACCATTTTTTCAACGTTCGACTGGTCCGGGGTCATCGTTTTTCATCAGAAAATTGATTTTTTGGACTCTACCAAAAATGATTCAAAATGTCATTTGGATCGGGCCTCATGTTGAATAACCCCTTTTTAAACCCTCACAGTGACCAAAACTGCCATTTTTACAGAGTTTTGCTTACTCAAAATCTTCAATTTTGACCAATTTCAGGCAC
Source organism: Lissotriton vulgaris (assembly GCF_964263255.1). Classification (NCBI taxonomy): domain Eukaryota; kingdom Metazoa; phylum Chordata; class Amphibia; order Caudata; family Salamandridae; genus Lissotriton; species Lissotriton vulgaris. Next base: position 102,794 of record NW_028243455.1, on the reverse strand, counting down.
AGAAATGACTTTAAACACACTTATTTTAGTTGAAAAAGTAATAACTCACATCCAACCGTCATTTAAAGTCAAAAGATTAAATATTAAAATTTCATCAATATTGACCATTTTTTCAACGTTCGACTGGTCCGGGGTCATCGTTTTTCATCAGAAAATTGATTTTTTGGACTCTACCAAAAATTATTCAAAATGTCATTTGGATCGGGCCTCATGTTGAATAACCACTTTTTAAACCCTCACAGTGACCAAAATTGCCATTTTTACAGAGTTTTGCTTACTCAAAATCTTCAATTTTGACCAATTTCAGGCACAGAAATGACTTTAAACACACTTATTTTAGTTGAAAAAGTAATAACTCACATCGAACCGTCATTTAAAGTCAAAAGATTAAATGTTAAAATTTCATCAATATTGACCATTTTTTCAACGTTCGACTGGTCTGGGGTCATCGTTTTTCATCAGAAAATGGATTTTTTGGACTCTACCAAAAATGATTCAAAATGTCATTTGGATCAGGCCTCATGTTGAATAACCACTTTTTAAACCCTCACAGTGACCAAAACTGCCATTTTTACAGCGTTTTGCTTACTCAAAATCTTCAATTTTGACCAATTTCAGGCACAGAAATGACTTTAAACACACTTATTTTAGTTGAAAAAGTAATAACTCACATCCAACCGTCATTTAAAGTCAAAAGATTAAATGTTAAAATTTCATCAATATTGACCATTTTTTCAACGTTCGACTGGTCCGGGGTCATCGTTTTTCATCAGAAAATTGATTTTTTGGACTCTACCAAAAATGATTCAAAATGTCATATGGATCGGGCCTCATGTTGAATAACCACTTTTTAAACCCTCACAGTGACCAAAACTGCAATTTTTACAGAGTTTTGCTTACTCAAAATCTTCAATTTTGACCAATTTCAGGCACAGAAATGACTTTAAACACACTTATTTTAGTTGAAAAAGTAATAACTCACATCCAACCGTCATTTAAAGTCAAAAGATTAAATATTAAAATTTCATCAATATTGACCATTTTTTCAACGTTCGACTGGTCCGGGGTCATCGTTTTTCATCAGAAAATTGATTTTTTGGACTCTACCAAAAATGATTCAAAATGTCATTTGGATCGGGCCTCATGTTGAATAACCACTTTTTAAACCCTCACAGTGACCAAAATTGCCATTTTTACAGAGTTTTGCTTACTCAAAATCTTCAATTTTGACCAATTTCAGGCACAGAAATGACTTTAAACACACTTATTTTAGTTGAAAAAGTCATAACTCACATCCAACCGTCATTTAAAGTCAAAAGATTAAATGTTAAACTTTCATCAATATTGACCATTTTTTTAACGTTCGACTGGTCCGGGGTCATCGTTTTTCATCTGAAAATTGATTTTTTGGACTCTACCAAAAATGATTCAAAATGTCATTTGGATCGGGCCTCATGTTGAATAACCACTTTTTAAACCCTCACAGTGACCAAAACTGCCATTTTTACAGAGTTTTGCTTACTCAAAATCTTCAATTTTGACCAATTTCAGGCACAGAAATGACTTTAAACACACTTATTGTAGTTGAAAAAGTAATAACTCACATCCAACCATCATTTAAAGTCAAAAGATTAAATGTTAAAATTTCATCAATATTGACCATTTTTTTCAACGTTCGACTGGTCCGGGGTCATCTTTTTTCATCAGAAAATGGATTTTTTGGACTCTACCAAAAATGATTCAAAATGTCATTTGGATCGGGCCTCATGTTGAATAACCACTTTTTAAACCCTCACAGTGACCAAAATTGCCATTTTTACAGAGTTTTGCTTACTCATAATCTTCAATTTTGACCAATTTCAGGCACAGAAATGACTTTAAACACACTTATTTTAGTTGAAAAAGTAATAACTCACATCCAACCATCATTTAAAGTCAAAAGATTAAATATTAAAATTTCATCAATATTGACCATTTTTTCAACGTTCGACTGGTCTGGGGTCATCGTTTTTCATCAGAAAATGGATTTTTTGGACTCTACCAAAAATGATTCAAAATGTCATTTGGATCAGGCCTCATGTTGAATAACCACTTTTTAAACCCTCACAGTGACCAAAACTGCCATTTTTACAGCGTTTTGCTTACTCAAAATCTTCAATTTTGACCAATTTCAGGCACAGAAATGACTTTAAACACACTTATTTTAGTTGAAAAAGTAATAACTCACATCCAACCGTCATTTAAAGTCAAAAGATTAAATGTTAAAATTTCATCAATATTGACCATTTTTTCAACGTTCGACTGGTCCGGGGTCATCGTTTTTCATCAGAAAATTGATTTTTTGGACTCTACCAAAAATGATTCAAAATGTCATTTGGATCGGGCCTCATGTTGAATAACCACTTTTTAAACCCTCACAGTGACCAAAACTGCAATTTTTACAGAGTTTTGCTTACTCAAAATCTTCAATTTTGACCAATTTCAGGCACAGAAATGACTTTAAACACACTTATTTCAGTTGAAAAAGTAATAACTCACATCCAACCGTCATTTAAAGTCAAAAGATTAAATATTAAAATTTCATCAATATTGACCATTTTTTCAACGTTCGACTGGTCTGGGGTCATCGTTTTTCATCAGAAAATTGATTTTTTGGACTCTACCAAAAATGATTCAAAATGTCATTTGGATCGGGCCTCATGTTGAATAACCACTTTTTAAACCCTCACAGTGACCAAAATTGCCATTTTTACAGAGTTTTGCTTACTCAAAATCTTCAATTTTGACCAATTTCAGGCACAGAAATGACTTTAAACACACTTATTTTAGTTGAAAAAGTCATAGCTCACATCCAACCGTCATTTAAAGTCAAAAGATTAAATGTTAAACTTTCATCAATATTGACCATTTTTTCAACGTTCGACTGGTCCGGGGTCATCGTTTTTCATCAGAAAATTGATTTTTTGGACTCTACCAAAAATGATTCAAAATGTCATTTGGATCGGGCCTCATGTTGAATAACCACTTTTTAAACCCTCACAGTGACCAAAACTGCCATTTTTACAGAGTTTTGCTTACTCAAAATCTTCAATTTTGACCAATTTCAGGCACAGAAATGACTTTAAACACACTTATTGTAGTTGAAAAAGTAATAACTCACATCCAACCATCATTTAAAGTCAAAAGATTAAATGTTAAAATTTCATCAATATTGACCATTTTTTTCAACGTTCGACTGGTCCGGGGTCATCGTTTTTCATCAGAAAATTGATTTTTTGGACTCTACCAAAAATGATTCAAAATGTCATTTGGATCGGGCCTCATGTTGAATAACCACTTTTTAAACCCTCACAGTGACCAAAACTGCCATTTTTACAGAGTTTTGCTTACTCAAAATCTTCAATTTTGACCAATTTCAGGCACAGAAATGACTTTAAACACACTTATTTTAGTTGAAAAAGTAATAACTCACATCCAACCGTCATTTGAAGTCAAAAGATTAAATGTTAAAATTTCATGGATAAAAGGAGCAACAAGCCAAGGAAGCATCCTCTTGTTCCTGTGCTCTGAAGCTGCACCACCTCGCTGCACGTGAGCTCGAGACAGAACGAAGAGCCAATTTTGAGCGTTGTAATCTTTCTTGTTTGTTTTGCAGATACTCTGTCGGAGAATGCCCAAGAAGGCGGGAAAGCTAATGACTACCGACCAGATGCTGCGTGTTCTTATGAAAGAGGTGACCGACCTAAAGAGGCGAATGGCGGATAAAGACGAGGAAGGGGGGCCGAAACGTCCTTTGGCAGGAGCAGCTCCAGGAGGAAAAGGCAAGAGGCCCAGAAGGGGAGCAGCTGGGGGAGACATCCCGGTTCCCTGTACCCCACTCGAAGCACCAACTCCCGTGCCGGAGGAAGGGAATCCAATTCCCGTGGTGGTCACCCCCGTGTCCGGGGAGGATATGCCGCCCGAGCTGGCAGCACAATTAGCAGCGTGGTTGGGTAAAGGTAGCAAGGGCGCCACGGCTGACGACGCGCAGGTGTTGATGAAGCAACTGCGTGAAACAAGGGAAGCGACGAAGGCACCATCGCCGGCTGCGGCAGTGGAGAAACCACCTGGGACAGGTCCAGTCGCAGATACAGCTTCCGGTTCAGGTAAGCGGCCATTGCCGATTGCGAGGGATGAGTCGGCACCCTCTCGAAGGGAAAAGTTGGGTCAACATGTCCCTCTGGCTATCAAAGAGAAGATATGGGCAGAGGAGTATATAAACATCTTCTCGTTGCTTACCGATCATTATGAGATGGAGCATGTTAAGAGCCAGAAGGAGCTCATGCATCCGAGTGTTTGGCGCGCAAAGATGGCCGCCTTTAAGGTAAATGAAAACATTGGCAATGGGGCAAAGCATGGGGGATTTTTACATCCATCATGGGTGAACGTAGGCCCGAATTGCTGTCCGAATTGCCGATTTATCAGTCACGGATCATGGGGTATTCTGTATCACACGAGGGCAATCAATGGTTCTGTTACGATAATATTTTCAGAAAAGCGAAAGAACATGATAAAAACTTAACTTGGGATTGTTATGATTCTGTGTCTTGGTCCAAAATGGAAGATACTGGTATGTTGAAGTTGCCATTGGTAGGGAGTAGCGTGGGTGAATCCTCCCGCCAATATGCTGGGACGCCCTTTCGATCAGGTACGAGTAACGACAACCACTCGAGGCCAATCGGCAACGCAGGAAAAAGGGGGATTTGTTGGAACTTTAACAGGGGTAAATGCACCAGGCCCCAGGGGTCATGCAAATTTAGGCACGAATGTGGTGGGTGTGGGCAATCATCCCATCCTGAGTCCATGTGCAGAGCCAAAACGGGTGATAACGGGGGTAGAGGAGGCACCAAACAGGTCTGACATAGTCCGAGGGGCGCCTTTACCTACTCCGATTGATACCATGGCAATGATTCCCTGGCTCAGCGAATACCCGGATCACGCTTCCGCTGGGGTGTTGCGGAACGGGTTTTCATATGGTTTCCGCATCTCAGTGGGGGAGTTTCAGGGTATAGCGAAATGTAAAAACCAGATATCGGTCTTGCAGCATACGACCGTGGTACAGGATAAGATCGGGAAAGAGGTTACTCGAGGTCGAGTCGCCGGTCCATTTAATGTGCCACCAGTTGCTAACTTTGTTTGTTCCCCTTTAGGGGTGGTCCCCAAGAAGGACCCGGGTGAGTTTCGGCTGATACATAATTTATCAGCCCCACGTGGTCTTTCCGTAAACGATGCGATAGACCCGGAAGTGTGTTCGGTGCGGTACGCATCCTTCGATGAGGCCGTAGCCATATTGAATCGCCTGGGGCCCGGTGCGCTGATGGCAAAATCTGATATCGAGTCAGCGTTCCGGTTGCTCCCGGTACATCCAGACGATCAGCGTCTCCTTGGTTTCATGTTTCAGGGTCACTATTACATGGATAGGTGTATGCCGATGGGGTCAAAAGATTAAATGTTAAAATTTCATCAATATTGACCATTTTTTCAACGTTCGACTGGTCCGGGGTCATCGTTTTTCATCAGAAAATTGATTTTTTGGACTCTACCAAAAATGATTCAAAATGTCATTTGGATCGGGCCTCATGTTGAATAACCCCTTTTTAAACCCTCACAGTGACCAAAACTGCCATTTTTACAGAGTTTTGCTTACTCAAAATCTTCAATTTTGACCAATTTCAGGCACAGAAATGACTTTAAACACACTTATTTTAGTTGAAAAAGTAATAACTCACATCCAACCGTCATTTAAAGTCAAAAGATTAAATATTAAAATTTCATCAATATTGACCATTTTTTCAACGTTCGACTGGTCCGGGGTCATCGTTTTTCATCAGAAAATTGATTTTTTGGACTCTACCAAAAATTATTCAAAATGTCATTTGGATCGGGCCTCATGTTGAATAACCACTTTTTAAACCCTCACAGTGACCAAAATTGCCATTTTTACAGAGTTTTGCTTACTCAAAATCTTCAATTTTGACCAATTTCAGGCACAGAAATGACTTTAAACACACTTATTTTAGTTGAAAAAGTAATAACTCACATCGAACCGTCATTTAAAGTCAAAAGATTAAATGTTAAAATTTCATCAATATTGACCATTTTTTCAACGTTCGACTGGTCTGGGGTCATCGTTTTTCATCAGAAAATGGATTTTTTGGACTCTACCAAAAATGATTCAAAATGTCATTTGGATCAGGCCTCATGTTGAATAACCACTTTTTAAACCCTCACAGTGACCAAAACTGCCATTTTTACAGCGTTTTGCTTACTCAAAATCTTCAATTTTGACCAATTTCAGGCACAGAAATGACTTTAAACACACTTATTTTAGTTGAAAAAGTAATAACTCACATCCAACCGTCATTTAAAGTCAAAAGATTAAATGTTAAAATTTCATCAATATTGACCATTTTTTCAACGTTCGACTGGTCCGGGGTCATCGTTTTTCATCAGAAAATTGATTTTTTGGACTCTACCAAAAATGATTCAAAATGTCATATGGATCGGGCCTCATGTTGAATAACCACTTTTTAAACCCTCACAGTGACCAAAACTGCAATTTTTACAGAGTTTTGCTTACTCAAAATCTTCAATTTTGACCAATTTCAGGCACAGAAATGACTTTAAACACACTTATTTTAGTTGAAAAAGTAATAACTCACATCCAACCGTCATTTAAAGTCAAAAGATTAAATGTTAAAATTTCATCAATATTGACCATTTTTTCAACGTTCGACTGGTCCGGGGTCATCGTTTTTCATCAGAAAATTGATTTTTTGGACTCTACCAAAAATGATTCAAAATGTCATTTGGATCGGGCCTCATGTTGAATAACCACTTTTTAAACCCTCACAGTGACCAAAATTGCCATTTTTACAGAGTTTTGCTTACTCAAAATCTTCAATTTTGACCAATTTCAGGCACAGAAATGACTTTAAACACACTTATTTTAGTTGAAAAAGTCATAACTCACATCCAACCGTCATTTAAAGTCAAAAGATTAAATGTTAAACTTTCATCAATATTGACCATTTTTTCAACGTTCGACTGGTCCGGGGTCATCGTTTTTCATCAGAAAATTGATTTTTTGGACTCTACCAAAAATGATTCAAAATGTCATTTGGATCGGGCCTCATGTTGAATAACCACTTTTTAAACCCTCACAGTGACCAAAACTGCCATTTTTACAGAGTTTTGCTTACTCAAAATCTTCAATTTTGACCAATTTCAGGCACAGAAATGACTTTAAACACACTTATTGTAGTTGAAAAAGTAATAACTCACATCCAACCATCATTTAAAGTCAAAAGATTAAATGTTAAAATTTCATCAATATTGACCATTTTTTTCAACGTTCGACTGGTCCGGGGTCATCTTTTTTCATCAGAAAATGGATTTTTTGGACTCTACCAAAAATGATTCAAAATGTCATTTGGATCGGGCCTCATGTTGAATAACCACTTTTTAAACCCTCACAGTGACCAAAATTGCCATTTTTACAGAGTTTTGCTTACTCATAATCTTCAATTTTGACCAATTTCAGGCACAGAAATGACTTTAAACACACTTATTGTAGTTGAAAAAGTAATAACTCACATCCAACCATCATTTAAAGTCAAAAGATTAAATATTAAAATTTCATCAATATTGACCATTTTTTCAACGTTCGACTGGTCCGGGGTCATCGTTTTTCATCAGAAAATTGATTTTTTGGACTCTACCAAAAATGATTCAAAATGTCATTTGGATCGGGCCTCAGGTTGAATAACCACTTTTTAAACCCTCACAGTGACCAAAACTGACATTTTTACAGAGTTTTGCTTACCCAAAATCTTCAATTTTGACCAATTTCAGGCACAGAAATGACTTTAAACACACTTATTTTAGTTGAAAAAGTAATAACTCACATCCAACCGTCATTTAAAGTCAAAAGATTAAATGTTAAAATTTCATCAATATTGACCATTTTTTCAACGTTCGACTGGTCCGGGGTCATCGTTTTTCATCAGAAAATTGATTTTTTGGACTCTACCAAAAATGATTCAAAATGTCATTTGGATCGGGCCTCATGTTGATTAACCACTTTTTAAACCCTCACAGTGACCAAAACTGCCATTTTTACAGAGTTTTGCTTACTCAAAATCTTCAATTTTGACCAATTTCAGGCACAGAAATGACTTTAAACACACTTATTTTAGTTGAAAAAGTAATAACTCACATCCAACCGTCATTTAAAGTCAAAAGATTAAATATTAAAATTTCATCAATATTGACCATTTTTTCAACGTTCGACTGGTCCGGGGTCATCGTTTTTCATCAGAAAATTGATTTTTTGGACTCTACCAAAAATGATTCAAAATGTCATTTGGATCGGGCCTCATGTTGAATAAGCACTTTTTAAACCCTCACAGTGACCAAAATTGCCATTTTTACAGAGTTTTGCTTACTCAAAATCTTCAATTTTGACCAATTTCAGGCACAGAAATGACTTTAAACACACTTATTTTAGTTGAAAAAGTAATAACTCACATCCAACCGTCATTTAAAGTCAAAAGATTAAATGTTAAAATTTCATCAATATTGACCATTTTTTCAACGTTCGACTGGTCCGGGGTCATCGTTTTTCATCAGAAAATGGATTTTTTGGACTCTACCAAAAATGATTCAAAATGTCATTTGGATCAGGCCTCATGTTGAATAACCACTTTTTAAACCCTCACAGTGACCAAAACTGCCATTTTTACAGAGTTTTGCTTACTCAAAATCTTCAATTTTGACCAATTTCAGGCACAGAAATGACTTTAAACACACTTATTTTAGTTGAAAAAGTAATAACTCACATCCAACCGTCATTTAAAGTCAAAAGATTAAATGTTAAAATTTCATCAATATTGACCATTTTTTCAACGTTCGACTGGTCCGGGGTCATCGTTTTTCATCAGAAAATTGATTTTTTGGACTCTACCAAAAATGATTCAAAATGTCATTTGGATCGGGCCTCATGTTGGATAACCACTTTTTAAACCCTCACAGTGACCAAAACTGCAATTTTTACAGAGTTTTGCTTACTCAAAATCTTCAATTTTGACCAATTTCAGGCACAGAAATGACTTTAAACACACTTATTTCAGTTGAAAAAGTAATAACTCACATCCAACCGTCATTTAAAGTCAAAAGATTAAATATTAAAATTTCATCAATATTGACCATTTTTTCAACGTTCGACTGGTCTGGGGTCATCGTTTTTCATCAGAAAATTGATTTTTTGGACTCTACCAAAAATGATTCAAAATGTCATTTGGATCGGGCCTCATGTTGAATAACCACTTTTTAAACCCTCACAGTGACCAAAATTGCCATTTTTACAGAGTTTTGCTTACTCAAAATCTTCAATTTTGACCAATTTCAGGCACAGAAATGACTTTAAACACACTTATTTTAGTTGAAAAAGTCATAGCTCACATCCAACCGTCATTTAAAGTCAAAAGATTAAATGTTAAACTTTCATCAATATTGACCATTTTTTCAACGTTCGACTGGTCCGGGGTCATCGTTTTTCATCAGAAAATTGATTTTTTGGACTCTACCAAAAATGATTCAAAATGTCATTTGGATCGGGCCTCATGTTGAATAACCACTTTTTAAACCCTCACAGTGACCAAAACTGACATTTTTACAGAGTTTTGCTTACTCAAACTCTTCAATTTTGACCAATTTCAGGCACAGAAATGATTTTAAACACACTTATTGTAGTTGAAAAAGTAATAACTCACATCCAACCATCATTTAAAGTCAAAAGATTAAATGTTAAAATTTCATCAATATTGACCATTTTTTCAACGTTCGACTGGTCCGGGGTCATCTTTTTTCATTAGAAAATGGATTTTTTGGACTCTACCAAAAATGATTCAAAATGTCATTTGGATCAGGCCTCATGTTGAATAACCACTTTTTAAACCCTCACAGTGACCAAAACTGCCATTTTTACAGAGTTTTGCTTACTCAAAATCTTCAATTTTGACCAATTTCAGGCACAGAAATGACTTTAAACACACTTATTTTAGTTGAAAAAGTAATAACTCACATCCAACCGTCATTTGAAGTCAAAAGATTAAATGTTAAAATTTCATGGATAAAAGGAGCAACAAGCCAAGGAAGCATCCTCTTGTTCCTGTGCTCTGAAGCTGCACCACCTCGCTGCACGTGAGCTCGAGACAGAACGAAGAGCCAATTTTGAGCGTTGTAATCTTTCTTGTTTGTTTTGCAGATACTCTGTCGGAGAATGCCCAAGAAGGCGGGAAAGCTAATGACTACCGACCAGATGCTGCGTGTTCTTATGAAAGAGGTGACCGACCTAAAGAGGCGAATGGCGGATAAAGACGAGGAAGGGGGGCCGAAACGTCCTTTGGCAGGAGCAGCTCCAGGAGGAAAAGGCAAGAGGCCCAGAAGGGGAGCAGCTGGGGGAGACATCCCGGTTCCCTGTACCCCACTCGAAGCACCAACTCCCGTGCCGGAGGAAGGGAATCCAATTCCCGTGGTGGTCACCCCCGTGTCCGGGGAGGATATGCCGCCCGAGCTGGCAGCACAATTAGCAGCGTGGTTGGGTAAAGGTAGCAAGGGCGCCACGGCTGACGACGCGCAGGTGTTGATGAAGCAACTGCGTGAAACAAGGGAAGCGACGAAGGCACCATCGCCGGCTGCGGCAGTGGAGAAACCACCTGGGACAGGTCCAGTCGCAGATACAGCTTCCGGTTCAGGTAAGCGGCCATTGCCGATTGCGAGGGATGAGTCGGCACCCTCTCGAAGGGAAAAGTTGGGTCAACATGTCCCTCTGGCTATCAAAGAGAAGATATGGGCAGAGGAGTATATAAACATCTTCTCGTTGCTTACCGATCATTATGAGATGGAGCATGTTAAGAGCCAGAAGGAGCTCATGCATCCGAGTGTTTGGCGCGCAAAGATGGCCGCCTTTAAGGTAAATGAAAACATTGGCAATGGGGCAAAGCATGGGGGATTTTTACATCCATCATGGGTGAACGTAGGCCCGAATTGCTGTCCGAATTGCCGATTTATCAGTCACGGATCATGGGGTATTCTGTATCACACGAGGGCAATCAATGGTTCTGTTACGATAATATTTTCAGAAAAGCGAAAGAACATGATAAAAACTTAACTTGGGATTGTTATGATTCTGTGTCTTGGTCCAAAATGGAAGATACTGGTATGTTGAAGTTGCCATTGGTAGGGAGTAGCGTGGGTGAATCCTCCCGCCAATATGCTGGGACGCCCTTTCGATCAGGTACGAGTAACGACAACCACTCGAGGCCAATCGGCAACGCAGGAAAAAGGGGGATTTGTTGGAACTTTAACAGGGGTAAATGCACCAGGCCCCAGGGGTCATGCAAATTTAGGCACGAATGTGGTGGGTGTGGGCAATCATCCCATCCTGAGTCCATGTGCAGAGCCAAAACGGGTGATAACGGGGGTAGAGGAGGCACCAAACAGGTCTGACATAGTCCGAGGGGCGCCTTTACCTACTCCGATTGATACCATGGCAATGATTCCCTGGCTCAGCGAATACCCGGATCACGCTTCCGCTGGGGTGTTGCGGAACGGGTTTTCATATGGTTTCCGCATCTCAGTGGGGGAGTTTCAGGGTATAGCGAAATGTAAAAACCAGATATCGGTCTTGCAGCATACGACCGTGGTACAGGATAAGATCGGGAAAGAGGTTACTCGAGGTCGAGTCGCCGGTCCATTTAATGTGCCACCAGTTGCTAACTTTGTTTGTTCCCCTTTAGGGGTGGTCCCCAAGAAGGACCCGGGTGAGTTTCGGCTGATACATAATTTATCAGCCCCACGTGGTCTTTCCGTAAACGATGCGATAGACCCGGAAGTGTGTTCGGTGCGGTACGCATCCTTCGATGAGGCCGTAGCCATATTGAATCGCCTGGGGCCCGGTGCGCTGATGGCAAAATCTGATATCGAGTCAGCGTTCCGGTTGCTCCCGGTACATCCAGACGATCAGCGTCTCCTTGGTTTCATGTTTCAGGGTCACTATTACATGGATAGGTGTATGCCGATGGGGTGCTCTATATCTTGTGCCTATTTTGAAAAGTTCAGTTGTTTCCTGCAATGGGTCTTCACAAAGAAGACGGGGTTTCAACATGTTATGCATTATCTCGATGACTTTTTGTTTCTGGGGGCAGCCGGGGATCCGGAATGTGGACAGGCTTTGACTGAATTTTGTGTCTTGATGAATCAGTTTGGCGTGCCATTGGCACCAGGTAAGACTGTGGGTCCCTCGACTTGCCTCGAGTTTCTGGGGATCGAGCTCGACTCCAAAGAAGGTTGTTTTCGTTTACCAAGTGACAAAGTGTTAAGATTCAGGGCATCCCTGCAAATGTGTATAAATGAGTCTAAGGTTAAGCTACATCAATTACAACAATTGGTGGGACAGTTGAATTTTGCCCTAAGAGTAATACCGATGGCCCGCCCCTTTTCCCGCTCGATCGCTCAAGCCATGGTCGGCCTGAAGGAGGGTCATCATCGCACAAGGCTCTCGGCAGAGGTTCGCCAGGACATGCGCATTTGGTTGGCATTTCTGGCGGATTTCAATGGTCGAATTGTCTGGAACAAACCGGCGGTGTCCTCTGAGGAGCTGGGGCTGTGGACAGATTCGGCAGGGAGCATTGGTTTTGGTGCTATATTTGGCACTCAGTGGTCGGCACAAAAATGGCCGTCATGGTGGCATGATAGTGGACTGACAAGTAACATTGCTTTCCTGGAACTTTTCCCCATTCTAGTGGCCCTGAGAACTTGGCCCGAGGGGTTCAGAGATCACTCTGTGGTATTCTGGTCTGATAACATGACCGTGGTTGAGTGTATCAATAGCCAGGCAGCACGATGCAAATGGATTCTGAGATTGCTCAAGGAAATTGTATTACTGTGTATGCAATTGAATGTGCTATTTAAGGCAAGACATGTCCCGGGGGTGATGAACCAGGCGGCTGATGCGCTTTCTCGTTTTCGTATGCAGGCCTTCTGGGGTTTTCTGCCCACAGCGGACCCGGTGGCGGCACCCTTTCCCGAAGCTCTCTGGTCTCTCGGTGCCCCGAACTTCGTAACCTCGTGGGAGAGAGTTTAGCACCCAGGACGAGGAAGGCATATGAAGGGGCGTTCCGTTCCTATTGGGCCTTTTTGGGGGCTGCTAGAGGGGAGCTTTGGGGCCAGGAGGAGTGGGTAGTGAAATTCCTGCTGTCTTTACATCAGGCAGGCAAATCAGTGGCTACGGCCCAGAGGCATCGGGCTGCCATTTCCTTTGTTGCTAGGGCTCATGGGATCCAGGACCCGACAGCGTCTTTCGTTGTGCAAAAGGCGCTACGTGGGTGGCAACGCCTTGAGGGTCGCAGAGTAGATGAAAGGCGCCCGATAGGTTTGGATAGGTTGGCCCTGTTATTATCTGTACTCCCTGCAACGTGTTCATCCAAGTATGAAACAGTGTTATTCCGAGCCGCTTTTACGCTGGCATTCCATGGGGCAATGCGGGTAAGCGAATTAGTGGCAAGGAACAAGCAGGATGTGATGGGGGGACTGTGCCGAGAGCACGTTCAGGTCAGAGGGGGGACAATGACTGTCTCGTTTGCCAGGTCCAAGACCGATCAGGGTGCGATGGGTGATTGCATAATCATACAAAGGATTCCCGAGTCCTCCATGTGCCCGGTGAGTTGTGTAGAGGAATATTTAACACAAAGGGTGGCATCATGGGGGGGCACCTTGTTGAGGCACGCTGACGCCACCCCACTGACGAGGTTTCAGTTTCAGCGGGTGCTTGCGATGTCGATTGCCGCTGCGGGCTTGAACCCGGGCGAGTTTGGGACCCATTCCTTTCGGATAGGGGCTGCTACAGAGGCTACAGCCAGGGGTCTGAATGTCGAACAAGTTAAATGTGTGGGGCGTTGGTCCTCCAATTGTTATAAAAGGTATGTGCGGTTGCACATGTTGTGAAGCTGTATGATGTACTCACGCTTCTTGTTTTTGTTTGGTTTCAGTTGCGCAAGCCTGCGAGGCGGGGCGGACTATGCAGTCGACCCATCACCGGGCCAGCGGTCAGACATCACCGGCTGTGAAAAAGGAGGTGTGGGTCGTGGGCCACTCATACGTGAGGCGTGCCGCGGATGTATTCAAAGCAGGTGACATGATTCACGTGGCTGGGGAATACGGGTACAGTGTGTCCTTCTACGGAAGGGGCGGACTCTGTATTGACCAGTTTCAATCATTTTTCGAGGGTTTACTAGGGCGGACAAGGTCACCGCCGTCTATAGTCATAGTACATCTAGGGGGCAATGATTTGGTCACCACTGGTAGACGACTGCTTCTTGAGGCGATGCTTTCCACTGTAAGTTGGTTAGCAAGAAGAGTTCCAGGGTGCACAATTGCATGGTCCCATATGATCCCACGAAAAGTATGGCGGGGGGCTATTTCTGTTTCTGCTCTAAATCATTCAGTAAGGAAAGTTAATAACAAAGTGAGTAGATTGTTCCGTTCCAATACACTGCATTCTATTTCGCATGGTTGTTTTACTGGTGACAGTATGTATTTGGGGGATGGTGTGCATTTGTCCCGGGTGGGGAACGAGTTACTCATAGGAGACTTGATAGCTTGGTTAAAGACTTTAAGACATGACCTTTAGGTAGGAGTGTTGTGGGGGGTCCGGATAGCCGGTCAACTATCCGGCCTGTGGCGGTAAGGTCATGATCGGTGAGCACTAATTGGAAGATCCCTATGAGTGGGCGTCACCCATTACGGATGGGAGCGCTCGAGGGAGGTGGCCATTGGCCCCTCAACGGGGAGGCGGTCCCTTCTAAGGATGGGCCGCCGAAAAGGAAAGGAAAGGCGGTCAAGGCCCCTTCCTGGGTAGGAGGGGCTACAGCCCCCTCCTGGAGAATTTCCCGGGGCCAGGACATCTGCGACGGCAGATGTGGTAAGTTGTGTGGGGTTTGGGGGGGGTCTACGCTACCTTCTAGATACCTCACACGAGTCCTCGGACGACCTTTAAGTGGCGTCGAGTTTATTGGGGCCCCCGTCAAGTCAAGGGAAATTGGTAGTTGCACTTGAGGTACACCTCTGTGCGGTCGCCCCTCACAAGTGAGGGGGATATTTCTGGTTTAGGGATCTTGACACCGGTTACGACCTTGCCGTTGGCCCTTAAACGTTAGGATGTACAATTTCAAAAATTTCAAGTTAAATGTTTTGTAGGATGTTAGTTCGGCTAGGAGAACCTTTGTATTAGAGAATATGTTAAGGTTAGCCAAACATCGCAATGTGGTAATGAAATTGTACATAATATGAAACTGTTATTTTAATGTTTTAATTTTGTTTCATATTTTAATAAATACGGCCGGGAGGGTCACTCCCTCCCGTCTTCCAAAAGTTCAGAACTGTTTCCGGTTTCCCATCCTTGGGGATTGTGTTGAGAGGGGGTGGCGGGTATCTCAGCCATAATGTCATTTGGATCGGGCCTCATGTTGAATAACCACTTTTTAAACCCTCACAGTGACCAAAACTGCCATTTTTACAGAGTTTTGCTTACTCAAAATCTTCAATTTTGACCAATTTCAGGCACAGAAATGACTTTAAACACACTTATTGTAGTTGAAAAAGTAATAACTCACATCCAACCATCATTTAAAGTCAAAAGATTAAATATTAAAATTTCATCAATATTGACCATTTTTTCAACGTTCGACTGGTCCGGGGTCATCGTTTTTCATCAGAAAATTGATTTTTTGGACTCTACCAAAAATGATTCAAAATGTCATTTGGATCGGGCCTCATGTTGAATAACCACTTTTTAAACCCTCACAGTGACCCAAACTGCCATTTTTACAGAGTTTTGCTTACTCAAAATCTTCAATTTTGACCAATTTCAGGCACAGAAATGACTTTAAACACACTTATTTTAGTTGAAAAAGTAATAACTCACATCCAACCGTCATTTAAAGTCAAAAGATTAAATGTTAAAATTTCATCAATATTGACCATTTTTTCAACGTTCGACTGGTCCGGGGTCATCGTTTTTCATCAGAAAATTGATTTTTTGGACTCTACCAAAAATGATTCAAAATGTCATTTGGATCGGGCCTCATGTTGAATAACCACTTTTTAAACCCTCACAGTGACCAAAACTGCAATTTTTACAGAGTTTTGCTTACTCAAAATCTTCAATTTTGACCAATTTCAGGCACAGAAATGACTTTAAACACACTTATTTTAGTTGAAAAAGTAATAACTCACATCCAACCGTCATTTAAAGTCAAAAGATTAAATATTAAAATTTCATCAATATTGACCATTTTTTCAACGTTCGACTGGTCCAGGGTCATCGTTTTTCATCAGAAAATTGAATTTTTGGACTCTACCAAAAATGATTCAAAATGTCATATGGATCGGGCCTCATGTTGAATAACCACTTTTTAAACCCTCACAGTGACCAAAATTGCCATTTTTACAGAGTTTTGCTTACTCAAAATCTTCAATTTTGACCAATTTCAGGCACAGAAATGACTTTAAACACACTTATTTTAGTTGAAAAAGTAATAACTCACATCCAACCGTCATTTAAAGTCAAAAGATTAAATGTTAAAATTTCATCAATATTGACCATTTTTTCAACGTTCGACTGGTCCGGGGTCATCGTTTTTTATCAGAAAATGGATTTTTTGGACTCTACCAAAAATGATTCAAAATGTCATTTGGATCAGGCCTCATGTTGAATAACCACTTTTTAAACCCTCACAGTGACCAAAACTGCCATTTTTACAGAGTTTTGCTTACTCAAAATCTTCAATTTTGACCAATTTCAGGCACAGAAATGACTTTAAACACACTTATTTTAGTTGAAAAAGTAATATGGCTGAGATACCCGCCACCCCCTCTCAACACAATCCCCAAGGATGGGAAACCGGAAACAGTTCTGAACTTTTGGAAGACGGGAGGGAGTGACCCTCCCGGCCGTATTTATTAAAATATGAAACAAAATTAAAACATTAAAATAACAGTTTCATATTATGTACAATTTCATTACCACATTGCGATGTTTGGCTAACCTTAACATATTCTCTAATACAAAGGTTCTCCTAGCCGAACTAACATCCTACAAAACATCTAACTTGAAATTTTGAAATTGTACATCCTAACGTTTAAGGGCCAACGGCAAGGTCGTAACCGGTGTCAAGATCCCTAACCAGAAATATCCCCCTCACTTGTGAGGGGCGACCGCACAGAGGTGTACCTCGAGTGCAACTACCAATTTCCCTTGACTTGACGGGGGCCCCAATAAACTCGACGCCACTTAAAGGTCGTCCGAGGACTCGTGTGAGGAATCTAGAAGGTAGCGTAGACCCCCCCCAAACCCCACACAACTTACCACATCTGCCGTCGCAGATGTCCTGGCCCCGGGAAATTCTCCGGGAGGGGGCTGTAGCCCCCCCTACCCAGGAAGGGGCCTTGACCGCCTTTCCTTTCCTTTCGGCGTCCCATCCTTAGAAGGGACCGCCTTCCCCGTTGAGGGGCCAATGGCCACCTCCTTCGAGCGCTCCCATCCGTAATGGGTGACGCCCACTCATAGGGATCTTCCAATTAGTGCTCACCGATCATGACCTTACCGCCACAGGCCGGATAGTTGACCGGCTATCCGGACCCCCCACAACACTCCTACCTAAAGGTCATGTCTTAAAGTCTTTAGCCAAGCTATACAGTCTCCTATGAGTAACTCGTTCCCCACCCGGGACAAATGAACACCATCCCCCAAATACATACTGTCACCAGTAATACAACCATGCGAAATAGAATGCAGTGTATTGGAACGGAACAATCTACTCACTTTGTTATTAATTTTTCTTACTGAATGGTTTAGAGCAGAAACAGAAATAGCCCCCCGCCATACTTTACGCGGGATCATATGTGACCATGCAATCGTGCACCCTGGAACTCTCCTCGCCAACCAACTTACAGTGGAAAGCATCGCCTCAAGAAGAAGTCGTCTACCAGTGGTGACCAAATCATTGCCCCCAAGATGTACTATGACTATAGACGGCGGTGACCTCGTCCGCCCTAGCAAACCCTCAAAAAATGATTGAAACTGGTCAATACAGAGTCCGCCCTTTCCGTAGAAGGACACACTGTACCCGTATTCCCCAGCCACGTGATTCATGTCACCTGCTTTGAATACGTCTGCGGCTCGCCTCACGTATGAGTGGCCCACGACCCACACCTCCATTTTCACAGCCGGTGAAGTATGACCGCTGGCCCGGTGTTGGGTCGACTGCATAGTCCGCCCCGCCTCGTAAGCTTGCGCAACTGAAACCAAACAAAAACAAGAAGCGTGAGTACATCGTTACAGCTTCACAACATGTGCAACCGCACATACCTCTTATAACAATTAGAGGACCAACGCCCCACACGTTTAATTTGTTCAACATTCAGACCCCTGGCCGTAGCCTCTGTAGCAGCCCCTATCCGAAAGGAATGGGTCCCAAACTCGCCCGGGTTCAAGCCCGCAGCTGTAATCGACATCGCAAGCACCCGCTGAAACTGAAACCTCGTCAGTGGGGTGGCGTCAGCGTGTCTCAACAAGGTCCCCCCCCATGATGCCACCCTCTGTGCTAAATACTCCTCTACACAACTCACCGGGCACATGGAGGACCCGGGGATCCTTCATATCATTATGCAGTCCCCCATTGAACCCTGATCGGTCTTGGACTTGACAAATTAGACAGTCATTGTCTCCCCCCTGACTTGGACGTGCTCTCGGCACAGTCCCCCCCTGGTATCCTGCTTGTTCCTTGCCACTAATTCGCTTACCCGCATAGCCCCATGGAATGCTAGCACAAAAGCGGCTCGGAATAACACTGCTTCATACTGGGATGAACATGTTGCAGGAAGTACAGATAACAACAAAGCCAACCTATCCAGACCTATCGGGCGCCTTTCATCTACTCTGCGACCCTCAAGGCGTTGCCACCCACGTAGCGCTTTTTGCACAACGAAAGACGCTGTCGGGTCCTGGATCCCATGAGCCCTAGCCACAAAGGAAATGGCAGCCCGATGCCTCTGGGCCGTAGCCACTGATTTGCCTGCCTGACGTAAAGATAGCAGGAATTTCACTACCAACTCCTCCTGGCCCCAAAGCTCCCCTCTAGCTGCCCCCAAAAAGGCCCAATAGGAACGGAACGCCCCTTCATATGCCTTCCTCGTCCTGGGTGCTAAACTCTCTCCCACGAGGTTCTGTAGTTCGGGGCACCGAGAGACCAGAGAGCTTCGGGAAAGGGTGCTGCCACCGGGTCCGCTGTGGGCAGAAAACCCCAGAAGGCCTGCATACGAAAACGAGAAAGCGCATCAGCCGCCTGGTTCATCACCCCCGGGACATGTCTTGCCTTAAATACTACATTCAATTGCATACATAATAACACAATTTCCTTGAGCAATCTCAGAATCCACTTGCATCGTGCTGCCTGGCTATTGATACACTCAACAACGGTCATGTTATCAGACCAGAATACCACAGAGTGATCTCTGAACCCCTCGGGCCAAGTTCTCAGGGCCACCAGAATGGGAAAAAGTTCAAGGAAAGCAATGTTACTTGTCAGACCACTCTCATGCCACCATGACGGCCATTTTTGTGCCGACCACTGAGTGCCGAATATGGCGCCAAAACCAATGCTCCCTGCCGAATCCGTCCACAGCCCCAGCTCCTCGGAGGACACGGCCGGTTTGTTCCAGACAATTCGGCCATTGAAATCCGCCAGAAATGCCAACCAAATGCGCATGTCCTGGCGAACCTCTGCCGAGAGCCTTGTGCGATGATGACCCTCCTTCAGGCCGACCATGGCTTGAGCGATCGAGCGAGAAAAGGGGCGGGCCATCGGTATAACTCTTAGGGCAAAATTCAACTGTCCCACCAATTGCTGTAATTGATGTAGCCTAACCTTAGACTCACTTATACACATTTGCAGGGATGCCCTGAATCTTAACACTTTGTCCCCTGGTAGACGAAAACAACCTTCCTCGGAATCAAGCTCGATCCCCAGAAACTCGAGGCAAGTCGAGGGACCCACAGTCTTACCTGGTGCCAATGGCACGCCAAACTGATTCATCAAAACACAAAATGCAGTCAAAGCCTGTCCACATTCGGGATCCCCGGCTGCCCCCAGAAACAAAAAGTCATCGAGATAATGCATCACATGTTGAAACCCCGTTTTCCTCGTGAAGACCCATTGCAGGAAGCAACTGAACTTTTCAAAATAGGCACAAGATATAGAGCACCCCATCGGCATACACCTATCCATGTAATAATGACCCTGAAACATGAAACCAAGGAGACGCTGATCGTCTGGATGTACCGGGAGCAACCGGAACGCTGACTCGATATCAGATTTTGCCATCAGCGCACTGGGCCCCAGGCGATTCAAAATGGCTACGGCCTCATCGAAGGATGCGTACCGCACCGAACACACTTCCGGGTCTATCGCATCGTTTACTGAAAGACCACGTGGGGCTGATAAATTATGTATCAGCCGAAACTCCCCCGGGTCCTTCTTGGGGACCACCCCTAAAGGGGAACAAACAAAGTTAGCAACTGGTGGCACATTAAATGGACCGGCAACTCGACCTCGAGCCACCTCCTTCCCGATCTTTTCTTGTACCACGGTCGTATGCTGTAAGACCGATATCTGGTTTTTACATTGTGGCATACCCTGAAACTCTCCCACTGGGATGCGGAAACCATATGAAAATCCGTTGCGCAACACCCCAGCGGAAGCGTGATCCGGGTATTCGCTGAGCCAGGGAATCATTGCCATGGTATCAATCGGGGTAGGTAAAGGCGCCCCTCGGACTATGTCAGACCTGTTTGGCGCCTCCTCTACCCCCGTTATCACCTGGTTTGGCTCTGCACATGGACTCAGGATGGGATGATTGCCCACACCCCCCACATTCGTGCCTAAATTTGCATGACCCCTGGGGCCTAGTACATTTCCCCCTGTTAAAGTTCCAACAAACCCCCCTTTTATTTGCGTTGCCGGCTGGCCTCGAGTGATTGTCGTTACTCGTACCTGATCGAAAGGGCGTCCCCGCATATTGGCGGGAGGATTCACCAACGTTACTTCCTACCAATGGCACCTTCAACATACCAGAGTCCTCCATTTTGGACCAGGACACAGAATCATAACAATCCCAAGTTAAGTTTTTATCATGCTCTTTCGCTTTTCTGAAAATATTGTCGTAACAAAACCAATGATTGCCCTCGTGAGATACCGAGTACCCCATGATCCGTGACTGATAAATCGGCAATTCGGGCAGCAATTCGGGCCTACGTTCACCCAAGATGGATGTAAAAAACCCCCATGCCTTGCCCCAATTACCAATGTTTTCATTTACCTTAAAGGCGGCCATCTTTGCGCGCCAAACACTTGGATGCATGAGCTCTTTCTGGCTCTTAACATGCTCCATTTCATAATGGTCGGTAAGCAACGAGAAGATGTTTATATATTCCCCTGCCCATATCTTCTCTTTAATAGCCAGAGGGACATGTTGACCCAATTTTTCCCTCCGAGAGGGTGCCGACTCATCCCTCGCAATCGGCAATGGCCGCTTACCTGAACCGGAAGCTGTATCTGCGACTGAAACTGATGGCGATGGTGCCGTCGTCGCTTCCCTTGTTTCCCGCAGCTGCCTCATCAACACCTGCGCGTCGTCAGCCGTGGCGCCCTTGCTACCTTTACCCAACCACGCTGCTAATTGTGCTGCCAGCTCGGGCGGCATATCCTCCCCGGACACGGGGGTGACCACTACGGGAATCGGATTCCCTTCCTCTGGCAAAGGAGTGGGTGCTTCGAGTGGGGTACAGGGAACTGGGATGTCTCCCCCAGCTGCTCCCCTTCTGGGCCTCTTGCCTTTTCCTCCTGGAGCTGCTCCTGCCAGAGGACGTTTCGGCCCCCCTTCCTCGTCTTTCTCCGCCATTCGCTTCTTTAAGTCGGTCACCTCCTTCATGAGAACACGCAGCATCTGGTCGGTAGTCATTCGCTTTCCCGCCTTCTTAGGCATTCTCACGACAGAGTATCTGAAAAACAAACAAGAAAGATTACAACGCTCAAAATTGGCTATTCGTTCCGTCTCGAGCTCACGTGCAGCGAGGTGGTGCAGCTTCAGAGCACAGGAACAAGAGGATGCTTCCTTGGCTTGTTGCTCCTTTTATCCGTCTTCAGGGCGGGCGTAAACCCGCCCCGGCCTGCCCCGAGGGCGTGGCCCGGCCGCGTCAGTGTCTAGGCCAGCCCACTCCAGGGCGGGAAAAAGGCGCACCCCGGCTACGCCGCTTCGGGCATACCAGCCGAGACTCGCCTCCCGCCCAAGATGGCTTCCCGGGGGGATCGTGGTACTCCGCCATACGTTCGGGGGGACCGAATGGTCGCCCCTTTCCATAACTCACCTCCAACCGTCATTTAAAGTCAAAAGATTAAATGTTAAAATGTCATCAATATTGACCATTTTTTCAACGTTCGACTGGTCCGGGGTCATCGTTTTTCATCAGAAAATTGATTTTTTGAAATCTACCAAAAATGATTCAAAATGTCATTTGGATCGGGCCTCATGTTGAATATCACTTTTTAAACCCTCACAGTGACCAAAACTGCAATTTTTACAGAGTTTTGCTTACTCAAAATCTTCAATTTTGACCAATTTCAGGCACAGAAATGACTTTAAACACACTTATTTTAGTTGAAAAAGTAATAACTCACATCCAACCGTCATTTAAAGTCAAAAGATTAAATATTAAAATTTCATCAATATTGACCATTTTTTCAATGTTCGACTGGTCCGGGGTCATCGTTTTTCATCAGAAAATTGATTTTTTGGACTCTACCAAAAATGATTCAAAATGTCATTTGGATCGGGCCTCATGTTGAATAACCACTTTTTAAACCCTCACAGTGACCAAAATTGCCATTTTTACAGAGTTTTGCTTACTCAAAATCTTCAATTTTGACCAATTTCAGGCACAGAAATGACTTTAAACACACTTATTTTAGTTGAAAAAGTCATAACTCACATCCAACCGTCATTTAAAGTCAAAAGATTAAATGTTAAACTTTCATCAATATTGACCATTTTTTCAACGTTCGACTGGTCCGGGGTCATCGTTTTTCATCAGAAAATTGATTTTTTGGACTCTACCAAAAATGATTAAAAATGTCATTTGGATCGGGCCTCATGTTGAATAACCACTTTTTAAACCCTCACAGTGACCAAAATTGCCATTTTTACAGAGTTTTGCTTACTCAAAATCTTCAATTTTGACCAATTTCAGGCACAGAAATGACTTTAAACACACTTATTTTAGTTGAAAAAGTAATAACTCACATCCAACCGTCATTTAAAGTCAAAAGATTAAATGTTAAACTTTCATCAATATTGACCATTTTTTCAACGTTCGACTGGTCCGGGGTCATCGTTTTTCATCAGAAAATGGATTTTTTGGACTCTACCAAAAATGATTCAAAATGTCATTTGGATCAGGCCTCATGTTGAATAACCACTTTTTAAACCCTCACAGTGACCAAAACTGCCATTTTTACAGAGTTTTGCTTACTCAAAATCTTCAATTTTGACCAATTTCAGGCACAGAAATAACTTTAAACACACTTATTTTAGTTGAAAAAGTAATAACTCACATCCAACCGTCATTTAAAGTCAAAAGATTAAATGTTAAAATTTCATCAATATTGACCATTTTTTCAACGTTCGACTGGTCCGGGGTCATCGTTTTTCATCAGAAAATTGATTTTTTGGACTCCACCAAAAATGATTCAAAATGTCATTTGGATCGGCCTCATGTTGAATAACCACTTTTTAAACCCTCACAGTGACCAAAACTGCCATTTTTACAGAGTTTTGCTTACTCAAAATCTTCAATTTTGACCAATTTCAGGCACAGAAATGACTTTAAACACACTTATTTTAGTTGAAAAAGTAATAACTCACATCCAACCGTCATTTAAAGTCAAAAGATTAAATGTTAAAATTTCATCAATATTGACCATTTTTTCAACGTTCGACTGGTCCGGGGTCATCGTTTTTCATCAGAAAATTGATTTTTTGGACTCTACCAAAAATGATTCAAAATGTCATTTGGATCGGGCCTCATGTTGAATAACCACTTTTTAAACCCTCACAGTGACCAAAATTGCCATTTTTACAGAGTTTTGCTTACTCAAAATCTTCAATTTTGACCAATTTCAGGCACAGAAATGACTTTAAACACACTTATTTTAGTTGAAAAAGTAATAACTCACATCCAACCGTCATTTAAAGTGAAAAGATTAAATATTAAAATTTCATCAATATTGACCATTTTTTTCAACGTTCGACTGGTCCGGGGTCATCGTTTTTCATCAGAAAATTGATTTTTTGGACTCTACCAAAAATGATTCAAAATGTCATTTGGATCGGGCCTCATGTTGAATAACCACTTTTTAAACCCTCACAGTGACCAAAATTGCCATTTTTACAGAGTTTGCTTACTCAAAATCTTCAATTTTTACCAATTTCAGGCACAGAAATGACTTTAAACACACTTTTTTTAGTTGAAAAAGTAATAACTCACATCCAACCGTCATTTAAAGTCAAAAGATTAAATGTTAAAATTTCATCAATATTGACCATTTTTTCAACGTTCGACTGGTCCGGGGTAATCGTTTTTCATCAGAAAATGGATTTTTTGGACTCTACCAAAAATGATTCAAAATGTCATTTGGATCGGGCCTCATGTTGAATAACCACTTTTTAAACCCTCACAGTGACCAAAATTGCCATTTTTACAGAGTTTTGCTTACTCAAAATCTTCAATTTTGACCAATTTCAGGCACAGAAATGACTTTAAACACACTTATTGTAGTTGAAAAAGTAATAACTCACATCCAACCGTCATTTAAAGTCAAAAGATTAAATGTTAAAATTTCATCAATATTGACCATTTTTTCAACGTTCGACTGGTCCGGGGTCATCGTTTTTCATCAGAAAATGGATTTTTTGGACTCTACCAAAAATGATTCAAAATGTCATTTGGATCGGGCCTCATGTTGAATAACCACTTTTTAAACCCTCACAGTGACTAAAATTGCCATTTTTACAGAGTTTTGCTTACTCAAAATCTTCAATTTTGACCAATTTCAGGCACAGAAATGACTTTAAACACACTTATTGTAGTTGAAAAAGTAATAACTCACATCCAACCGTCATTTAAAGTCAAAAGATTAAATGTTAAAATTTCATCAATATTGACCATTTTTTCAACGTTCAACTGGTCCGGGGTCATCGTTTTTCATCAGAAAATTGATTTTTTGGACTCTACCAAAAATGATTCAAAATGTCATTTGGATCAGGCCTCATGTTAAATAACCACTTTTTAAACCCTCACAGTGACCAAAACTGCCATTTTTACAGAGTTTTGCTTACTCAAAATCTTCAATTTTGACCAATTTCAGGCACAGAAATGACTTTAAACACACTTATTTTAGTTGAAAAAGTAATAACTCACATCCAACCATCATTTAAAGTCAAAAGATTAAATGTTAAAATTTCATCAATATTGACCATTTTTTCAACGTTCGACTGGTCCGGGGTCATCTTTTTTCATCAGAAAATGGATTTTTTGGACTCTACCAAAAATGATTCAAAATGTCATTTGGATCAGGCCTCATGTTGAATAACCACTTTTTAAACCCTCACAGTGACCAAAACTGCCATTTTTACAGAGTTTTGCTTACTCAAAATCTTCAATTTTGACCAATTTCAGGCACAGAAATGACTTTAAACACACTTATTTTAGTTGAAAAAGTAATAACTCACATCCAACCGTCATTTAAAGTCCAAAGATTAAATGTTAAAATTTCATCAATATTGACCATTTTTTCAACGTTCGACTGGTCCGGGGTCATCGTTTTTCAATAGAAAATTGATTTTTTGGACTCTACCAAAAATGATTCAAAATGTCATTTGGATCGGGCCTCATGTTGAATAACCACTTTTTAAACCCTCACAGTGACCAAAATTGCCATTTTTACAGAGTTTTGCTTACTCAAAATCTTCAATTTTGACCAATTTCAGGCACAGAAATGACTTTAAACACACTTATTTTAGTTGAAAAAGTCATAACTCACATCCAACCGTCATTTAAAGTCAAAAGATTAAATGTTAAACTTTCATCAATATTGACCATTTTTTAAACGTTCGACTGATCCGGGGTCATCGTTTTTCATCAGAAAATTGATTTTTTGGACTCTACCAAAAATGGTTCAAAATGTCATTTGGATCGGGCCTCATGTTGAATAACCACTTTTTAAACCCTCACAGTGACCTAAATTGCCATTTTTACAGAGTTTTGCTTACTCAAAATCTTCAATTTTGACCAATTTCAGGCACAGAAATGACTTTAAACACACTTATTGTAGTTGAAAAAGTAATAACTCACATCCAACCATCATTTAAAGTCAAAAGATTAAATGTTAAAATTTCATCAATATTGACCATTTTTTCAACGTTCGACTGGTCCGGGGTCATCGTTTTTCATCAGAAAATTGATTTTTTGGACTCTACCAAAAATGATTCAAAATGTCATTTGGATCGGGCCTCATGTTGAATAACCACTTTTTAAACCCTCACAGTGACCAAAATTGCCATTTTTACAGAGTTTTGCT
This sequence comes from Lissotriton vulgaris, assembly GCF_964263255.1. Classification (NCBI taxonomy): domain Eukaryota; kingdom Metazoa; phylum Chordata; class Amphibia; order Caudata; family Salamandridae; genus Lissotriton; species Lissotriton vulgaris. Next base: position 76,002 of record NW_028243455.1, on the reverse strand, counting down.
TACTCAAAATCTTCAATTTTGACCAATTTCAGGCACAGAAATTACTTTAAACACTTATTTTAGTTGAAAAAGTAATAACTCACATCCAACCGTCATTTAAAGTGAAAAGATTAAATATTAAAATTTCATCAATATTGACCATTTTTTCAACGTTCGACTGGTCCGGGGTCATCGTTTTTCATCAGAAAATTGATTTTTTGGACTCTACCAAAAATGATTCAAAATGTCATTTGGATCGGGCCTCATGTTGAATAACCACTTTTTAAACCCTCACAGTGACCAAAATTGCCATTTTTACAGAGTTTGCTTACTCAAAATCTTCAATTTTTACCAATTTCAGGCACAGAAATGACTTTAAACACACCTTTTTTAGTTGAAAAAGTAATAACTCACATCCAACCGTCATTTAAAGTCAAAAGATTAAATGTTAAAATTTCATCAATATTGACCATTTTTTCAACGTTCGACTGGTCCGGGGTCATCGTTTTTCATCAGAAAATGGATTTTTTGGACTCTACCAAAAATGATTCAAAATGTCATTTGGATCAGGCCTCATGTTGAATAACCACTTTTTAAACCCTCACAGTGACCAAAACTGCCATTTTTACAGAGTTTTGCTTACTCAAAATCTTCAATTTTGACCAATTTCAGGCACAGAAATGACTTTAAACACACTTTTTTTAGTTGAAAAAGTAATAACTCACATCCAACCGTCATTTAAAGTCAAAAGATTAAATGTTAAAATTTCATCAATATTGACCATTTTTTCAACGTTCGACTGGTCCGGGGTCATCGTTTTTCAATAGAAAATTGATTTTTTGGACTCTACCAAAAATGATTCAAAATGTCATTTGGATCGGGCCTCATGTTGAATAACCACTTTTTAAACCCTCACAGTGACCAAAATTGCCATTTTTACAGAGTTTTGCTTACTCAAAATCTTCAATTTTGACCAATTTCAGGCACAGAAATGACTTTAAACACACTTATTTTAGTTGAAAAAGTCATAACTCACATCCAACCGTCATTTAAAGTCAAAAGATTAAATGTTAAACTTTCATCAATATTGACCATTTTTTAAACGTTCGACTGATCCGGGGTCATCGTTTTTCATCAGAAAATTGATTTTTTGGACTCTACCAAAAATGGTTCAAAATGTCATTTGGATCGGGCCTCATGTTGAATAACCACTTTTTAAACCCTCACAGTGACCTAAATTGCCATTTTTACAGAGTTTTGCTTACTCAAAATCTTCAATTTTGACCAATTTCAGGCACAGAAATGACTTTAAACACACTTATTGTAGTTGAAAAAGTAATAACTCACATCCAACCATCATTTAAAGTCAAAAGATTAAATGTTAAAATTTCATCAATATTGACCATTTTTTCAACGTTCGACTGGTCCGGGGTCATCGTTTTTCATCAGAAAATTGATTTTTTGGACTCTACCAAAAATTATTCAAAATGTCATATGGATCGGGCCTCATGTTGAATAACCACTTTTTAAACCCTCACAGTGACCAAAATTGCCATTTTTACAGAGTTTGCTTACTCAAAATCTTCAATTTTTACCAATTTCAGGCACAGAAATGACTTTAAACACACCTTTTTTAGTTGAAAAAGTAATAACTCACATCCAACCGTCATTTAAAGTCAAAAGATTAAATGTTAAAATTTCATCAATATTGACCATTTTTTCAACGTTCGACTGGTCCGGGGTGATCGTTTTTCATCAGAAAATGGATTTTTTTGACTCTACCAAAAATGATTCAAAATGTCATTTGGATCAGGCCTCATGTTGAATAACCACTTTTTAAACCCTCACAGTGACCAAAACTGCCATTTTTACAGAGTTTTGCTTACTCAAAATCTTCAATTTTGACCAATTTCAGGCACAGAAATGACTTTAAACACACTTATTTTAGTTGAAAAAGTAATAACTCACATCCAACTGTCATTTAAAGTCAAAAGATTAAATGTTAAAATTTCATCAATATTGACCATTTTTTCAACGTTCGACTGGTCCGGGGTCATCGTTTTTCATCAGAAAATTGATTTTTTGGACTCCACCAAAAATGATTCAAAATGTCATTTGGATCGGGCCTCATGTTGAATAACCACTTTTTAAACCCTCACAGTGACCAAAACTGCCATTTTTACAGAGTTTTGCTTACTCAAAATCTTCAATTTTGACCAATTTCAGGCACAGAAATGACTTTAAACACACTTATTTTAGTTGAAAAAGTAATAACTCACATCCAACCGTCATTTAAAGTCAAAAGATTAAATGTTAAAATTTCATCAATATTGACCATTTTTTCAACGTTCGACTGGTCCGGGGTCATCGTTTTTCATCAGAAAATTGATTTTTTGGACTCTACCAAAAATGATTCAAAATGTCATTTGGATCGGGCCTCATGTTGAATAACCACTTTTTAAACCCTCACAGTGACCAAAATTGCCATTTTTACAGAGTTTTGCTTACTCAAAATCTTCAATTTTGACCAATTTCAGGCACAGAAATGACTTTAAACACACTTATTTTAGTTGAAAAAGTAATAACTCACATCCAACCGTCATTTAAAGTGAAAAGATTAAATATTAAAATTTCATCAATATTGACCATTTTTTTCAACGTTCGACTGGTCCGGGGTCATCGTTTTTCATCAGAAAATTGATTTTTTGGACTCTACCAAAAATGATTCAAAATGTCATTTGGATCGGGCCTCATGTTGAATAACCACTTTTTAAACCCTCACAGTGACCAAAATTGCCATTTTTACAGAGTTTGCTTACTCAAAATCTTCAATTTTTACCAATTTCAGGCACAGAAATGACTTTAAACACACCTTTTTTAGTTGAAAAAGTAATAACTCACATCCAACCGTCATTTAAAGTCAAAAGATTAAATGTTAAAATTTCATCAATAGTGACCATTTTTTCAACGTTCGACTGGTCCGGGGTCATCGTTTTTCATCAGAAAATGGATTTTTTGGACTCTACCAAAAATGATTCAAAATGTCATTTGGATCAGGCCTCATGTTGAATAACCACTTTTTAAACCCTCACAGTGACCAAAACTGCCATTTTTACAGAGTTTTGCTTACTCAAAATCTTCAATTTTGACCAATTTCAGGCACAGAAATGACTTTAAACACACTTATTTTAGTTGAAAAAGTAATAACTCACATCCAACTGTCATTTAAAGTCAAAAGATTAAATGTTAAAATTTCATCAATATTGACCATTTTTTCAACGTTCGACTGGTCCGGGGTCATCGTTTTTCATCAGAAAATTGATTTTTTGGACTCCACCAAAAATGATTCAAAATGTCATTTGGATCGGGCCTCATGTTGAATAACCACTTTTTAAACACTCACAGTGACCAAAACTGCCATTTTTACAGAGTTTTGCTTACTCAAAATCTTCAATTTTGACCAATTTCAGGCACAGAAATGACTTTAAACACACTTATTTTAGTTGAAAAAGTAATAACTCACATCCAACTGTCATTTAAAGTCAAAAGATTAAATGTTAAAATTTCATCAATATTGACCATTTTTTCAACGTTCGACTGGTCCGGGGTCATCGTTTTTCATCAGAAAATTGATTTTTTGGACTCTACCAAAAATGATTCAAAATGTCATTTGGATCGGGCCTCATGTTGAATAACCACTTTTTAAACCCTCACAGTGACCAAAATTGCCATTTTTACAGAGTTTTGCTTACTCAAAATCTTCAATTTTGACCAATTTCAGGCACAGAAATGACTTTAAACACACTTATTTTAGTTGAAAAAGTAATAACTCACATCCAACCGTCATTTAAAGTGAAAAGATTAAATATTAAAATTTCATCAATATTGACCATTTTTTTCAACGTTCGACTGGTCCGGGGTCATCGTTTTTCATCAGAAAATTGATTTTTTGGACTCTACCAAAAATGATTCAAAATGTCATTTGGATCGGGCCTCATGTTGAATAACCACTTTTTAAACCCTCACAGTGACCAAAATTGCCATTTTTACAGAGTTTGCTTACTCAAATTCTTCAATTTTTACCAATTTCAGGCACAGAAATGACTTTAAACACACTTTTTTTAGTTGAAAAAGTAATAACTCACATCCAACCGTCATTTAAAGTCAAAAGATTAAATGTTAAAATTTCATCAATATTGACCATTTTTTCAACGTTCGACTGGTCCGGGGTAATCGTTTTTCATCAGAAAATGGATTTTTTGGACTCTACCAAAAATGATTCAAAATGTCATTTGGATCGGGCCTCGTGTTGAATAACCACTTTTTAAACCCTAACAGTGACCAAAATTGCCATTTTTACAGAGTTTTTGCTTACTCAAAATCTTCAATTTTGACCAATTTCAGGCACAGAAATGACTTTAAACACACTTATTTTAGTTGAAAAAGTAATAACTCACATCCAACCGTCATTTAAAGTGAAAAGATCAAATATTAAAATGTCATCAATATTGACCATTTTTTTCAACGTTCGACTGGTCCGGGGTCATCGTTTTTCATCAGAAAATTGATTTTTTGGACTCTACCAAAAATGATTCAAAATGTCATTTGGATCAGGCCTCATGTTGAATAACCACTTTTTAAACCCTCACAGTGACCAAAACTGCCATTTTTACAGAGTTTTGCTTACTCAAAATCTTCAATTTTGACCAATTTCAGGCACAGAAATGACTTTAAACACACTTATTTTAGTTGAAAAAGTAATAACTCACATCCAACTGTCATTTAAAGTCAAAAGATTAAATGTTAAAATTTCATCAATATTGACCATTTTTTCAACGTTCGACTGGTCCGGGGTCATCGTTTTTCATCAGAAAATTGATTTTTTGGACTCCACCAAAAATGATTCAAAATGTCATTTGGATCGGGCCTCATGTTGAATAACCACTTTTTAAACACTCACAGTGACCAAAACTGCCATTTTTACAGAGTTTTGCTTACTCAAAATCTTCAATTTTGACCAATTTCAGGCACAGAAATGACTTTAAACACACTTATTTTAGTTGAAAAAGTAATAACTCACATCCAACCGTCATTTAAAGTCAAAAGATTAAATGTTAAAATTTCATCAATATTGACCATTTTTTCAACGTTCGACTGGTCCGGGGTCATCGTTTTTCATCAGAAAATTGATTTTTTGGACTCTACCAAAAATGATTCAAAATGTCATTTGGATCGGGCCTCATGTTGAATAACCACTTTTTAAACCCTCACAGTGACCAAAATTGCCATTTTTACAGAGTTTTGCTTACTCAAAATCTTCAATTTTGACCAATTTCAGGCACAGAAATGACTTTAAACACACTTATTTTAGTTGAAAAAGTAATAACTCACATCCAACCGTCATTTAAAGTGAAAAGATTAAATATTAAAATTTCATCAATATTGACCATTTTTTTCAACGTTCGACTGGTCCGGGGTCATCGTTTTTCATCAGAAAATTGATTTTTTGGACTCTACCAAAAATGATTCAAAATGTCATTTGGATCGGGCCTCATGTTGAATAACCACTTTTTAAACCCTCACAGTGACCAAAATTGCCATTTTTACAGAGTTTGCTTACTCAAAATCTTCAATTTTTACCAATTTCAGGCACAGAAATGACTTTAAACACACTTTTTTTAGTTGAAAAAGTAATAACTCACATCCAACCGTCATTTAAAGTCAAAAGATTAAATGTTAAAATTTCATCAATATTGACCATTTTTTCAACGTTCGACTGGTCCGGGGTAATCGTTTTTCATCAGAAAATGGATTTTTTGGACTCTACCAAAAATGATTCAAAATGTCATTTGGATCGGGCCTCGTGTTGAATAAACACTTTTTAAACCCTAACAGTGACCAAAATTGCCATTTTTACAGAGTTTTTGCTTACTCAAAATCTTCAATTTTGACCAATTTCAGGCACAGAAATGACTTTAAACACACTTATTTTAGTTGAAAAAGTAATAACTCACATCCAACCATCATTTAAAGTCAAAAGATTAAATGTTAAAATTTCATCAATATTGACAATTTTTTCAACGTTCGACTGGTCCGGGGTCATCGTTTTTCATCAGAAAATGGATTTTTTGGACTCTACCAAAAATGATTCAAAATGTCATTTGGATCGGGCCTCATGTTGAATAACCACTTTTTAAACCCTCACAGTGACCAAAATTGCCATTTTTACAGAGTTTTGCTTACTCAAAATCTTCAATTTTGACCAATTTCAGGCACAGAAATGACTTTAAACACACTTATTGTAGTTGAAAAAGTAATAACTCACATCAAACCATCATTTAAAGTCAAAAGATTAAATGTTAAAATTTCATCAATATTGACCATTTTTTCAACGTTCAACTGGTCCGGGGTCATCGTTTTTCATCAGAAAATTGATTTTTTGGACTCTACCAAAAATGATTCAAAATGTCATTTGGATCGGGCCTCATGTTGAATAACCACTTTTTAAACCCTAACAGTGACCAAAATTGCCATTTTTACAGAGTTTTGCTTACTCAAAATCTTCAATTTTGACCAATTTCAGGCACAGAAATGACTTTAAACACACTTATTTTAGTTGAAAAAGTAATAACTCACATCCAACCGTCATTTAAAGTCAAAAGATTAAATGTTAAAATTTCATCAATATTGACCATTTTTTCAACGTTCGACTGGTCCGGGGTCATCGTTTTTCATCAGAAAATTGATTTTTTGGACTCTACCAAAAATGATTCAAAATGTCATTTGGATCGGGCCTCATGTTGAATAACCACTTTTTAAACCCTCACAGTGACCAAAATTGCCATTTTTACAGAGTTTTGCTTACTCAAAATCTTCAATTTTGACCAATTTCAGGCACAGAAATGACTTTAAACACACTTATTTTAGTTGAAAAAGTCATAACTCACATCCAACCGTCATTTAAAGTCAAAAGATTAAATGTTAAACTTTCATCAATATTGACCATTTTTTAAACGTTCGACTGATCCGGGGTCATCGTTTTTCATCAGAAAATTGATTTTTTGGACTCTACCAAAAATGATTCAAAATGTCATTTGGATCGGGCCTCGTGTTGAATAACCACTTTTTAAACCCTAACAGTGACCAAAATTGCCATTTTTACAGAGTTTTGCTTACTCAAAATCTTCAATTTTGACCAATTTCAGGCACAGAAATGACTTTAAACACACTTATTTTAGTTGAAAAAGTAACAACTCACATCCAACCGTCATTTAAAGTCAAAAGATTAAATGTTAAAATTTCATCATTGACCATTTTTTCAACGTTCGACTGGTCCGGGGTCATCGTTTTTCATCAGAAAATTGATTTTTTGGACTCTACCAAAAATGATTCAAAATGTCATTTGGATCGGGCCTCATGTTGAATAACCACTTTTTAAACCCTCACAGTGACCAAAATTGCCATTTTTACAGAGTTTTGCTTACTCAAAATTTTCAATTTTGACCAATTTCAGGCACAGAAATGACTTTAAACACACTTATTTTAGTTGAAAAAGTAATAACTCACATCCAACCGTCATTTAAAGTGAAAAGATTAAATATTAAAATTTCATCAATATTGACCATTTTTTTCAACGTTCGACTGGTCCGGGGTCATCGTTTTTCATCAGAAAATTGATTTTTTGGACTCTACCAAAAATGATTCAAAATGTCATTTGGATCGGGCCTCATGTTGAATAACCACTTTTTAAACCCTCACAGTGACCAAAATTGCCATTTTTACAGAGTTTGCTTACTCAAAATCTTCAATTTTTACCAATTTCAGGCACAGAAATGACTTTAAACACACTTTTTTTAGTTGAAAAAGTAATAACTCACATCCAACCGTCATTTAAAGTCAAAAGATTAAATGTTAAAATTTCATCAATATTGACCATTTTTTCAACGTTCGACTGGTCCGGGGTAATCGTTTTTCATCAGAAAATGGATTTTTTGGACTCTACCAAAAATGATTCAAAATGTCATTTGGATCGGGCCTCGTGTTGAATAACCACTTTTTAAACCCTAACAGTGACCAAAATTGCCATTTTTACAGAGTTTTTGCTTACTCAAAATCTTCAATTTTGACCAATTTCAGGCACAGAAATGACTTTAAACACACTTATTTTAGTTGAAAAAGTCATAACTCACATCCAACCGTCATTTAAAGTCAAAAGATTAAATGTTAAACTTTCATCAATATTGACCATTTTTTAAACGTTCGACTGATCCGGGGTCATCGTTTTTCATCAGAAAATTGATTTTTTGGACTCTACCATAAATGATTCAAAATGTCATTTGGATCGGGCCTCATGTTGAATAACCACTTTTTAAACCCTCACAGTGACCAAAATTGCCATTTTTACAGAGTTTTGCTTACTCAAAATCTTCAATTTTGACCAATTTCAGGCACAGAAATGACTTTAAACACACTTATTGTAGTTGAAAAAGTAATAACTCACATCCAACCATCATTTAAAGTCAAAAGATTAAATGTTAAAATTTCATCAATATTGACCATTTTTTCAACGTTCGACTGGTCCGGGGTCATCGTTTTTCAATAGAAAATTGATTTTTTGGACTCTACCAAAAATGATTCAAAATGTCATTTGGATCGGGCCTCATGTTGAATAACCACTTTTTAAACCCTCACAGTGACCAAAATTGCCATTTTTACAGAGTTTTGCTTACTCAAAATCTTCAATTTTGACCAATTTCAGGCACAGAAATGACTTTAAACACACTTATTTTAGTTGAAAAAGTCATAACTCACATCCAACCGTCATTTAAAGTCAAAAGATTAAATGTTAAACTTTCATCAATATTGACCATTTTTTAAACGTTCGACTGATCCGGGGTCATCGTTTTTCATCAGAAAATTGATTTTTTGGACTCTACCAAAAATGGTTCAAAATGTCATTTGGATCGGGCCTCATGTTGAATAACCACTTTTTAAACCCTCACAGTGACCTAAATTGCCATTTTTACAGAGTTTGCTTACTCAAAATCTTCAATTTTTACCAATTTCAGGCACAGAAATGACTTTAAACACACTTTTTTTAGTTGAAAAAGTAATAACTCACATCCAACCGTCATTTAAAGTCAAAAGATTAAATGTTAAAATTTCATCAATATTGACCATTTTTTCAACGTTCGACTGGTCCGGGGTCATCGTTTTTCATCAGAAAATGGATTTTTTGGACTCTACCAAAAATGATTCAAAATGTCATTTGGATCAGGCCTCATGTTGAATAACCACTTTTTAAACCCTCACAGTGACCAAAACTGCCATTTTTACAGAGTTTTGCTTACTCAAAATCTTCAATTTTGACCAATTTCAGGCACAGAAATGACTTTAAACACACTTATTTTAGTTGAAAAAGTAATAACTCACATCCAACCGTCATTTAAAGTCAAAAGATTAAATGTTAAAATTTCATCAATATTGACCATTTTTTCAACGTTCGACTGGTCCGGGGTCATCGTTTTTCATCAGAAAATTGATTTTTTGGACTCTACCAAAAATGATTCAAAATGTCATTTGGATCAGGCCTCATGTTGAATAACCACTTTTTAAACCCTCACAGTGACCAAAACTGCCATTTTTACAGAGTTTGCTTACTCAAAATCTTCAATTTTTACCAATTTCAGGCACAGAAATGACTTTAAACACACTTTTTTTAGTTGAAAAAGTAATACCTCACATCCAACTGTAATTTAAAGTCAAAAGATTAAATGTTAAAATTTCATCAATATTGACCATTTTTTCAACGTTCGACTGGTCCGGGGTCATCGTTTTTCATCAGAAAATTGATTTTTTTGGACTCTACCAAAAATGATTCAAAATGTCATTTGGATCGGGCCTCATGTTGAATAACCACTTTTTAAACCCTAACAGTGACCAAAATTGCCATTTTTACAGAGTTTTGCTTACTCAAAATCTTCAATTTTGACCAATTTCAGGCACAGAAATGACTTTAAACACACTTATTGTAGTTGAAAAAGTAATAACTCACATCCAACCGTCATTTAAAGTCAAAAGATTAAATGTTAAAATTTCATCAATATTGACCATTTTTTCAACGTTCAACTGGTCCGGGGTCATCGTTTTTCATCAGAAAATTGATTTTTTGGACTCTACCAAAAATGATTCAAAATGTCATTTGGATCAGGCCTCATGTTGAATAACCACTTTTTAAACCCTCACAGTGACCAAAACTGCCATTTTTACAGAGTTTTGCTTACTCAAAATCTTCAATTTTGACCAATTTCAGGCACAGAAATGACTTTAAACACACTTATTTTAGTTGAAAAAGTAATAACTCACATCCAACCGTCATTTAAAGTCAAAAGATTAAATGTTAAAATTTCATCAATATTGACAATTTTTTCAACGTTCGACTGGTCCGGGGTCATCGTTTTTCATCAGAAAATAGATTTTTTGGACTCTACCAAAAATGATTCAAAATGTCATTTGGATCGGGCCTCATGTTGAATAACCACTTTTTAAACCCTCACAGTGACCAAAATTGCCATTTTTACAGAGTTTTGCTTACTCAAAATCTTCAATTTTGACCAATTTCAGGCACAGAAATGACTTTAAACACACTTATTGTAGTTGAAAAAGTAATAACTCACATCCAACCGTCATTTAAAGTCAAAAGATTAAATGTTAAAATTTCATCAATATTGACCATTTTTTCAACGTTCAACTGGTCCGGGGTCATCGTTTTTCATCAGAAAATTGATTTTTTTGGACTCTACCAAAAATGATTCAAAATGTCATTTGGATCGGGCCTCATGTTGAATAACCACTTTTTAAACCCTAACAGTGACCAAAATTGCCATTTTTACAGAGTTTTGCTTACTCAAAATCTTCAATTTTGACCAATTTCAGGCACAGAAATGACTTTAAACACACTTATTTTAGTTGAAAAAGTAATAACTCACATCCAACCGTCATTTAAAGTCAAAAGATTAAATGTTAAAATTTCATCAATATTGACCATTTTTTCAACGTTCGACTGGTCCGGGGTCATCGTTTTTCATCAGAAAATTGATTTTTTGGACTCTACCAAAAATGATTCAAAATGTCATTTGGATCGGGCCTCATGTTGAATAACCACTTTTTAAACCCTCACAGTGACCAAAATTGCCATTTTTACAGAGTTTTGCTTACTCAAAATCTTCAATTTTGACCAATTTCAGGCACAGAAATGACTTTAAACACACTTATTTTAGTTGAAAAAGTCATAACTCACATCCAACCGTCATTTAAAGTCAAAAGATTAAATGTTAAACTTTCATCAATATTGACCATTTTTTAAACGTTCGACTGATCCGGGGTCATCGTTTTTCATCAGAAAATTGATTTTTTGGACTCTACCAAAAATGATTCAAAATGTCATTTGGATCGGGCCTCATGTTGAATAACCACTTTTTAAACCCTCACAGTGACCAAAATTGCCATTTTTACAGAGTTTTGCTTACTCAAAATCTTCAATTTTGACCAATTTCAGGCACAGAAATGACTTTAAACACACTTATTTTAGTTGAAAAAGTCATAACTCACATCCAACCGTCATTTAAAGTCAAAAGATTAAATGTTAAACTTTCATCAATATTGACCATTTTTTAAACGTTCGACTGATCCGGGGTCATCGTTTTTCATCAGAAAATTGATTTTTTGGACTCTACCAAAAATGATTCAAAATGTCATTTGGATCGGGCCTCGTGTTGAATAACCACTTTTTAAACCCTAACAGTGACCAAAATTGCCATTTTTACAGAGTTTTGCTTACTCAAAATCTTCAATTTTGACCAATTTCAGGCACAGAAATGACTTTAAACACACTTATTTTAGTTGAAAAAGTAACAACTCACATCCAACCGTCATTTAAAGTCAAAAGATTAAATGTTAAAATTTCATCATTGACCATTTTTTCAACGTTCGACTGGTCCGGGGTCATCGTTTTTCATCAGAAAATTGATTTTTTGGACTCTACCAAAAATGATTCAAAATGTCATTTGGATCGGGCCTCATGTTGAATAACCACTTTTTAAACCCTCACAGTGACCAAAATTGCCATTTTTACAGAGTTTTGCTTACTCAAAATTTTCAATTTTGACCAATTTCAGGCACAGAAATGACTTTAAACACACTTATTTTAGTTGAAAAAGTAATAACTCACATCCAACCGTCATTTAAAGTGAAAAGATTAAATATTAAAATTTCATCAATATTGACCATTTTTTTCAACGTTCGACTGGTCCGGGGTCATCGTTTTTCATCAGAAAATTGATTTTTTGGACTCTACCAAAAATGATTCAAAATGTCATTTGGATCGGGCCTCGTGTTGAATAACCACTTTTTAAACCCTAACAGTGACCAAAATTGCCATTTTTACAGAGTTTTTGCTTACTCAAAATCTTCAATTTTGACCAATTTCAGGCACAGAAATGACTTTAAACACACTTATTTTAGTTGAAAAAGTCATAACTCACATCCAACCGTCATTTAAAGTCAAAAGATTAAATGTTAAACTTTCATCAATATTGACCATTTTTTAAACGTTCGACTGATCCGGGGTCATCGTTTTTCATCAGAAAATTGATTTTTTGGACTCTACCATAAATGATTCAAAATGTCATTTGGATCGGGCCTCATGTTGAATAACCACTTTTTAAACCCTCACAGTGACCAAAATTGCCATTTTTACAGAGTTTTGCTTACTCAAAATCTTCAATTTTGACCAATTTCAGGCACAGAAATGACTTTAAACACACTTATTTTAGTTGAAAAAGTCATAACTCACATCCAACCGTCATTTAAAGTCAAAAGATTAAATGTTAAACTTTCATCAATATTGACCATTTTTTAAACGTTCGACTGATCCGGGGTCATCGTTTTTCATCAGAAAATTGATTTTTTGGACTCTACCAAAAATGGTTCAAAATGTCATTTGGATCGGGCCTCATGTTGAATAACCACTTTTTAAACCCTCACAGTGACCTAAATTGCCATTTTTACAGAGTTTTGCTTACTCAAAATCTTCAATTTTGACCAATTTCAGGCACAGAAATGACTTTAAACACACTTATTGTAGTTGAAAAAGTAATAACTCACATCCAACCATCATTTAAAGTCAAAAGATTAAATGTTAAAATTTCATCAATATTGACCATTTTTTCAACGTTCGACTGGTCATCGTTTTTCATCAGAAAATTGATTTTTTTGGACTCCACCAAAAATGATTCAAAATGTCATTTGGATCGGGCCTCATGTTGAATAACTACTTTTTAAACCCTCACAGTGACCAAAACTGCCATTTTTACAGAGTTTTGCTTACTCAAAATCTTCAATTTTGACCAATTTCAGGCACAGAAATGACTTTAAACACACTTATTTTAGTTGAAAAAGTAATAACTCACATCCAACCGTCATTTAAAGTCAAAAGATTAAATGTTAAAATTTCATCAATATTGACCATTTTTTCAACGTTCGACTGGTCCGAGGTCATCGTTTTTCATCAGAAAATTGATTTTTTGGACTCTACCAAAAATGATTCAAAATGTCATTTGGATCGGGCCTCATGTTGAATAACCACTTTTTAAACCCTCACAGTGACCAAAATTGCCATTTTTACAGAGTTTTGCTTACTCAAAATGTTCAATTTTGACCAATTTCAGGCACAGAAATGACTTTAAACACACTTATTTTAGTTGAAAAAGTAATAACTCACATCCAACCGTCATTTAAAGTGAAAAGATTAAATTTTAAAATTTCATCAATATTGACCATTTTTTCAACGTTCGACTGGTCCGGGGTCATCGTTTTTCATCAGAAAATTGATTTTTTGGACTCTACCAAAAATGATTCAAAATGTCATTTGGATCGGGCCTCATGTTGAATAACCACTTTTTAAACCCTCACAGTGACCAAAATTGCCATTTTTACAGAGTTTGCTTACTCAAAATCTTCAATTTTTACCAATTTCAGGCACAGAAATGACTTTAAACACACTTTTTTTAGTTGAAAAAGTAATACCTCACATCCAACCGTCATTTAAAGTCAAAAGATTAAATGTTAAAATTTCATCAATATTGACCATTTTTTCAACGTTCGACTGGTCCGGGGTAATCGTTTTTCATCAGAAAATGGATTTTTTGGACTCTACCAAAAATGATTCAAAATGTCATTTGGATCGGGCCTCATGTTGAATAACCACTTTTTAAACCCTAACAGTGACCAAAATTGCCATTTTTACAGAGTTTTGCTTACTCAAAATCTTCAATTTTGACCAATTTCAGGCACAGAAATGACTTTAAACACACTTATTGTAGTTGAAAAAGTAATAACTCACATCCAACCGTCATTTAAAGTCAAAAGATTAAATGTTAAAATTTCATCAATATTGACCATTTTTTCAACGTTCAACTGGTCCGGGGTCATCGTTTTTCATCAGAAAATTGATTTTTTGGACTCTACCAAAAATGATTCAAAATGTCATTTGGATCAGGCCTCATGTTGAATAACCACTTTTTAAACCCTCACAGTGACCAAAACTGCCATTTTTACAGAGTTTTGCTTACTCAAAATCTTCAATTTTGACCAATTTCAGGCACAGAAATGACTTTAAACACACTTATTTTAGTTGAAAAAGTAATAACTCACATCCAACCGTCATTTAAAGTCAAAAGATTAAATGTTAAAATTTCATCAATATTGACCATTTTTTCAACGTTCGACTGGTCCGGGGTCATCGTTTTTCATCAGAAAATTGATTTTTTGGACTCTACCAAAAATGATTCAAAATGTCATTTGGATCGGGCCTCATGTTGAATAACCACTTTTTAAACCCTCACAGTGACCAAAATTGCCATTTTTACAGAGTTTTGCTTACTCAAAATCTACAATTTTGACCAATTTCAGGCACAGAAATGACTTTAAACACACTTATTTTAGTTGAAAAAGGAATAACTCACATCCAACCGTCATTTAAAGTGAAAAGATTAAATATTAAAATTTCATCAATATTGACCATTTTTTCAACGTTCGACTGGTCCGGGGTCATCGTTTTTCATCAGAAAATTGATTTTTTGGACTCTACCAAAAATGATTCAAAATGTCATTTGGATCGGGCCTCATGTTGAATAACCACTTTTTAAACCCTCACAGTGACCACAATTGCCATTTTTACAGAGTTTGCTTACTCAAAATCTTCAATTTTTACCAATTTCAGGCACAGAAATGACTTTAAACACACTTATTTTAGTTGAAAAAGTAATAACCCACATCCAACCGTCATTTAAAGTCAAAAGATTAAATGTTAAAATTTCATCAATATTGACCATTTTTTCAACGTTCGACTGGTCCGGGGTAATCGTTTTTCATCAGAAAATGGATTTTTTGGACTCTACCAAAAATGATTCAAAATGTCATTTGGATCGGGCCTCATGTTGAATAACCACTTTTTAAACCCTAACAGTGACCAAAATTGCCATTTTTACAGAGTTTTTGCTTACTCAAAATCTTCAATTTTGACCAATTTCAGGCACAGAAATGACTTTAAACACACTTATTTTAGTTGAAAAAGTAATAACTCACATCCAACCGTCATTTAAAGTCAAAAGATTAAATGTTAAAATTTCATCAATATTGACAATTTTTTCAACGTTCGACTGGTCCGGGGTCATCGTTTTTCATCAGAAAATTGATTTTTTGGACTCTACCAAAAATGATTCAAAATGTCATTTGGATCGGGCCTCATGTTGAATAACCACTTTTTAAACCCTCACAGTGACCAAAATTGCCATTTTTACAGAGTTTTGCTTACTCAAAATCTTCAATTTTGACCAATTTCAGGCACAGAAATGACTTTAAACACACTTATTGTAGTTGAAAAAGTAATAACTCACATCCAACCGTCATTTAAAGTCAAAAGATTAAATGTTAAAATTTCATCAATATTGACCATTTTTTCAACGTTCAACTGGTCCGGGGTCATCGTTTTTCATCAGAAAATTGATTTTTTGGACTCTACCAAAAATAATTCAAAATGTCATTTGGATCGGGCCTCATGTTGAATAACCACTTTTTAAACCCTAACAGTGACCAAAATTGCCATTTTTACAGAGTTTTGCTTACTCAAAATCTTCAATTTTGACCAATTTCAGGCACAGAAATGACTTTAAACACACTTATTTTAGTTGAAAAAGTAATAACTCACATCCAACCGTCATTTAAAGTCAAAAGATTAAATGTTAAAATTTCATCAATATTGACCATTTTTTCAACGTTCGACTGGTCCGGGGTCATCGTTTTTCATCAGAAAATTGATTTTTTGGACTCTACCAAAAATGATTCAAAATGTCATTTGGATCGGGCCTCATGTTGAATAACCACTTTTTAAACCCTCACAGTGACCAAAATTGCCATTTTTACAGAGTTTTGCTTACTCAAAATCTTCAATTTTGACCAATTTCAGGCACAGAAATGACTTTAAACACACTTATTGTAGTTGAAAAAGTAATAACTCACATCCAACCATCATTTAAAGTCAAAAGATTAAATGTTAAAATTTCATCAATATTGACCATTTTTTCAACGTTCGAATGGTCCAGGGTCATCGTTTTTCATCAGAAAATGGATTTTTTGGACTCTACCAAAAATGATTCAAAATGTCATTTGGATCAGGCCTCATGTTGAATAACCACTTTTTAAACCCTGACAGTGACCAAAACTGCCATTTTTACAGAGTTTTGCTTACTCAAAATCTTCAATTTTGACCAATTTCAGGCACAGAAATGACTTTAAACACACTTATTTTAGTTGAAAAAGTAATAACTCACATCCAACCGTCATTTAAAGTCAAAAGATTAAATGTTAAAATTTCATCAATATTGACCATTTTTTCAACGTTCGACTGGTCATCGTTTTTCATCAGAAAATTGATTTTTTTGGACTCCACCAAAAATGATTCAAAATGTCATTTGGATCGGGCCTCATGTTGAATAACCACTTTTTAAACCCTCACAGTGACCAAAACTGCCATTTTTACAGAGTTTTGCTTACTCAAAATCTTCAATTTTGACCAATTTCAGGCACAGAAATGACTTTAAACACACTTATTTTAGTTGAAAAAGTAATAACTCACATCCAACCGTCATTTAAAGTCAAAAGATTAAATGTTAAAATTTCATCAATATTGACCATTTTTTCAACGTTCGACTGGTCCGAGGTCATCGTTTTTCATCAGAAAATTGATTTTTTGGACTCTACCAAAAATGATTCAAAATGTCATTTGGATCGGGCCTCATGTTGAATAACCACTTTTTAAACCCTCACAGTGACCAAAATTGCCATTTTTACAGAGTTTTGCTTACTCAAAATGTTCAATTTTGACCAATTTCAGGCACAGAAATGACTTTAAACACACTTATTTTAGTTGAAAAAGTAATAACTCACATCCAACCGTCATTTAAAGTGAAAAGATTAAATTTTAAAATTTCATCAATATTGACCATTTTTTCAACGTTCGACTGGTCCGGGGTCATCGTTTTTCATCAGAAAATTGATTTTTTGGACTCTACCAAAAATGATTCAAAATGTCATTTGGATCGGGCCTCATGTTGAATAACCACTTTTTAAACCCTCACAGTGACCAAAATTGCCATTTTTACAGAGTTTGCTTACTCAAAATCTTCAATTTTTACCAATTTCAGGCACAGAAATGACTTTAAACACACTTTTTTTAGTTGAAAAAGTAATACCTCACATCCAACCGTCATTTAAAGTCAAAAGATTAAATGTTAAAATTTCATCAATATTGACCATTTTTTCAACGTTCGACTGGTCCGGGGTAATCGTTTTTCATCAGAAAATGGATTTTTTGGACTCTACCAAAAATGATTCAAAATGTCATTTGGATCGGGCCTCATGTTGAATAACCACTTTTTAAACCCTAACAGTGACCAAAATTGCCATTTTTACAGAGTTTTGCTTACTCAAAATCTTCAATTTTGACCAATTTCAGGCACAGAAATGACTTTAAACACACTTATTGTAGTTGAAAAAGTAATAACTCACATCCAACCGTCATTTAAAGTCAAAAGATTAAATGTTAAAATTTCATCAATATTGACCATTTTTTCAACGTTCGACTGGTCCGGGGTCATCGTTTTTCATCAGAAAATTGATTTTTTGGACTCTACCAAAAATGATTCAAAATGTCATTTGGATCGGGCCTCATGTTGAATAACCACTTTTTAAACCCTAACAGTGACCAAAATTGCCATTTTTACAGAGTTTTTGCTTACTCAAAATCTTCAATTTTGACCAATTTCAGGCACAGAAATGACTTTAAACACACTTATTTTAGTTGAAAAAGTAATAACTCACATCCAACCGTCATTTAAAGTGAAAAGATTACATTTTAAACTTTCATCAATATTGACCATTTTTTAAACGTTCGACTGATCCGGGGTCATCGTTTTTCATCAGAAAATTGATTTTTTGGACTCTACCAAAAATGATTCAAAATGTCATTTGGATCGGGCCTCATGTTGAATAACCACTTTTTAAACCCTCACAGTGACCAAAATTGCCATTTTTACAGAGTTTTGCTTACTCAAAATCTTCAATTTTGACCAATTTCAGGCACAGAAATGACTTTAAACACACTTATTGTAGTTGAAAAAGTAATAACTCACATCCAACCATCATTTAAAGTCAAAAGATTAAATGTTAAAATTTCATCAATATTGACCATTTTTTCAACGTTCGAATGGTCCAGGGTCATCGTTTTTCATCAGAAAATTGATTTTTTGGACTCTACCAAAAATGATTCAAAATGTCATTTGGATCAGGCCTCATGTTGAATAACCACTTTTTAAACCCTCACAGTGACCAAAACTGCCATTTTTACAGAGTTTTGCTTACTCAAAATCTTCAATTTTGACCAATTTCAGGCACAGAAATGACTTTAAACACACTTATTTTAGTTGAAAAAGTAATAACTCACATCCAACCGTCATTTAAAGTCAAAAGATTAAATGTTAAAATTTCATCAATATTGACCATTTTTTCAACGTTCGACTGGTCATCGTTTTTCATCAGAAAATTGATTTTTT
This sequence comes from Lissotriton vulgaris, assembly GCF_964263255.1. Lineage (NCBI taxonomy): Eukaryota > Metazoa > Chordata > Amphibia > Caudata > Salamandridae > Lissotriton > Lissotriton vulgaris. Next base: position 56,854 of record NW_028243455.1, on the reverse strand, counting down.
TGGACTCCACCAAAAATGATTCAAAATGTCATTTGGATCGGGCCTCATGTTGAATAACCACTTTTTAAACCCTCACAGTGACCAAAACTGCCATTTTTACAGAGTTTTGCTTACTCAAAATCTTCAATTTTGACCAATTTCAGGCACAGAAATGACTTTAAACACACTTATTTTAGTTGAAAAAGTAATAACTCACATCCAACCGTCATTTAAAGTCAAAAGATTAAATGTTAAAATTTCATCAATATTGACCATTTTTTCAACGTTCGACTGGTCCGAGGTCATCGTTTTTCATCAGAAAATTGATTTTTTGGACTCTACCAAAAATGATTCAAAATGTCATTTGGATCGGGCCTCATGTTGAATAACCACTTTTTAAACCCTCACAGTGACCAAAATTGCCATTTTTACAGAGTTTTGCTTACTCAAAATGTTCAATTTTGACCAATTTCAGGCACAGAAATGACTTTAAACACACTTATTTTAGTTGAAAAAGTAATAACTCACATCCAACCGTCATTTAAAGTGAAAAGATTAAATTTTAAAATTTCATCAATATTGACCATTTTTTCAACGTTCGACTGGTCCGGGGTCATCGTTTTTCATCAGAAAATTGATTTTTTGGACTCTACCAAAAATGATTCAAAATGTCATTTGGATCGGGCCTCATGTTGAATAACCACTTTTTAAACCCTCACAGTGACCAAAATTGCCATTTTTACAGAGTTTGCTTACTCAAAATCTTCAATTTTTACCAATTTCAGGCACAGAAATGACTTTAAACACACTTTTTTTAGTTGAAAAAGTAATACCTCACATCCAACCGTCATTTAAAGTCAAAAGATTAAATGTTAAAATTTCATCAATATTGACCATTTTTTCAACGTTCGACTGGTCCGGGGTCATCGTTTTTCATCAGAAAATGGATTTTTTGGACTCTACCAAAAATGATTCAAAATGTCATTTGGATCGGGCCTCATGTTGAATAACCACTTTTTAAACCCTAACAGTGACCAAAATTGCCATTTTTACAGAGTTTTGCTTACTCAAAATCTTCAATTTTGACCAATTTCAGGCACAGAAATGACTTTAAACACACTTATTGTAGTTGAAAAAGTAATAACTCACATCCAACCGTCATTTAAAGTCAAAAGATTAAATGTTAAAATTTCATCAATATTGACCATTTTTTCAACGTTCGACTGGTCCGGGGTCATCGTTTTTCATCAGAAAATTGATTTTTTGGACTCTACCAAAAATGATTCAAAATGTCATTTGGATCGGGCCTCATGTTGAATAACCACTTTTTAAACCCTAACAGTGACCAAAATTGCCATTTTTACAGAGTTTTTGCTTACTCAAAATCTTCAATTTTGACCAATTTCAGGCACAGAAATGACTTTAAACACACTTATTTTAGTTGAAAAAGTAATAACTCACATCCAACCGTCATTTAAAGTCAAAAGATTAAATGTTAAAATTTCATCAATATTGACAATTTTTTCAACGTTCGACTGGTCCGGGGTCATCGTTTTTCATCAGAAAATGGATTTTTTGGACTCTACCAAAAATGATTCAAAATGTCATTTGGATCGGGCCTCATGTTGAATAACCACTTTTTAAACCCTCACAGTGACCAAAATTGCCATTTTTACAGAGTTTTGCTTACTCAAAATCTTCAATTTTGACCAATTTCAGGCACATAAATGACTTTAAACACACTTATTGTAGTTGAAAAAGTAATAACTCACATCCAACCGTCATTTAAAGTCAAAAGATTAAATGTTAAAATTTCATCAATATTGACCATTTTTTCAACGTTCAACTGGTCCGGGGTCATCGTTTTTCATCAGAAAATTGATTTTTTGGACTCTACCAAAAATGATTCAAAATGTCATTTGGATCGGGCCTCATGTTGAATAACCACTTTTTAAACCCTCACAGTGACCAAAATTGCCATTTTTACAGAGTTTTGCTTACTCAAAATCTTCAATTTTGACCAATTTCAGGCACAGAAATGACTTTAAACACACTTATTTTAGTTGAAAAAGTCATAACTCACATCCAACCGTCATTTAAAGTCAAAAGATTAAATGTTAAACTTTCATCAATATTGACCATTTTTTAAACGTTCGACTGATCCGGGGTCATCGTTTTTCATCAGAAAATTGATTTTTTGGACTCTACCAAAAATGATTCAAAATGTCATTTGGATCGGGCCTCATGTTGAATAACCACTTTTTAAACCCTCACAGTGACCAAAATTGCCATTTTTACAGAGTTTTGCTTACTCAAAATCTTCAATTTTGACCAATTTCAGGCACAGAAATGACTTTAAACACACTTATTGTAGTTGAAAAAGTAATAACTCACATCCAACCATCATTTAAAGTCAAAAGATTAAATGTTAAAATTTCATCAATATTGACCATTTTTTCAACGTTCGAATGGTCCGGGGTCATCGTTTTTCATCAGAAAATGGATTTTTTAGACTCTACCAAAAATGATTCAAAATGTCATTTGGATCAGGCCTCATGTTGAATAACCACTTTTTAAACCCTCACAGTGACCAAAACTGCCATTTTTACAGAGTTTTGCTTACTCAAAATCTTCAATTTTGACCAATTTCAGGCACAGAAATGACTTTAAACACACTTATTTTAGTTGAAAAAGTAATAACTCACATCCAACCGTCATTTAAAGTCAAAAGATTAAATGTTAAAATTTCATCAATATTGACCATTTTTTCAACGTTCGACTGGTCATCGTTTTTCATCAGAAAATTGATTTTTTTGGACTCCACCAAAAATGATTCAAAATGTCATTTGGATCGGGCCTCATGTTGAATAACCACTTTTTAAACCCTCACAGTGACCAAAACTGCCATTTTTACAGAGTTTTGCTTACTCAAAATCTTCAATTTTGACCAATTTCAGGCACAGAAATGACTTTAAACACACTTATTTTAGTTGAAAAAGTAATAACTCACATCCAACCGTCATTTAAAGTCAAAAGATTAAATGTTAAAATTTCATCAATATTGACCATTTTTTCAACGTTCGACTGGTCCGAGGTCATCGTTTTTCATCAGAAAATTGATTTTTTGGACTCTACCAAAAATGATTCAAAATGTCATTTGGATCGGGCCTCATGTTGAATAACCACTTTTTAAACCCTCACAGTGACCAAAATTGCCATTTTTACAGAGTTTTGCTTACTCAAAATGTTCAATTTTTACCAATTTCAGGCACAGAAATGACTTTAAACACACTTATTTTAGTTGAAAAAGTAATAACTCACATCCAACCGTCATTTAAAGTGAAAAGATTAAATTTTAAAATTTCATCAATATTGACCATTTTTTCAACGTTCGACTGGTCCGGGGTCATCGTTTTTCATCAGAAAATTGATTTTTTGGACTCTACCAAAAATGATTCAAAATGTCATTTGGATCGGGCCTCATGTTGAATAACCACTTTTTAAACCCTCACAGTGACCAAAATTGCCATTTTTACAGAGTTTGCTTACTCAAAATCTTCAATTTTTACCAATTTCAGGCACAGAAATGACTTTAAACACACTTTTTTTAGTTGAAAAAGTAATACCTCACATCCAACCGTCATTTAAAGTCAAAAGATTAAATGTTAAAATTTCATCAATATTGACCATTTTTTCAACGTTCGACTGGTCCGAGGTCATCGTTTTTCATCAGAAAATTGATTTTTTGGACTCTACCAAAAATGATTCAAAATGTCATTTGGATCGGGCCTCATGTTGAATAACCACTTTTTAAACCCTCACAGTGACCAAAATTGCCATTTTTACAGAGTTTTGCTTACTCAAAATGTTCAATTTTGACCAATTTCAGGCACAGAAATGACTTTAAACACACTTATTTTAGTTGAAAAAGTAATAACTCACATCCAACCGTCATTTAAAGTCAAAAGATTAAATGTTAAAATTTCATCAATATTGACCATTTTTTCAACGTTCGACTGGTCCGGGGTAATCGTTTTTCATCAGAAAATGGATTTTTTGGACTCTACCAAAAATGATTCAAAATGTCATTTGGATCGGGCCTCATGTTGAATAACCACTTTTTAAACCCTAACAGTGACCAAAATTGCCATTTTTACAGAGTTTTTGCTTACTCAAAATCTTCAATTTTGACCAATTTCAGGCACAGAAATGACTTTAAACACACTTATTTTAGTTGAAAAAGTAATAACTCACATCCAACCGTCATTTAAAGTCAAAAGATTAAATGTTAAAATTTCATCAATATTGACCATTTTTTCAACGTTCAACTGGTCCGGGGTCATCGTTTTTCATCAGAAAATTAATTTTTTGGACTCTACCAAAAATGATTCAAAATGTCATTTGGATCGGGCCTCATGTTGAATAACCACTTTTTAAACCCTAACAGTGACCAAAATTGCCATTTTTACAGAGTTTTGCTTACTCAAAATCTTCAATTTTGACCAATTTCAGGCACAGAAATGACTTTAAACACACTTATTTTAGTTGAAAAAGTAATAACTCACATCCAACCGTCATTTAAAGTCAAAAGATTAAATGTTAAAATTTCATCAATATTGACCATTTTTTCAACGTTCAACTGGTCCGGGGTCATCGTTTTTCATCAGAAAATTGATTTTTTGGACTCTACCAAAAATGATTCAAAATGTCATTTGGATCGGGCCTCATGTTGAATAACCACTTTTTAAACCCTAACAGTGACCAAAATTGCCATTTTTACAGAGTTTTGCTTACTCAAAATCTTCAATTTTGACCAATTTCAGGCACAGAAATGACTTTAAACACACTTATTTTAGTTGAAAAAGTAATAACTCACATCCAACCGTCATTTAAAGTCAAAAGATTAAATGTTAAAATTTCATCAATATTGACCATTTTTTCAACGTTCAACTGGTCCGGGGTCATCGTTTTTCATCAGAAAATTGATTTTTTGGACTCTACCAAAAATGATTCAAAATGTCATTTGGATCAGGCCTCATGTTGAATAACCACTTTTTAAACCCTCACAGTGACCAAAACTGCCATTTTTACAGAGTTTTGCTTACTCAAAATCTTCAATTTTGACCAATTTCAGGCACAGAAATGACTTTAAACACACTTATTTTAGTTGAAAAAGTAATAACTCACATCCAACCGTCATTTAAAGTCAAAAGATTAAATGTTAAAATTTCATCAATATTGACCATTTTTTCAACGTTCGACTGGTCCGGGGTCATCGTTTTTCATCAGAAAATTGATTTTTTGGACTCTACCAAAAATGATTCAAAATGTCATTTGGATCGGGCCTCATGTTGAATAACCACTTTTTAAACCCTCACAGTGACCAAAATTGCCATTTTTACAGAGTTTTGCTTACTCAAAATCTACAATTTTGACCAATTTCAGGCACAGAAATGACTTTAAACACACTTATTTTAGTTGAAAAAGGAATAACTCACATCCAACCGTCATTTAAAGTGAAAAGATTAAATATTAAAATTTCATCAATATTGACCATTTTTTCAACGTTCGACTGGTCCGGGGTCATCGTTTTTCATCAGAAAATTGATTTTTTGGACTCTACCAAAAATGATTCAAAATGTCATTTGGATCGGGCCTCATGTTGAATAACCACTTTTTAAACCCTCACAGTGACCAAAATTGCCATTTTTACAGAGTTTGCTTACTCAAAATCTTCAATTTTTACCAATTTCAGGCACAGAAATGACTTTAAACACACTTTTTTTAGTTGAAAAAGTAATACCTCACATCCAACCGTCATTTAAAGTCAAAAGATTAAATGTTAAAATTTCATCAATATTGACCATTTTTTCAACGTTCAACTGGTCCGGGGTCATCGTTTTTCATCAGAAAATTGATTTTTTGGACTCTACCAAAAATGATTCAAAATGTCATTTGGATCAGGCCTCATGTTGAATAACCACTTTTTAAACCCTCACAGTGACCAAAACTGCCATTTTTACAGAGTTTTGCTTACTCAAAATCTTCAATTTTGACCAATTTCAGGCACAGAAATGACTTTAAACACACTTATTTTAGTTGAAAAAGTAATAACTCACATCCAACCGTCATTTAAAGTCAAAAGATTAAATGTTAAAATTTCATCAATATTGACCATTTTTTCAACGTTCGACTGGTCCGGGGTCATCGTTTTTCATCCGAAAATTGATTTTTTGGACTCTACCAAAAATGATTCAAAATGTCATTTGGATCGGGCCTCATGTTGAATAACCACTTTTTAAACCCTCACAGTGACCAAAATTGCCATTTTTACAGAGTTTTGCTTACTCAAAATCTACAATTTTGACCAATTTCAGGCACAGAAATGACTTTAAACACACTTATTTTAGTTGAAAAAGGAATAACTCACATCCAACCGTCATTTAAAGTGAAAAGATTAAATATTAAAATTTCATCAATATTGACCATTTTTTCAACGTTCGACTGGTCCGGGGTCATCGTTTTTCATCAGAAAATTGATTTTTTGGACTCTACCAAAAATGATTCAAAATGTCATTTGGATCGGGCCTCATGTTGAATAACCACTTTTTAAACCCTCACAGTGACCAAAATTGCCATTTTTACAGAGTTTGCTTACTCAAAATCTTCAATTTTTACCAATTTCAGGCACAGAAATGACTTTAAACACACTTTTTTTAGTTGAAAAAGTAATACCTCACATCCAACCGTCATTTAAAGTCAAAAGATTAAATGTTAAAATTTCATCAATATTGACCATTTTTTCAACGTTCGACTGGTCCGGGGTCATCGTTTTTCATCAGAAAATTGATTTTTTGGACTCTACCAAAAATGATTCAAAATGTCATTTGGATCGGGCCTCATGTTGAATAACCACTTTTTAAACCCTAACAGTGACCAAAATTGCCATTTTTACAGAGTTTTTGCTTACTCAAAATCTTCAATTTTGACCAATTTCAGGCACAGAAATGACTTTAAACACACTTATTTTAGTTGAAAAAGTAATAACTCACATCCAACCGTCATTTAAAGTCAAAAGATTAAATGTTAAAATTTCATCAATATTGACAATTTTTTCAACGTTCGACTGGTCCGGGGTCATCGTTTTTCATCAGAAAATGGATTTTTTGGACTCTACCAAAAATGATTCAAAATGTCATTTGGATCGGGCCTCATGTTGAATAACCACTTTTTAAACCCTCACAGTGACCAAAATTGCCATTTTTACAGAGTTTTGCTTACTCAAAATCTTCAATTTTGACCAATTTCAGGCACATAAATGACTTTAAACACACTTATTGTAGTTGAAAAAGTAATAACTCACATCCAACCGTCATTTAAAGTCAAAAGATTAAATGTTAAAATTTCATCAATATTGACCATTTTTTCAACGTTCAACTGGTCCGGGGTCATCGTTTTTCATCAGAAAATTGATTTTTTGGACTCTACCAAAAATGATTCAAAATGTCATTTGGATCGGGCCTCATGTTGAATAACCACTTTTTAAACCCTAACAGTGACCAAAATTGCAATTTTTACAGAGTTTTGCTTACTCAAAATCTTCAATTTTGACCAATTTCAGGCACAGAAATGACTTTAAACACACTTATTTTAGTTGAAAAAGTAATAAATCACATCCAACCGTCATTTAAAGTCAAAAGATTAAATGTTAAAATTTCATCAATATTGACCATTTTTTCAACGTTCGACTGGTCCGGGGTCATCGTTTTTCATCAGAAAATTGATTTTTTGGACTCTACCAAAAATGATTCAAAATGTCATTTGGATCGGGCCTCATGTTGAATAACCACTTTTTAAACCCTCACAGTGACCAAAATTGCCATTTTTACAGAGTTTTGCTTACTCAAAATCTTCAATTTTGACCAATTTCAGGCACAGAAATGACTTTAAACACACTTATTTTAGTTGAAAAAGTCATAACTCACATCCAACCGTCATTTAAAGTCAAAAGATTAAATGTTAAACTTTCATCAATATTGACCATTTTTTCAACGTTCGACTGGTCATCGTTTTTCATCAGAAAATTGATTTTTTTGGACTCCACCAAAAATGATTCAAAATGTCATTTGGATCGGGCCTCATGTTGAATAACCACTTTTTAAACCCTCACAGTGACCAAAACTGCCATTTTTACAGAGTTTTGCTTACTCAAAATCTTCAATTTTGACCAATTTCAGGCACAGAAATGACTTTAAACACACTTATTTTAGTTGAAAAAGTAATAACTCACATCCAACCGTCATTTAAAGTCAAAAGATTAAATGTTAAAATTTCATCAATATTGACCATTTTTTCAACGTTCGACTGGTCCGAGGTCATCGTTTTTCATCAGAAAATTGATTTTTTGGACTCTACCAAAAATGATTCAAAATGTCATTTGGATCGGGCCTCATGTTGAATAACCACTTTTTAAACCCTCACAGTGACCAAAATTGCCATTTTTACAGAGTTTTGCTTACTCAAAATGTTCAATTTTTACCAATTTCAGGCACAGAAATGACTTTAAACACACTTATTTTAGTTGAAAAAGTAATAACTCACATCCAACCGTCATTTAAAGTGAAAAGATTAAATTTTAAAATTTCATCAATATTGACCATTTTTTCAACGTTCGACTGGTCCGGGGTCATCGTTTTTCATCAGAAAATTGATTTTTTGGACTCTACCAAAAATGATTCAAAATGTCATTTGGATCGGGCCTCATGTTGAATAACCACTTTTTAAACCCTCACAGTGACCAAAATTGCCATTTTTACAGAGTTTGCTTACTCAAAATCTTCAATTTTTACCAATTTCAGGCACAGAAATGACTTTAAACACACTTTTTTTAGTTGAAAAAGTAATACCTCACATCCAACCGTCATTTAAAGTCAAAAGATTAAATGTTAAAATTTCATCAATATTGACCATTTTTTCAACGTTCGACTGGTCCGAGGTCATCGTTTTTCGTCAGAAAATTGATTTTTTGGACTCTACCAAAAATGATTCAAAATGTCATTTGGATCGGGCCTCATGTTGAATAACCACTTTTTAAACCCTCACAGTGACCAAAATTGCCATTTTTACAGAGTTTTGCTTACTCAAAATGTTCAATTTTGACCAATTTCAGGCACAGAAATGACTTTAAACACACTTATTTTAGTTGAAAAAGTAATAACTCACATCCAACCGTCATTTAAAGTGAAAAGATTAAATTTTAAAATTTTATCAATATTGACCATTTTTTCAACGTTCGACTGGTCCGGGGTCATCGTTTTTCATCAGAAAATTGATTTTTTGGACTCTACCAAAAATGATTCAAAATGTCATTTGGATCGGGCCTCATGTTGAATAACCACTTTTTAAACCCTCACAGTGACCAAAATTGCCATTTTTACAGAGTTTTGCTTACTCAAAATCTTCAATTTTGACCAATTTCAGGCACAGAAATGACTTTAAACACATTTATTGTAGTTGAAAAAGTAATAACTCACATCCAACCGTCATTTAAAGTCAAAAGATTAAATGTTAAAATTTCATCAATATTGACCATTTTTTCAACGTTCGACTGGTCCGGGGTAATCGTTTTTCATCAGAAAATGGATTTTTTGGACTCTACCAAAAATGATTCAAAATGTCATTTGGATCGGGCCTCATGTTGAATAACCACTTTTTAAACCCTAACAGTGACCAAAATTGCCATTTTTACAGAGTTTTTGCTTACTCAAAATCTTCAATTTTGACCAATTTCAGGCACAGAAATGACTTTAAACACACTTATTTTAGTTGAAAAAGTAATAACTCACATCCAACCGTCATTTAAAGTCAAAAGATTAAATGTTAAAATTTCATCAATATTGACCATTTTTTCAACGTTCAACTGGTCCGGGGTCATCGTTTTTCATCAGAAAATTAATTTTTTGGACTCTACCAAAAATGATTCAAAATGTCATTTGGATCGGGCCTCATGTTGAATAACCACTTTTTAAACCCTAACAGTGACCAAAATTGCCATTTTTACAGAGTTTTGCTTACTCAAAATCTTCAATTTTGACCAATTTCAGGCACAGAAATGACTTTAAACACACTTATTTTAGTTGAAAAAGTCATAACTCACATCCAACCGTCATTTAAAGTCAAAAGATTAAATGTTAAACTTTCATCAATATTGACCATTTTTTAAACGTTCGACTGATCCGGGGTCATCGTTTTTCATCAGAAAATTGATTTTTTGGACTCTACCAAAAATGATTCAAAATGTCATTTGGATCGGGCCTCATGTTGAATAACCACTTTTTAAACCCTAACAGTGACCAAAATTGCCATTTTTACAGAGTTTTGCTTACTCAAAATCTTCAATTTTGACCAATTTCAGGCACAGAAATGACTTTAAACACACTTATTGTAGTTGAAAAAGTAATAACTCACATCCAACCGTCATTTAAAGTCAAAAGATTAAATGTTAAAATTTCATCAATATTGACCATTTTTTCAACGTTCAACTGGTCCGGGGTCATCGTTTTTCATCAGAAAATTGATTTTTTGGACTCTACCAAAAATGATTCAAAATGTCATTTGGATCAGGCCTCATGTTGAATAACCACTTTTTAAACCCTCACAGTGACCAAAACTGCCATTTTTACAGAGTTTTGCTTACTCAAAATCTTCAATTTTGACCAATTTCAGGCACAGAAATGACTTTAAACACACTTATTTTAGTTGAAAAAGTAATAACTCACATCCAACCGTCATTTAAAGTCAAAAGATTAAATGTTAAAATTTCATCAATATTGACCATTTTTTCAACGTTCGACTGGTCCGGGGTCATCGTTTTTCATCAGAAAATTGATTTTTTGGACTCTACCAAAAATGATTCAAAATGTCATTTGGATCGGGCCTCATGTTGAATAACCACTTTTTAAACCCTCACAGTGACCAAAATTGCCATTTTTACAGAGTTTTGCTTACTCAAAATCTACAATTTTGACCAATTTCAGGCACAGAAATGACTTTAAACACACTTATTTTAGTTGAAAAAGGAATAACTCACATCCAACCGTCATTTAAAGTGAAAAGATTAAATATTAAAATTTCATCAATATTGACCATTTTTTCAACGTTCGACTGGTCCGGGGTCATCGTTTTTCATCAGAAAATTGATTTTTTGGACTCTACCAAAAATGATTCAAAATGTCATTTGGATCGGGCCTCATGTTGAATAACCACTTTTTAAACCCTCACAGTGACCAAAATTGCCATTTTTACAGAGTTTGCTTACTCAAAATCTTCAATTTTTACCAATTTCAGGCACAGAAATGACTTTAAACACACTTTTTTTAGTTGAAAAAGTAATACCTCACATCCAACCGTCATTTAAAGTCAAAAGATTAAATGTTAAAATTTCATCAATATTGACCATTTTTTCAACGTTCGACTGGTCCGGGGTAATCGTTTTTCATCAGAAAATGGATTTTTTGGACTCTACCAAAAATGATTCAAAATGTCATTTGGATCGGGCCTCATGTTGAATAACCACTTTTTAAACCCTAACAGTGACCAAAATTGCCATTTTTACAGAGTTTTGCTTACTCAAAATCTTCAATTTTGACCAATTTCAGGCACAGAAATGACTTTAAACACACTTATTGTAGTTGAAAAAGTAATAACTCACATCCAACCGTCATTTAAAGTCAAAAGATTAAATGTTAAAATTTCATCAATATTGACCATTTTTTCAACGTTCAACTGGTCCGGGGTCATCGTTTTTCATCAGAAAATTAATTTTTTGGACTCTACCAAAAATGATTCAAAATGTCATTTGGATCGGGCCTCATGTTGAATAACCACTTTTTAAACCCTAACAGTGACCAAAATTGCCATTTTTACAGAGTTTTGCTTACTCAAAATCTTCAATTTTGACCAATTTCAGGCACAGAAATGACTTTAAACACACTTATTGTAGTTGAAAAAGTAATAACTCACATCCAACCGTCATTTAAAGTCAAAAGATTAAATGTTAAAATTTCATCAATATTGACCATTTTTTCAACGTTCAACTGGTCCGGGGTCATCGTTTTTCATCAGAAAATTGATTTTTTGGACTCTACCAAAAATGATTCAAAATGTCATTTGGATCAGGCCTCATGTTGAATAACCACTTTTTAAACCCTCACAGTGACCAAAACTGCCATTTTTACAGAGTTTTGCTTACTCAAAATCTTCAATTTTGACCAATTTCAGGCACAGAAATGACTTTAAACACACTTATTTTAGTTGAAAAAGTAATAACTCACATCCAACCGTCATTTAAAGTCAAAAGATTAAATGTTAAAATTTCATCAATATTGACCATTTTTTCAACGTTCGACTGGTCCGGGGTCATCGTTTTTCATCCGAAAATTGATTTTTTGGACTCTACCAAAAATGATTCAAAATGTCATTTGGATCGGGCCTCATGTTGAATAACCACTTTTTAAACCCTCACAGTGACCAAAATTGCCATTTTTACAGAGTTTTGCTTACTCAAAATCTACAATTTTGACCAATTTCAGGCACAGAAATGACTTTAAACACACTTATTTTAGTTGAAAAAGGAATAACTCACATCCAACCGTCATTTAAAGTGAAAAGATTAAATATTAAAATTTCATCAATATTGACCATTTTTTCAACGTTCGACTGGTCCGGGGTCATCGTTTTTCATCAGAAAATTGATTTTTTGGACTCTACCAAAAATGATTCAAAATGTCATTTGGATCGGGCCTCATGTTGAATAACCACTTTTTAAACCCTCACAGTGACCAAAATTGCCATTTTTACAGAGTTTGCTTACTCAAAATCTTCAATTTTTACCAATTTCAGGCACAGAAATGACTTTAAACACACTTTTTTTAGTTGAAAAAGTAATACCTCACATCCAACCGTCATTTAAAGTCAAAAGATTAAATGTTAAAATTTCATCAATATTGACCATTTTTTCAACGTTCAACTGGTCCGGGGTCATCGTTTTTCATCAGAAAATTGATTTTTTGGACTCTACCAAAAATGATTCAAAATGTCATTTGGATCAGGCCTCATGTTGAATAACCACTTTTTAAACCCTCACAGTGACCAAAACTGCCATTTTTACAGAGTTTTGCTTACTCAAAATCTTCAATTTTGACCAATTTCAGGCACAGAAATGACTTTAAACACACTTATTTTAGTTGAAAAAGTAATAACTCACATCCAACCGTCATTTAAAGTCAAAAGATTAAATGTTAAAATTTCATCAATATTGACCATTTTTTCAACGTTCGACTGGTCCGGGGTCATCGTTTTTCATCCGAAAATTGATTTTTTGGACTCTACCAAAAATGATTCAAAATGTCATTTGGATCGGGCCTCATGTTGAATAACCACTTTTTAAACCCTCACAGTGACCAAAATTGCCATTTTTACAGAGTTTTGCTTACTCAAAATCTACAATTTTGACCAATTTCAGGCACAGAAATGACTTTAAACACACTTATTTTAGTTGAAAAAGGAATAACTCACATCCAACCGTCATTTAAAGTGAAAAGATTAAATATTAAAATTTCATCAATATTGACCATTTTTTCAACGTTCGACTGGTCCGGGGTCATCGTTTTTCATCAGAAAATTGATTTTTTGGACTCTACCAAAAATGATTCAAAATGTCATTTGGATCGGGCCTCATGTTGAATAACCACTTTTTAAACCCTCACAGTGACCAAAATTGCCATTTTTACAGAGTTTGCTTACTCAAAATCTTCAATTTTTACCAATTTCAGGCACAGAAATGACTTTAAACACACTTTTTTTAGTTGAAAAAGTAATACCTCACATCCAACCGTCATTTAAAGTCAAAAGATTAAATGTTAAAATTTCATCAATATTGACCATTTTTTCAACGTTCGACTGGTCCGGGGTCATCGTTTTTCATCAGAAAATTGATTTTTTGGACTCTACCAAAAATGATTCAAAATGTCATTTGGATCGGGCCTCATGTTGAATAACCACTTTTTAAACCCTAACAGTGACCAAAATTGCCATTTTTACAGAGTTTTTGCTTACTCAAAATCTTCAATTTTGACCAATTTCAGGCACAGAAATGACTTTAAACACACTTATTTTAGTTGAAAAAGTAATAACTCACATCCAACCGTCATTTAAAGTCAAAAGATTAAATGTTAAAATTTCATCAATATTGACAATTTTTTCAACGTTCGACTGGTCCGGGGTCATCGTTTTTCATCAGAAAATGGATTTTTTGGACTCTACCAAAAATGATTCAAAATGTCATTTGGATCGGGCCTCATGTTGAATAACCACTTTTTAAACCCTCACAGTGACCAAAATTGCCATTTTTACAGAGTTTTGCTTACTCAAAATCTTCAATTTTGACCAATTTCAGGCACATAAATGACTTTAAACACACTTATTGTAGTTGAAAAAGTAATAACTCACATCCAACCGTCATTTAAAGTCAAAAGATTAAATGTTAAAATTTCATCAATATTGACCATTTTTTCAACGTTCAACTGGTCCGGGGTCATCGTTTTTCATCAGAAAATTGATTTTTTGGACTCTACCAAAAATGATTCAAAATGTCATTTGGATCGGGCCTCATGTTGAATAACCACTTTTTAAACCCTAACAGTGACCAAAATTGCAATTTTTACAGAGTTTTGCTTACTCAAAATCTTCAATTTTGACCAATTTCAGGCACAGAAATGACTTTAAACACACTTATTTTAGTTGAAAAAGTAATAAATCACATCCAACCGTCATTTAAAGTCAAAAGATTAAATGTTAAAATTTCATCAATATTGACCATTTTTTCAACGTTCGACTGGTCCGGGGTCATCGTTTTTCATCAGAAAATTGATTTTTTGGACTCTACCAAAAATGATTCAAAATGTCATTTGGATCGGGCCTCATGTTGAATAACCACTTTTTAAACCCTCACAGTGACCAAAATTGCCATTTTTACAGAGTTTTGCTTACTCAAAATCTTCAATTTTGACCAATTTCAGGCACAGAAATGACTTTAAACACACTTATTTTAGTTGAAAAAGTCATAACTCACATCCAACCGTCATTTAAAGTCAAAAGATTAAATGTTAAACTTTCATCAATATTGACCATTTTTTCAACGTTCGACTGGTCATCGTTTTTCATCAGAAAATTGATTTTTTTGGACTCCACCAAAAATGATTCAAAATGTCATTTGGATCGGGCCTCATGTTGAATAACCACTTTTTAAACCCTCACAGTGACCAAAACTGCCATTTTTACAGAGTTTTGCTTACTCAAAATCTTCAATTTTGACCAATTTCAGGCACAGAAATGACTTTAAACACACTTATTTTAGTTGAAAAAGTAATAACTCACATCCAACCGTCATTTAAAGTCAAAAGATTAAATGTTAAAATTTCATCAATATTGACCATTTTTTCAACGTTCGACTGGTCCGAGGTCATCGTTTTTCATCAGAAAATTGATTTTTTGGACTCTACCAAAAATGATTCAAAATGTCATTTGGATCGGGCCTCATGTTGAATAACCACTTTTTAAACCCTCACAGTGACCAAAATTGCCATTTTTACAGAGTTTTGCTTACTCAAAATGTTCAATTTTTACCAATTTCAGGCACAGAAATGACTTTAAACACACTTATTTTAGTTGAAAAAGTAATAACTCACATCCAACCGTCATTTAAAGTGAAAAGATTAAATATTAAAATTTCATCAATATTGACCATTTTTTCAACGTTCGACTGGTCCGGGGTCATCGTTTTTCATCAGAAAATTGATTTTTTGGACTCTACCAAAAATGATTCAAAATGTCATTTGGATCGGGCCTCATGTTGAATAACCACTTTTTAAACCCTCACAGTGACCAAAATTGCCATTTTTACAGAGTTTGCTTACTCAAAATCTTCAATTTTTACCAATTTCAGGCACAGAAATGACTTTAAACACACTTTTTTTAGTTGAAAAAGTAATACCTCACATCCAACCGTCATTTAAAGTCAAAAGATTAAATGTTAAAATTTCATCAATATTGACCATTTTTTCAACGTTCAACTGGTCCGGGGTCATCGTTTTTCATCAGAAAATTGATTTTTTGGACTCTACCAAAAATGATTCAAAATGTCATTTGGATCAGGCCTCATGTTGAATAACCACTTTTTAAACCCTCACAGTGACCAAAACTGCCATTTTTACAGAGTTTTGCTTACTCAAAATCTTCAATTTTGACCAATTTCAGGCACAGAAATGACTTTAAACACACTTATTTTAGTTGAAAAAGTAATAACTCACATCCAACCGTCATTTAAAGTCAAAAGATTAAATGTTAAAATTTCATCAATATTGACCATTTTTTCAACGTTCGACTGGTCCGGGGTCATCGTTTTTCATCCGAAAATTGATTTTTTGGACTCTACCAAAAATGATTCAAAATGTCATTTGGATCGGGCCTCATGTTGAATAACCACTTTTTAAACCCTCACAGTGACCAAAATTGCCATTTTTACAGAGTTTTGCTTACTCAAAATCTTCAATTTTGACCAATTTCAGGCACAGAAATGACTTTAAACACACTTATTTTAGTTGAAAAAGTCATAACTCACATCCAACCGTCATTTAAAGTCAAAAGATTAAATGTTAAACTTTCATCAATATTGACCATTTTTTCAACGTTCGACTGGTCATCGTTTTTCATCAGAAAATTGATTTTTTTGGACTCCACCAAAAATGATTCAAAATGTCATTTGGATCGGGCCTCATGTTGAATAACCACTTTTTAAACCCTCACAGTGACCAAAACTGCCATTTTTACAGAGTTTTGCTTACTCAAAATCTTCAATTTTGACCAATTTCAGGCACAGAAATGACTTTAAACACACTTATTTTAGTTGAAAAAGTAATAACTCACATCCAACCGTCATTTAAAGTCAAAAGATTAAATGTTAAAATTTCATCAATATTGACCATTTTTTCAACGTTCGACTGGTCCGAGGTCATCGTTTTTCATCAGAAAATTGATTTTTTGGACTCTACCAAAAATGATTCAAAATGTCATTTGGATCGGGCCTCATGTTGAATAACCACTTTTTAAACCCTCACAGTGACCAAAATTGCCATTTTTACAGAGTTTTGCTTACTCAAAATGTTCAATTTTTACCAATTTCAGGCACAGAAATGACTTTAAACACACTTATTTTAGTTGAAAAAGTAATAACTCACATCCAACCGTCATTTAAAGTGAAAAGATTAAATATTAAAATTTCATCAATATTGACCATTTTTTCAACGTTCGACTGGTCCGGGGTCATCGTTTTTCATCAGAAAATTGATTTTTTGGACTCTACCAAAAATGATTCAAAATGTCATTTGGATCGGGCCTCATGTTGAATAACCACTTTTTAAACCCTCACAGTGACCAAAATTGCCATTTTTACAGAGTTTGCTTACTCAAAATCTTCAATTTTTACCAATTTCAGGCACAGAAATGACTTTAAACACACTTTTTTTAGTTGAAAAAGTAATACCTCACATCCAACCGTCATTTAAAGTCAAAAGATTAAATGTTAAAATTTCATCAATATTGACCATTTTTTCAACGTTCAACTGGTCCGGGGTCATCGTTTTTCATCAGAAAATTGATTTTTTGGACTCTACCAAAAATGATTCAAAATGTCATTTGGATCGGGCCTCATGTTGAATAACCACTTTTTAAACCCTCACAGTGACCAAAACTGCCATTTTTACAGAGTTTTGCTTACTCAAAATCTTCAATTTTGACCAATTTCAGGCACAGAAATGACTTTAAACACACTTATTGTAGTTGAAAAAATTAATAACTCACATCCAACCATCATTTAAAGTCAAAAGATTAAATATTAAAATTTCATCAATATTGACCATTTTTTCAACGTTCGACTGGTCCGGGGTCATCGTTTTTCATCAGAAAATTGATTTTTTGGACTCTACCAAAAATGATTCAAAATGTCATTTGGATCGGGCCTCATGTTGAATAACCACTTTTTAAACCCTCACAGTGACCAAAACTGCCATTTTTACAGAGTTTTGCTTACTCAAAATCTTCAATTTTGACCAATTTCAGGCACAGAAATGACTTTAAACACACTTATTTTAGTTGAAAAAGTAATAACTCACATCCAACCGTCATTTAAAGTCAAAAGATTAAATGTTAAAATTTCATCAATATTGACCATTTTTTCAACGTTCGACTGGTCCGGGGTCATCGTTTTTCATCAGAAAATTGATTTTTTGGACTCTACCAAAAATGATTCAAAATGTCATTTGGATCGGGCCTCATGTTGAATAACCACTTTTTAAACCCTCACAGTGACCAAAACTGCCATTTTTACAGAGTTTTGCTTACTCAAAATCTTCAATTTTGACCAATTTCAGGCACAGAAATGACTTTAAACACACTTATTTTAGTTGAAAAAGTAATAACTCACATCCAACCGTCATTTAAAGTCAAAAGATTAAATGTTAAAATTTCATCAATATTGACCATTTTTTCAACGTTCAACTGGTCCGGGGTCATCGTTTTTCATCAGAAAATTGATTTTTTGGACTCTACCAAAAATGATTCAAAATGTCATTTGGATCGGGCCTCATGTTGAATAACCACTTTTTAAACCCTAACAGTGACCAAAATTGCCATTTTTACAGAGTTTTGCTTACTCAAAATCTTCAATTTTGACCAATTTCAGGCACAGAAATGACTTTAAACACACTTATTTTAGTTGAAAAAGTAATAACTCACATCCAACCGTCATTTAAAGTCAAAAGATTAAATGTTAAAATTTCATCAATATTGACCATTTTTTCAACGTTCGACTGGTCCGGGGTCATCGTTTTTCATCAGAAAATTGATTTTTTGGACTCTACCAAAAATGATTCAAAATGTCATTTGGATCGGGCCTCATGTTGAATAACCACTTTTTAAACCCTCACAGTGACCAAAATTGCCATTTTTACAGAGTTTTGCTTACTCAAAATCTTCAATTTTGACCAATTTCAGGCACAGAAATGACTTTAAACACACTTATTTTAGTTGAAAAAGTCATAACTCACATCCAACCGTCATTTAAAGTCAAAAGATTAAATGTTAAACTTTCATCAATATTGACCATTTTTTAAACGTTCGACTGATCCGGGGTCATCGTTTTTCATCAGAAAATTGATTTTTTGGACTCTAACAAAAATGATTCAAAATGTCATTTGGATCGGGCCTCATGTTGAATAACCACTTTTTAAACCCTCACAGTGACCAAAATTGCCATTTTTACAGAGTTTTGCTTACTCAAAATCTTCAATTTTGACCAATTTCAGGCACAGAAATGACTTTAAACACACTTATTGTAGTTGAAAAAGTAATAACTCACATCCAACCGTCATTTAAAGTCAAAAGATTAAATGTTAAAATTTCATCAATATTGACCATTTTTCAACGTTCGACTGGTCCGGGGTAATCGTTTTTCATCAGAAAATGGATTTTTTGGACTCTACCAAAAATGATTCAAAATGTCATTTGGATCGGGCCTCATGTTGAATAACCACTTTTTAAACCCTAACAGTGACCAAAATTGCCATTTTTACAGAGTTTTTGCTTACTCAAAATCTTCAATTTTGACCAATTTCAGGCACAGAAATGACTTTAAACACACTTATTTTAGTTGAAAAAGTAATAACTCACATCCAACCGTCATTTAAAGTCAAAAGATTAAATGTTAAAATTTCATCAATATTGACAATTTTTTCAACGTTCGACTGGTCCGGGGTCATCGTTTTTCATCAGAAAATGGATTTTTTGGACTCTACCAAATATGATTCAAAATGTCATTTGGATCGGGCCTCATGTTGAATAACCACTTTTTAAACCCTCACAGTGACCAAAATTGCCATTTTTACAGAGTTTTGCTTACTCAAAATCTTCAATTTTGACCAATTTCAGGCACAGAAATGACTTTAAACACACTTATTGTAGTTGAAAAAGTAATAACTCACATCCAACCGTCATTTAAAGTCAAAAGATTAAATGTTAAAATTTCATCAATATTGACCAATTTTTTCAACGTTCAACTGGTCCGGGGTCATCGTTTTTCATCAGAAAATTAATTTTTTGGACTCTACCAAAAATGATTCAAAATGTCATTTGGATCGGGCCTCATGTTGAATAACCACTTTTTAAACCCTAACAGTGACCAAAATTGCCATTTTTACAGAGTTTTGCTTACTCAAAATCTTCAATTTTGACCAATTTCAGGCACAGAAATGACTTTAAACACACTTATTTTAGTTGAAAAAGTCATAACTCACATCCAACCGTCATTTAAAGTCAAAAGATTAAATGTTAAACTTTCATCAATATTGACCATTTTTTAAACGTTCGACTGATCCGGGGTCATCGTTTTTCATCAGAAAATTGATTTTTTGGACTCTACCAAAAATGATTCAAAATGTCATTTGGATCGGGCCTCATGTTGAATAACCACTTTTTAAACCCTAACAGTGACCAAAATTGCCATTTTTACAGAGTTTTGCTTACTCAAAATCTTCAATTTTGACCAATTTCAGGCACAGAAATGACTTTAAACACACTTATTGTAGTTGAAAAAGTAATAACTCACATCCAACCGTCATTTAAAGTCAAAAGATTAAATGTTAAAATTTCATCAATATTGACCATTTTTTCAACGTTCAACTGGTCCGGGGTCATCGTTTTTCATCAGAAAATTGATTTTTTGGACTCTACCAAAAATGATTCAAAATGTCATTTGGATCAGGCCTCATGTTGAATAACCACTTTTTAAACCCTCACAGTGACCAAAACTGCCATTTTTACAGAGTTTTGCTTACTCAAAATCTTCAATTTTGACCAATTTCAGGCACAGAAATGACTTTAAACACACTTATTTTAGTTGAAAAAGTAATAACTCACATCCAACCGTCATTTAAAGTCAAAAGATTAAATGTTAAAATTTCATCAATATTGACCATTTTTTCAACGTTCGACTGGTCCGGGGTCATCGTTTTTCATCAGAAAATTGATTTTTTGGACTCTACCAAAAATGATTCAAAATGTCATTTGGATCGGGCCTCATGTTGAATAACCACTTTTTAAACCCTCACAGTGACCAAAATTGCCATTTTTACAGAGTTTGCTTACTCAAAATCTTCAATTTTTACCAATTTCAGGCACAGAAATGACTTTAAACACACTTTTTTTAGTTGAAAAAGTAATACCTCACATCCAACCGTCATTTAAAGTCAAAAGATTAAATGTTAAAATTTCATCAATATTGACCATTTTTTCAACGTTCGACTGGTCCGGGGTAATCGTTTTTCATCAGAAAATGGATTTTTTGGACTCTACCAAAAATGATTCAAAATGTCATTTGGATCGGGCCTCATGTTGAATAACCACTTTTTAAACCCTAACAGTGACCAAAATTGCCATTTTTACAGAGTTTTGCTTACTCAAAATCTTCAATTTTGACCAATTTCAGGCACAGAAATGACTTTAAACACACTTATTGTAGTTGAAAAAGTAATAACTCACATCCAACCGTCATTTAAAGTCAAAAGATTAAATGTTAAAATTTCATCAATATTGACCATTTTTTCAACGTTCGACTGGTCCGGGGTCATCGTTTTTCATCAGAAAATTAATTTTTTGGACTCTACCAAAAATGATTCAAAATGTCATTTGGATCGGGCCTCATGTTGAATAACCACTTTTTAAACCCTAA
This sequence comes from Lissotriton vulgaris, assembly GCF_964263255.1. Taxonomy (NCBI): domain Eukaryota; kingdom Metazoa; phylum Chordata; class Amphibia; order Caudata; family Salamandridae; genus Lissotriton; species Lissotriton vulgaris. The sequence continues at coordinate 35,037 of NW_028243455.1, read as the reverse complement.
CAGTGACCAAAATTGCCATTTTTACAGAGTTTTGCTTACTCAAAATCTTCAATTTTGACCAATTTCAGGCACAGAAATGACTTTAAACACACTTATTGTAGTTGAAAAAGTAATAACTCACATCCAACCGTCATTTAAAGTCAAAAGATTAAATGTTAAAATTTCATCAATATTGACCATTTTTTCAACGTTCAACTGGTCCGGGGTCATCGTTTTTCATCAGAAAATTGATTTTTTGGACTCTACCAAAAATGATTCAAAATGTCATTTGGATCAGGCCTCATGTTGAATAACCACTTTTTAAACCCTCACAGTGACCAAAACTGCCATTTTTACAGAGTTTTGCTTACTCAAAATCTTCAATTTTGACCAATTTCAGGCACAGAAATGACTTTAAACACACTTATTTTAGTTGAAAAAGTAATAACTCACATCCAACCGTCATTTAAAGTCAAAAGATTAAATGTTAAAATTTCATCAATATTGACCATTTTTTCAACGTTCGACTGGTCCGGGGTCATCGTTTTTCATCCGAAAATTGATTTTTTGGACTCTACCAAAAATGATTCAAAATGTCATTTGGATCGGGCCTCATGTTGAATAACCACTTTTTAAACCCTCACAGTGACCAAAATTGCCATTTTTACAGAGTTTTGCTTACTCAAAATCTACAATTTTGACCAATTTCAGGCACAGAAATGACTTTAAACACACTTATTTTAGTTGAAAAAGGAATAACTCACATCCAACCGTCATTTAAAGTGAAAAGATTAAATATTAAAATTTCATCAATATTGACCATTTTTTCAACGTTCGACTGGTCCGGGGTCATCGTTTTTCATCAGAAAATTGATTTTTTGGACTCTACCAAAAATGATTCAAAATGTCATTTGGATCGGGCCTCATGTTGAATAACCACTTTTTAAACCCTCACAGTGACCAAAATTGCCATTTTTACAGAGTTTGCTTACTCAAAATCTTCAATTTTTACCAATTTCAGGCACAGAAATGACTTTAAACACACTTTTTTTAGTTGAAAAAGTAATACCTCACATCCAACCGTCATTTAAAGTCAAAAGATTAAATGTTAAAATTTCATCAATATTGACCATTTTTTCAACGTTCGACTGGTCCGGGGTCATCGTTTTTCATCAGAAAATTGATTTTTTGGACTCTACCAAAAATGATTCAAAATGTCATTTGGATCGGGCCTCATGTTGAATAACCACTTTTTAAACCCTAACAGTGACCAAAATTGCCATTTTTACAGAGTTTTTGCTTACTCAAAATCTTCAATTTTGACCAATTTCAGGCACAGAAATGACTTTAAACACACTTATTTTAGTTGAAAAAGTAATAACTCACATCCAACCGTCATTTAAAGTCAAAAGATTAAATGTTAAAATTTCATCAATATTGACAATTTTTTCAACGTTCGACTGGTCCGGGGTCATCGTTTTTCATCAGAAAATGGATTTTTTGGACTCTACCAAAAATGATTCAAAATGTCATTTGGATCGGGCCTCATGTTGAATAACCACTTTTTAAACCCTCACAGTGACCAAAATTGCCATTTTTACAGAGTTTTGCTTACTCAAAATCTTCAATTTTGACCAATTTCAGGCACATAAATGACTTTAAACACACTTATTGTAGTTGAAAAAGTAATAACTCACATCCAACCGTCATTTAAAGTCAAAAGATTAAATGTTAAAATTTCATCAATATTGACCATTTTTTCAACGTTCAACTGGTCCGGGGTCATCGTTTTTCATCAGAAAATTGATTTTTTGGACTCTACCAAAAATGATTCAAAATGTCATTTGGATCGGGCCTCATGTTGAATAACCACTTTTTAAACCCTAACAGTGACCAAAATTGCAATTTTTACAGAGTTTTGCTTACTCAAAATCTTCAATTTTGACCAATTTCAGGCACAGAAATGACTTTAAACACACTTATTTTAGTTGAAAAAGTAATAAATCACATCCAACCGTCATTTAAAGTCAAAAGATTAAATGTTAAAATTTCATCAATATTGACCATTTTTTCAACGTTCGACTGGTCCGGGGTCATCGTTTTTCATCAGAAAATTGATTTTTTGGACTCTACCAAAAATGATTCAAAATGTCATTTGGATCGGGCCTCATGTTGAATAACCACTTTTTAAACCCTCACAGTGACCAAAATTGCCATTTTTACAGAGTTTTGCTTACTCAAAATCTTCAATTTTGACCAATTTCAGGCACAGAAATGACTTTAAACACACTTATTTTAGTTGAAAAAGTCATAACTCACATCCAACCGTCATTTAAAGTCAAAAGATTAAATGTTAAACTTTCATCAATATTGACCATTTTTTCAACGTTCGACTGGTCATCGTTTTTCATCAGAAAATTGATTTTTTTGGACTCCACCAAAAATGATTCAAAATGTCATTTGGATCGGGCCTCATGTTGAATAACCACTTTTTAAACCCTCACAGTGACCAAAACTGCCATTTTTACAGAGTTTTGCTTACTCAAAATCTTCAATTTTGACCAATTTCAGGCACAGAAATGACTTTAAACACACTTATTTTAGTTGAAAAAGTAATAACTCACATCCAACCGTCATTTAAAGTCAAAAGATTAAATGTTAAAATTTCATCAATATTGACCATTTTTTCAACGTTCGACTGGTCCGAGGTCATCGTTTTTCATCAGAAAATTGATTTTTTGGACTCTACCAAAAATGATTCAAAATGTCATTTGGATCGGGCCTCATGTTGAATAACCACTTTTTAAACCCTCACAGTGACCAAAATTGCCATTTTTACAGAGTTTTGCTTACTCAAAATGTTCAATTTTTACCAATTTCAGGCACAGAAATGACTTTAAACACACTTATTTTAGTTGAAAAAGTAATAACTCACATCCAACCGTCATTTAAAGTGAAAAGATTAAATTTTAAAATTTCATCAATATTGACCATTTTTTCAACGTTCGACTGGTCCGGGGTCATCGTTTTTCATCAGAAAATTGATTTTTTGGACTCTACCAAAAATGATTCAAAATGTCATTTGGATCGGGCCTCATGTTGAATAACCACTTTTTAAACCCTCACAGTGACCAAAATTGCCATTTTTACAGAGTTTGCTTACTCAAAATCTTCAATTTTTACCAATTTCAGGCACAGAAATGACTTTAAACACACTTTTTTTAGTTGAAAAAGTAATACCTCACATCCAACCGTCATTTAAAGTCAAAAGATTAAATGTTAAAATTTCATCAATATTGACCATTTTTTCAACGTTCGACTGGTCCGAGGTCATCGTTTTTCGTCAGAAAATTGATTTTTTGGACTCTACCAAAAATGATTCAAAATGTCATTTGGATCGGGCCTCATGTTGAATAACCACTTTTTAAACCCTCACAGTGACCAAAATTGCCATTTTTACAGAGTTTTGCTTACTCAAAATGTTCAATTTTGACCAATTTCAGGCACAGAAATGACTTTAAACACACTTATTTTAGTTGAAAAAGTAATAACTCACATCCAACCGTCATTTAAAGTGAAAAGATTAAATTTTAAAATTTTATCAATATTGACCATTTTTTCAACGTTCGACTGGTCCGGGGTCATCGTTTTTCATCAGAAAATTGATTTTTTGGACTCTACCAAAAATGATTCAAAATGTCATTTGGATCGGGCCTCATGTTGAATAACCACTTTTTAAACCCTCACAGTGACCAAAATTGCCATTTTTACAGAGTTTTGCTTACTCAAAATCTTCAATTTTGACCAATTTCAGGCACAGAAATGACTTTAAACACATTTATTGTAGTTGAAAAAGTAATAACTCACATCCAACCGTCATTTAAAGTCAAAAGATTAAATGTTAAAATTTCATCAATATTGACCATTTTTTCAACGTTCGACTGGTCCGGGGTAATCGTTTTTCATCAGAAAATGGATTTTTTGGACTCTACCAAAAATGATTCAAAATGTCATTTGGATCGGGCCTCATGTTGAATAACCACTTTTTAAACCCTAACAGTGACCAAAATTGCCATTTTTACAGAGTTTTTGCTTACTCAAAATCTTCAATTTTGACCAATTTCAGGCACAGAAATGACTTTAAACACACTTATTTTAGTTGAAAAAGTAATAACTCACATCCAACCGTCATTTAAAGTCAAAAGATTAAATGTTAAAATTTCATCAATATTGACCATTTTTTCAACGTTCAACTGGTCCGGGGTCATCGTTTTTCATCAGAAAATTAATTTTTTGGACTCTACCAAAAATGATTCAAAATGTCATTTGGATCGGGCCTCATGTTGAATAACCACTTTTTAAACCCTAACAGTGACCAAAATTGCCATTTTTACAGAGTTTTGCTTACTCAAAATCTTCAATTTTGACCAATTTCAGGCACAGAAATGACTTTAAACACACTTATTTTAGTTGAAAAAGTCATAACTCACATCCAACCGTCATTTAAAGTCAAAAGATTAAATGTTAAACTTTCATCAATATTGACCATTTTTTAAACGTTCGACTGATCCGGGGTCATCGTTTTTCATCAGAAAATTGATTTTTTGGACTCTACCAAAAATGATTCAAAATGTCATTTGGATCGGGCCTCATGTTGAATAACCACTTTTTAAACCCTAACAGTGACCAAAATTGCCATTTTTACAGAGTTTTGCTTACTCAAAATCTTCAATTTTGACCAATTTCAGGCACAGAAATGACTTTAAACACACTTATTGTAGTTGAAAAAGTAATAACTCACATCCAACCGTCATTTAAAGTCAAAAGATTAAATGTTAAAATTTCATCAATATTGACCATTTTTTCAACGTTCAACTGGTCCGGGGTCATCGTTTTTCATCAGAAAATTGATTTTTTGGACTCTACCAAAAATGATTCAAAATGTCATTTGGATCAGGCCTCATGTTGAATAACCACTTTTTAAACCCTCACAGTGACCAAAACTGCCATTTTTACAGAGTTTTGCTTACTCAAAATCTTCAATTTTGACCAATTTCAGGCACAGAAATGACTTTAAACACACTTATTTTAGTTGAAAAAGTAATAACTCACATCCAACCGTCATTTAAAGTCAAAAGATTAAATGTTAAAATTTCATCAATATTGACCATTTTTTCAACGTTCGACTGGTCCGGGGTCATCGTTTTTCATCAGAAAATTGATTTTTTGGACTCTACCAAAAATGATTCAAAATGTCATTTGGATCGGGCCTCATGTTGAATAACCACTTTTTAAACCCTCACAGTGACCAAAATTGCCATTTTTACAGAGTTTTGCTTACTCAAAATCTACAATTTTGACCAATTTCAGGCACAGAAATGACTTTAAACACACTTATTTTAGTTGAAAAAGGAATAACTCACATCCAACCGTCATTTAAAGTGAAAAGATTAAATATTAAAATTTCATCAATATTGACCATTTTTTCAACGTTCGACTGGTCCGGGGTCATCGTTTTTCATCAGAAAATTGATTTTTTGGACTCTACCAAAAATGATTCAAAATGTCATTTGGATCGGGCCTCATGTTGAATAACCACTTTTTAAACCCTCACAGTGACCAAAATTGCCATTTTTACAGAGTTTGCTTACTCAAAATCTTCAATTTTTACCAATTTCAGGCACAGAAATGACTTTAAACACACTTTTTTTAGTTGAAAAAGTAATACCTCACATCCAACCGTCATTTAAAGTCAAAAGATTAAATGTTAAAATTTCATCAATATTGACCATTTTTTCAACGTTCGACTGGTCCGGGGTAATCGTTTTTCATCAGAAAATGGATTTTTTGGACTCTACCAAAAATGATTCAAAATGTCATTTGGATCGGGCCTCATGTTGAATAACCACTTTTTAAACCCTAACAGTGACCAAAATTGCCATTTTTACAGAGTTTTGCTTACTCAAAATCTTCAATTTTGACCAATTTCAGGCACAGAAATGACTTTAAACACACTTATTGTAGTTGAAAAAGTAATAACTCACATCCAACCGTCATTTAAAGTCAAAAGATTAAATGTTAAAATTTCATCAATATTGACCATTTTTTCAACGTTCAACTGGTCCGGGGTCATCGTTTTTCATCAGAAAATTAATTTTTTGGACTCTACCAAAAATGATTCAAAATGTCATTTGGATCGGGCCTCATGTTGAATAACCACTTTTTAAACCCTAACAGTGACCAAAATTGCCATTTTTACAGAGTTTTGCTTACTCAAAATCTTCAATTTTGACCAATTTCAGGCACAGAAATGACTTTAAACACACTTATTGTAGTTGAAAAAGTAATAACTCACATCCAACCGTCATTTAAAGTCAAAAGATTAAATGTTAAAATTTCATCAATATTGACCATTTTTTCAACGTTCAACTGGTCCGGGGTCATCGTTTTTCATCAGAAAATTGATTTTTTGGACTCTACCAAAAATGATTCAAAATGTCATTTGGATCAGGCCTCATGTTGAATAACCACTTTTTAAACCCTCACAGTGACCAAAACTGCCATTTTTACAGAGTTTTGCTTACTCAAAATCTTCAATTTTGACCAATTTCAGGCACAGAAATGACTTTAAACACACTTATTTTAGTTGAAAAAGTAATAACTCACATCCAACCGTCATTTAAAGTCAAAAGATTAAATGTTAAAATTTCATCAATATTGACCATTTTTTCAACGTTCGACTGGTCCGGGGTCATCGTTTTTCATCCGAAAATTGATTTTTTGGACTCTACCAAAAATGATTCAAAATGTCATTTGGATCGGGCCTCATGTTGAATAACCACTTTTTAAACCCTCACAGTGACCAAAATTGCCATTTTTACAGAGTTTTGCTTACTCAAAATCTACAATTTTGACCAATTTCAGGCACAGAAATGACTTTAAACACACTTATTTTAGTTGAAAAAGGAATAACTCACATCCAACCGTCATTTAAAGTGAAAAGATTAAATATTAAAATTTCATCAATATTGACCATTTTTTCAACGTTCGACTGGTCCGGGGTCATCGTTTTTCATCAGAAAATTGATTTTTTGGACTCTACCAAAAATGATTCAAAATGTCATTTGGATCGGGCCTCATGTTGAATAACCACTTTTTAAACCCTCACAGTGACCAAAATTGCCATTTTTACAGAGTTTGCTTACTCAAAATCTTCAATTTTTACCAATTTCAGGCACAGAAATGACTTTAAACACACTTTTTTTAGTTGAAAAAGTAATACCTCACATCCAACCGTCATTTAAAGTCAAAAGATTAAATGTTAAAATTTCATCAATATTGACCATTTTTTCAACGTTCAACTGGTCCGGGGTCATCGTTTTTCATCAGAAAATTGATTTTTTGGACTCTACCAAAAATGATTCAAAATGTCATTTGGATCAGGCCTCATGTTGAATAACCACTTTTTAAACCCTCACAGTGACCAAAACTGCCATTTTTACAGAGTTTTGCTTACTCAAAATCTTCAATTTTGACCAATTTCAGGCACAGAAATGACTTTAAACACACTTATTTTAGTTGAAAAAGTAATAACTCACATCCAACCGTCATTTAAAGTCAAAAGATTAAATGTTAAAATTTCATCAATATTGACCATTTTTTCAACGTTCGACTGGTCCGGGGTCATCGTTTTTCATCCGAAAATTGATTTTTTGGACTCTACCAAAAATGATTCAAAATGTCATTTGGATCGGGCCTCATGTTGAATAACCACTTTTTAAACCCTCACAGTGACCAAAATTGCCATTTTTACAGAGTTTTGCTTACTCAAAATCTACAATTTTGACCAATTTCAGGCACAGAAATGACTTTAAACACACTTATTTTAGTTGAAAAAGGAATAACTCACATCCAACCGTCATTTAAAGTGAAAAGATTAAATATTAAAATTTCATCAATATTGACCATTTTTTCAACGTTCGACTGGTCCGGGGTCATCGTTTTTCATCAGAAAATTGATTTTTTGGACTCTACCAAAAATGATTCAAAATGTCATTTGGATCGGGCCTCATGTTGAATAACCACTTTTTAAACCCTCACAGTGACCAAAATTGCCATTTTTACAGAGTTTGCTTACTCAAAATCTTCAATTTTTACCAATTTCAGGCACAGAAATGACTTTAAACACACTTTTTTTAGTTGAAAAAGTAATACCTCACATCCAACCGTCATTTAAAGTCAAAAGATTAAATGTTAAAATTTCATCAATATTGACCATTTTTTCAACGTTCGACTGGTCCGGGGTCATCGTTTTTCATCAGAAAATTGATTTTTTGGACTCTACCAAAAATGATTCAAAATGTCATTTGGATCGGGCCTCATGTTGAATAACCACTTTTTAAACCCTAACAGTGACCAAAATTGCCATTTTTACAGAGTTTTTGCTTACTCAAAATCTTCAATTTTGACCAATTTCAGGCACAGAAATGACTTTAAACACACTTATTTTAGTTGAAAAAGTAATAACTCACATCCAACCGTCATTTAAAGTCAAAAGATTAAATGTTAAAATTTCATCAATATTGACAATTTTTTCAACGTTCGACTGGTCCGGGGTCATCGTTTTTCATCAGAAAATGGATTTTTTGGACTCTACCAAAAATGATTCAAAATGTCATTTGGATCGGGCCTCATGTTGAATAACCACTTTTTAAACCCTCACAGTGACCAAAATTGCCATTTTTACAGAGTTTTGCTTACTCAAAATCTTCAATTTTGACCAATTTCAGGCACATAAATGACTTTAAACACACTTATTGTAGTTGAAAAAGTAATAACTCACATCCAACCGTCATTTAAAGTCAAAAGATTAAATGTTAAAATTTCATCAATATTGACCTTTTTTTCAACGTTCAACTGGTCCGGGGTCATCGTTTTTCATCAGAAAATTGATTTTTTGGACTCTACCAAAAATGATTCAAAATGTCATTTGGATCGGGCCTCATGTTGAATAACCACTTTTTAAACCCTAACAGTGACCAAAATTGCAATTTTTACAGAGTTTTGCTTACTCAAAATCTTCAATTTTGACCAATTTCAGGCACAGAAATGACTTTAAACACACTTATTTTAGTTGAAAAAGTAATAAATCACATCCAACCGTCATTTAAAGTCAAAAGATTAAATGTTAAAATTTCATCAATATTGACCATTTTTTCAACGTTCGACTGGTCCGGGGTCATCGTTTTTCATCAGAAAATTGATTTTTTGGACTCTACCAAAAATGATTCAAAATGTCATTTGGATCGGGCCTCATGTTGAATAACCACTTTTTAAACCCTCACAGTGACCAAAATTGCCATTTTTACAGAGTTTTGCTTACTCAAAATCTTCAATTTTGACCAATTTCAGGCACAGAAATGACTTTAAACACACTTATTTTAGTTGAAAAAGTCATAACTCACATCCAACCGTCATTTAAAGTCAAAAGATTAAATGTTAAACTTTCATCAATATTGACCATTTTTTCAACGTTCGACTGGTCATCGTTTTTCATCAGAAAATTGATTTTTTTGGACTCCACCAAAAATGATTCAAAATGTCATTTGGATCGGGCCTCATGTTGAATAACCACTTTTTAAACCCTCACAGTGACCAAAACTGCCATTTTTACAGAGTTTTGCTTACTCAAAATCTTCAATTTTGACCAATTTCAGGCACAGAAATGACTTTAAACACACTTATTTTAGTTGAAAAAGTAATAACTCACATCCAACCGTCATTTAAAGTCAAAAGATTAAATGTTAAAATTTCATCAATATTGACCATTTTTTCAACGTTCGACTGGTCCGAGGTCATCGTTTTTCATCAGAAAATTGATTTTTTGGACTCTACCAAAAATGATTCAAAATGTCATTTGGATCGGGCCTCATGTTGAATAACCACTTTTTAAACCCTCACAGTGACCAAAATTGCCATTTTTACAGAGTTTTGCTTACTCAAAATGTTCAATTTTTACCAATTTCAGGCACAGAAATGACTTTAAACACACTTATTTTAGTTGAAAAAGTAATAACTCACATCCAACCGTCATTTAAAGTGAAAAGATTAAATATTAAAATTTCATCAATATTGACCATTTTTTCAACGTTCGACTGGTCCGGGGTCATCGTTTTTCATCAGAAAATTGATTTTTTGGACTCTACCAAAAATGATTCAAAATGTCATTTGGATCGGGCCTCATGTTGAATAACCACTTTTTAAACCCTCACAGTGACCAAAATTGCCATTTTTACAGAGTTTGCTTACTCAAAATCTTCAATTTTTACCAATTTCAGGCACAGAAATGACTTTAAACACACTTTTTTTAGTTGAAAAAGTAATACCTCACATCCAACCGTCATTTAAAGTCAAAAGATTAAATGTTAAAATTTCATCAATATTGACCATTTTTTCAACGTTCAACTGGTCCGGGGTCATCGTTTTTCATCAGAAAATTGATTTTTTGGACTCTACCAAAAATGATTCAAAATGTCATTTGGATCAGGCCTCATGTTGAATAACCACTTTTTAAACCCTCACAGTGACCAAAACTGCCATTTTTACAGAGTTTTGCTTACTCAAAATCTTCAATTTTGACCAATTTCAGGCACAGAAATGACTTTAAACACACTTATTTTAGTTGAAAAAGTAATAACTCACATCCAACCGTCATTTAAAGTCAAAAGATTAAATGTTAAAATTTCATCAATATTGACCATTTTTTCAACGTTCGACTGGTCCGGGGTCATCGTTTTTCATCCGAAAATTGATTTTTTGGACTCTACCAAAAATGATTCAAAATGTCATTTGGATCGGGCCTCATGTTGAATAACCACTTTTTAAACCCTCACAGTGACCAAAATTGCCATTTTTACAGAGTTTTGCTTACTCAAAATCTTCAATTTTGACCAATTTCAGGCACAGAAATGACTTTAAACACACTTATTTTAGTTGAAAAAGTCATAACTCACATCCAACCGTCATTTAAAGTCAAAAGATTAAATGTTAAACTTTCATCAATATTGACCATTTTTTCAACGTTCGACTGGTCATCGTTTTTCATCAGAAAATTGATTTTTTTGGACTCCACCAAAAATGATTCAAAATGTCATTTGGATCGGGCCTCATGTTGAATAACCACTTTTTAAACCCTCACAGTGACCAAAACTGCCATTTTTACAGAGTTTTGCTTACTCAAAATCTTCAATTTTGACCAATTTCAGGCACAGAAATGACTTTAAACACACTTATTTTAGTTGAAAAAGTAATAACTCACATCCAACCGTCATTTAAAGTCAAAAGATTAAATGTTAAAATTTCATCAATATTGACCATTTTTTCAACGTTCGACTGGTCCGAGGTCATCGTTTTTCATCAGAAAATTGATTTTTTGGACTCTACCAAAAATGATTCAAAATGTCATTTGGATCGGGCCTCATGTTGAATAACCACTTTTTAAACCCTCACAGTGACCAAAATTGCCATTTTTACAGAGTTTTGCTTACTCAAAATGTTCAATTTTTACCAATTTCAGGCACAGAAATGACTTTAAACACACTTATTTTAGTTGAAAAAGTAATAACTCACATCCAACCGTCATTTAAAGTGAAAAGATTAAATATTAAAATTTCATCAATATTGACCATTTTTTCAACGTTCGACTGGTCCGGGGTCATCGTTTTTCATCAGAAAATTGATTTTTTGGACTCTACCAAAAATGATTCAAAATGTCATTTGGATCGGGCCTCATGTTGAATAACCACTTTTTAAACCCTCACAGTGACCAAAATTGCCATTTTTACAGAGTTTGCTTACTCAAAATCTTCAATTTTTACCAATTTCAGGCACAGAAATGACTTTAAACACACTTTTTTTAGTTGAAAAAGTAATACCTCACATCCAACCGTCATTTAAAGTCAAAAGATTAAATGTTAAAATTTCATCAATATTGACCATTTTTTCAACGTTCAACTGGTCCGGGGTCATCGTTTTTCATCAGAAAATTGATTTTTTGGACTCTACCAAAAATGATTCAAAATGTCATTTGGATCAGGCCTCATGTTGAATAACCACTTTTTAAACCCTCACAGTGACCAAAACTGCCATTTTTACAGAGTTTTGCTTACTCAAAATCTTCAATTTTGACCAATTTCAGGCACAGAAATGACTTTAAACACACTTATTTTAGTTGAAAAAGTAATAACTCACATCCAACCGTCATTTAAAGTCAAAAGATTAAATGTTAAAATTTCATCAATATTGACCATTTTTTCAACGTTCGACTGGTCCGGGGTCATCGTTTTTCATCCGAAAATTGATTTTTTGGACTCTACCAAAAATGATTCAAAATGTCATTTGGATCGGGCCTCATGTTGAATAACCACTTTTTAAACCCTCACAGTGACCAAAACTGCCATTTTTACAGAGTTTTGCTTACTCAAAATCTTCAATTTTGACCAATTTCAGGCACAGAAATGACTTTAAACACACTTATTGTAGTTGAAAAAATTAATAACTCACATCCAACCATCATTTAAAGTCAAAAGATTAAATATTAAAATTTCATCAATATTGACCATTTTTTCAACGTTCGACTGGTCCGGGGTCATCGTTTTTCATCAGAAAATTGATTTTTTGGACTCTACCAAAAATGATTCAAAATGTCATTTGGATCGGGCCTCATGTTGAATAACCACTTTTTAAACCCTCACAGTGACCAAAACTGCCATTTTTACAGAGTTTTGCTTACTCAAAATCTTCAATTTTGACCAATTTCAGGCACAGAAATGACTTTAAACACACTTATTTTAGTTGAAAAAGTAATAACTCACATCCAACCGTCATTTAAAGTCAAAAGATTAAATGTTAAAATTTCATCAATATTGACCATTTTTTCAACGTTCGACTGGTCCGGGGTCATCGTTTTTCATCAGAAAATTGATTTTTTGGACTCTACCAAAAATGATTCAAAATGTCATTTGGATCGGGCCTCATGTTGAATAACCACTTTTTAAACCCTCACAGTGACCAAAACTGCCATTTTTACAGAGTTTTGCTTACTCAAAATCTTCAATTTTGACCAATTTCAGGCACAGAAATGACTTTAAACACACTTATTTTAGTTGAAAAAGTAATAACTCACATCCAACCGTCATTTAAAGTCAAAAGATTAAATGTTAAAATTTCATCAATATTGACCATTTTTTCAACGTTCAACTGGTCCGGGGTCATCGTTTTTCATCAGAAAATTGATTTTTTGGACTCTACCAAAAATGATTCAAAATGTCATTTGGATCGGGCCTCATGTTGAATAACCACTTTTTAAACCCTAACAGTGACCAAAATTGCCATTTTTACAGAGTTTTGCTTACTCAAAATCTTCAATTTTGACCAATTTCAGGCACAGAAATGACTTTAAACACACTTATTTTAGTTGAAAAAGTAATAACTCACATCCAACCGTCATTTAAAGTCAAAAGATTAAATGTTAAAATTTCATCAATATTGACCATTTTTTCAACGTTCGACTGGTCCGGGGTCATCGTTTTTCATCAGAAAATTGATTTTTTGGACTCTACCAAAAATGATTCAAAATGTCATTTGGATCGGGCCTCATGTTGAATAACCACTTTTTAAACCCTCACAGTGACCAAAATTGCCATTTTTACAGAGTTTTGCTTACTCAAAATCTTCAATTTTGACCAATTTCAGGCACAGAAATGACTTTAAACACACTTATTTTAGTTGAAAAAGTCATAACTCACATCCAACCGTCATTTAAAGTCAAAAGATTAAATGTTAAACTTTCATCAATATTGACCATTTTTTAAACGTTCGACTGATCCGGGGTCATCGTTTTTCATCAGAAAATTGATTTTTTGGACTCTAACAAAAATGATTCAAAATGTCATTTGGATCGGGCCTCATGTTGAATAACCACTTTTTAAACCCTCACAGTGACCAAAATTGCCATTTTTACAGAGTTTTGCTTACTCAAAATCTTCAATTTTGACCAATTTCAGGCACAGAAATGACTTTAAACACACTTATTGTAGTTGAAAAAGTAATAACTCACATCCAACCGTCATTTAAAGTCAAAAGATTAAATGTTAAAATTTCATCAATATTGACCATTTTTCAACGTTCGACTGGTCCGGGGTAATCGTTTTTCATCAGAAAATGGATTTTTTGGACTCTACCAAAAATGATTCAAAATGTCATTTGGATCGGGCCTCATGTTGAATAACCACTTTTTAAACCCTAACAGTGACCAAAATTGCCATTTTTACAGAGTTTTTGCTTACTCAAAATCTTCAATTTTGACCAATTTCAGGCACAGAAATGACTTTAAACACACTTATTTTAGTTGAAAAAGTAATAACTCACATCCAACCGTCATTTAAAGTCAAAAGATTAAATGTTAAAATTTCATCAATATTGACAATTTTTTCAACGTTCGACTGGTCCGGGGTCATCGTTTTTCATCAGAAAATGGATTTTTTGGACTCTACCAAATATGATTCAAAATGTCATTTGGATCGGGCCTCATGTTGAATAACCACTTTTTAAACCCTCACAGTGACCAAAATTGCCATTTTTACAGAGTTTTGCTTACTCAAAATCTTCAATTTTGACCAATTTCAGGCACAGAAATGACTTTAAACACACTTATTGTAGTTGAAAAAGTAATAACTCACATCCAACCGTCATTTAAAGTCAAAAGATTAAATGTTAAAATTTCATCAATATTGACCAATTTTTTCAACGTTCAACTGGTCCGGGGTCATCGTTTTTCATCAGAAAATTAATTTTTTGGACTCTACCAAAAATGATTCAAAATGTCATTTGGATCGGGCCTCATGTTGAATAACCACTTTTTAAACCCTAACAGTGACCAAAATTGCCATTTTTACAGAGTTTTGCTTACTCAAAATCTTCAATTTTGACCAATTTCAGGCACAGAAATGACTTTAAACACACTTATTTTAGTTGAAAAAGTCATAACTCACATCCAACCGTCATTTAAAGTCAAAAGATTAAATGTTAAACTTTCATCAATATTGACCATTTTTTAAACGTTCGACTGATCCGGGGTCATCGTTTTTCATCAGAAAATTGATTTTTTGGACTCTACCAAAAATGATTCAAAATGTCATTTGGATCGGGCCTCATGTTGAATAACCACTTTTTAAACCCTAACAGTGACCAAAATTGCCATTTTTACAGAGTTTTGCTTACTCAAAATCTTCAATTTTGACCAATTTCAGGCACAGAAATGACTTTAAACACACTTATTGTAGTTGAAAAAGTAATAACTCACATCCAACCGTCATTTAAAGTCAAAAGATTAAATGTTAAAATTTCATCAATATTGACCATTTTTTCAACGTTCAACTGGTCCGGGGTCATCGTTTTTCATCAGAAAATTGATTTTTTGGACTCTACCAAAAATGATTCAAAATGTCATTTGGATCAGGCCTCATGTTGAATAACCACTTTTTAAACCCTCACAGTGACCAAAACTGCCATTTTTACAGAGTTTTGCTTACTCAAAATCTTCAATTTTGACCAATTTCAGGCACAGAAATGACTTTAAACACACTTATTTTAGTTGAAAAAGTAATAACTCACATCCAACCGTCATTTAAAGTCAAAAGATTAAATGTTAAAATTTCATCAATATTGACCATTTTTTCAACGTTCGACTGGTCCGGGGTCATCGTTTTTCATCAGAAAATTGATTTTTTGGACTCTACCAAAAATGATTCAAAATGTCATTTGGATCGGGCCTCATGTTGAATAACCACTTTTTAAACCCTCACAGTGACCAAAATTGCCATTTTTACAGAGTTTGCTTACTCAAAATCTTCAATTTTTACCAATTTCAGGCACAGAAATGACTTTAAACACACTTTTTTTAGTTGAAAAAGTAATACCTCACATCCAACCGTCATTTAAAGTCAAAAGATTAAATGTTAAAATTTCATCAATATTGACCATTTTTTCAACGTTCGACTGGTCCGGGGTAATCGTTTTTCATCAGAAAATGGATTTTTTGGACTCTACCAAAAATGATTCAAAATGTCATTTGGATCGGGCCTCATGTTGAATAACCACTTTTTAAACCCTAACAGTGACCAAAATTGCCATTTTTACAGAGTTTTGCTTACTCAAAATCTTCAATTTTGACCAATTTCAGGCACAGAAATGACTTTAAACACACTTATTGTAGTTGAAAAAGTAATAACTCACATCCAACCGTCATTTAAAGTCAAAAGATTAAATGTTAAAATTTCATCAATATTGACCATTTTTTCAACGTTCGACTGGTCCGGGGTCATCGTTTTTCATCAGAAAATTAATTTTTTGGACTCTACCAAAAATGATTCAAAATGTCATTTGGATCGGGCCTCATGTTGAATAACCACTTTTTAAACCCTAACAGTGACCAAAATTGCCATTTTTACAGAGTTTTGCTTACTCAAAATCTTCAATTTTGACCAATTTCAGGCACAGAAATGACTTTAAACACACTTATTGTAGTTGAAAAAGTAATAACTCACATCCAACCGTCATTTAAAGTCAAAAGATTAAATGTTAAAATTTCATCAATATTGACCATTTTTTCAACGTTCAACTGGTCCGGGGTCATCGTTTTTCATCAGAAAATTGATTTTTTGGACTCTACCAAAAATGATTCAAAATGTCATTTGGATCAGGCCTCATGTTGAATAACCACTTTTTAAACCCTCACAGTGACCAAAACTGCCATTTTTACAGAGTTTTGCTTACTCAAAATCTTCAATTTTGACCAATTTCAGGCACAGAAATGACTTTAAACACACTTATTTTAGTTGAAAAAGTAATAACTCACATCCAACCGTCATTTAAAGTCAAAAGATTAAATGTTAAAATTTCATCAATATTGACCATTTTTTCAACGTTCGACTGGTCCGGGGTCATCGTTTTTCATCCGAAAATTGATTTTTTGGACTCTACCAAAAATGATTCAAAATGTCATTTGGATCGGGCCTCATGTTGAATAACCACTTTTTAAACCCTCACAGTGACCAAAATTGCCATTTTTACAGAGTTTTGCTTACTCAAAATCTACAATTTTGACCAATTTCAGGCACAGAAATGACTTTAAACACACTTATTTTAGTTGAAAAAGGAATAACTCACATCCAACCGTCATTTAAAGTGAAAAGATTAAATATTAAAATTTCATCAATATTGACCATTTTTTCAACGTTCGACTGGTCCGGGGTCATCGTTTTTCATCAGAAAATTGATTTTTTGGACTCTACCAAAAATGATTCAAAATGTCATTTGGATCGGGCCTCATGTTGAATAACCACTTTTTAAACCCTCACAGTGACCAAAATTGCCATTTTTACAGAGTTTGCTTACTCAAAATCTTCAATTTTTACCAATTTCAGGCACAGAAATGACTTTAAACACACTTTTTTTAGTTGAAAAAGTAATACCTCACATCCAACCGTCATTTAAAGTCAAAAGATTAAATGTTAAAATTTCATCAATATTGACCATTTTTTCAACGTTCGACTGGTCCGGGGTCATCGTTTTTCATCAGAAAATTGATTTTTTGGACTCTACCAAAAATGATTCAAAATGTCATTTGGATCGGGCCTCATGTTGAATAACCACTTTTTAAACCCTAACAGTGACCAAAATTGCCATTTTTACAGAGTTTTTGCTTACTCAAAATCTTCAATTTTGACCAATTTCAGGCACAGAAATGACTTTAAACACACTTATTTTAGTTGAAAAAGTAATAACTCACATCCAACCGTCATTTAAAGTCAAAAGATTAAATGTTAAAATTTCATCAATATTGACAATTTTTTCAACGTTCGACTGGTCCGGGGTCATCGTTTTTCATCAGAAAATGGATTTTTTGGACTCTACCAAAAATGATTCAAAATGTCATTTGGATCGGGCCTCATGTTGAATAACCACTTTTTAAACCCTCACAGTGACCAAAATTGCCATTTTTACAGAGTTTTGCTTACTCAAAATCTTCAATTTTGACCAATTTCAGGCACATAAATGACTTTAAACACACTTATTGTAGTTGAAAAAGTAATAACTCACATCCAACCGTCATTTAAAGTCAAAAGATTAAATGTTAAAATTTCATCAATATTGACCATTTTTTCAACGTTCAACTGGTCCGGGGTCATCGTTTTTCATCAGAAAATTGATTTTTTGGACTCTACCAAAAATGATTCAAAATGTCATTTGGATCGGGCCTCATGTTGAATAACCACTTTTTAAACCCTAACAGTGACCAAAATTGCAATTTTTACAGAGTTTTGCTTACTCAAAATCTTCAATTTTGACCAATTTCAGGCACAGAAATGACTTTAAACACACTTATTTTAGTTGAAAAAGTAATAAATCACATCCAACCGTCATTTAAAGTCAAAAGATTAAATGTTAAAATTTCATCAATATTGACCATTTTTTCAACGTTCGACTGGTCCGGGGTCATCGTTTTTCATCAGAAAATTGATTTTTTGGACTCTACCAAAAATGATTCAAAATGTCATTTGGATCGGGCCTCATGTTGAATAACCACTTTTTAAACCCTCACAGTGACCAAAATTGCCATTTTTACAGAGTTTTGCTTACTCAAAATCTTCAATTTTGACCAATTTCAGGCACAGAAATGACTTTAAACACACTTATTTTAGTTGAAAAAGTCATAACTCACATCCAACCGTCATTTAAAGTCAAAAGATTAAATGTTAAACTTTCATCAATATTGACCATTTTTTCAACGTTCGACTGGTCATCGTTTTTCATCAGAAAATTGATTTTTTTGGACTCCACCAAAAATGATTCAAAATGTCATTTGGATCGGGCCTCATGTTGAATAACCACTTTTTAAACCCTCACAGTGACCAAAACTGCCATTTTTACAGAGTTTTGCTTACTCAAAATCTTCAATTTTGACCAATTTCAGGCACAGAAATGACTTTAAACACACTTATTTTAGTTGAAAAAGTAATAACTCACATCCAACCGTCATTTAAAGTCAAAAGATTAAATGTTAAAATTTCATCAATATTGACCATTTTTTCAACGTTCGACTGGTCCGAGGTCATCGTTTTTCATCAGAAAATTGATTTTTTGGACTCTACCAAAAATGATTCAAAATGTCATTTGGATCGGGCCTCATGTTGAATAACCACTTTTTAAACCCTCACAGTGACCAAAATTGCCATTTTTACAGAGTTTTGCTTACTCAAAATGTTCAATTTTTACCAATTTCAGGCACAGAAATGACTTTAAACACACTTATTTTAGTTGAAAAAGTAATAACTCACATCCAACCGTCATTTAAAGTGAAAAGATTAAATATTAAAATTTCATCAATATTGACCATTTTTTCAACGTTCGACTGGTCCGGGGTCATCGTTTTTCATCAGAAAATTGATTTTTTGGACTCTACCAAAAATGATTCAAAATGTCATTTGGATCGGGCCTCATGTTGAATAACCACTTTTTAAACCCTCACAGTGACCAAAATTGCCATTTTTACAGAGTTTGCTTACTCAAAATCTTCAATTTTTACCAATTTCAGGCACAGAAATGACTTTAAACACACTTTTTTTAGTTGAAAAAGTAATACCTCACATCCAACCGTCATTTAAAGTCAAAAGATTAAATGTTAAAATTTCATCAATATTGACCATTTTTTCAACGTTCGACTGGTCCGGGGTCATCGTTTTTCATCAGAAAATTGATTTTTTGGACTCTACCAAAAATGATTCAAAATGTCATTTGGATCAGGCCTCATGTTGAATAACCACTTTTTAAACCCTCACAGTGACCAAAACTGCCATTTTTACAGAGTTTTGCTTACTCAAAATCTTCAATTTTGACCAATTTCAGGCACAGAAATGACTTTAAACACACTTATTTTAGTTGAAAAAGTAATAACTCACATCCAACCGTCATTTAAAGTCAAAAGATTAAATGTTAAAATTTCATCAATATTGACCATTTTTTCAACGTTCGACTGGTCCGGGGTCATCGTTTTTCATCCGAAAATTGATTTTTTGGACTCTACCAAAAATGATTCAAAATGTCATTTGGATCGGGCCTCATGTTGAATAACCACTTTTTAAACCCTCACAGTGACCAAAATTGCCATTTTTACAGAGTTTTGCTTACTCAAAATCTTCAATTTTGACCAATTTCAGGCACAGAAATGACTTTAAACACACTTATTTTAGTTGAAAAAGTCATAACTCACATCCAACCGTCATTTAAAGTCAAAAGATTAAATGTTAAACTTTCATCAATATTGACCATTTTTTCAACGTTCGACTGGTCATCGTTTTTCATCAGAAAATTGATTTTTTTGGACTCCACCAAAAATGATTCAAAATGTCATTTGGATCGGGCCTCATGTTGAATAACCACTTTTTAAACCCTCACAGTGACCAAAACTGCCATTTTTACAGAGTTTTGCTTACTCAAAATCTTCAATTTTGACCAATTTCAGGCACAGAAATGACTTTAAACACACTTATTTTAGTTGAAAAAGTAATAACTCACATCCAACCGTCATTTAAAGTCAAAAGATTAAATGTTAAAATTTCATCAATATTGACCATTTTTTCAACGTTCGACTGGTCCGAGGTCATCGTTTTTCATCAGAAAATTGATTTTTTGGACTCTACCAAAAATGATTCAAAATGTCATTTGGATCGGGCCTCATGTTGAATAACCACTTTTTAAACCCTCACAGTGACCAAAATTGCCATTTTTACAGAGTTTTGCTTACTCAAAATGTTCAATTTTTACCAATTTCAGGCACAGAAATGACTTTAAACACACTTATTTTAGTTGAAAAAGTAATAACTCACATCCAACCGTCATTTAAAGTGAAAAGATTAAATATTAAAATTTCATCAATATTGACCATTTTTTCAACGTTCGACTGGTCCGGGGTCATCGTTTTTCATCAGAAAATTGATTTTTTGGACTCTACCAAAAATGATTCAAAATGTCATTTGGATCGGGCCTCATGTTGAATAACCACTTTTTAAACCCTCACAGTGACCAAAATTGCCATTTTTACAGAGTTTGCTTACTCAAAATCTTCAATTTTTACCAATTTCAGGCACAGAAATGACTTTAAACACACTTTTTTTAGTTGAAAAAGTAATACCTCACATCCAACCGTCATTTAAAGTCAAAAGATTAAATGTTAAAATTTCATCAATATTGACCATTTTTTCAACGTTCAACTGGTCCGGGGTCATCGTTTTTCATCAGAAAATTGATTTTTTGGACTCTACCAAAAATGATTCAAAATGTCATTTGGATCAGGCCTCATGTTGAATAACCACTTTTTAAACCCTCACAGTGACCAAAACTGCCATTTTTACAGAGTTTTGCTTACTCAAAATCTTCAATTTTGACCAATTTCAGGCACAGAAATGACTTTAAACACACTTATTTTAGTTGAAAAAGTAATAACTCACATCCAACCGTCATTTAAAGTCAAAAGATTAAATGTTAAAATTTCATCAATATTGACCATTTTTTCAACGTTCGACTGGTCCGGGGTCATCGTTTTTCATCCGAAAATTGATTTTTTGGACTCTACCAAAAATGATTCAAAATGTCATTTGGATCGGGCCTCATGTTGAATAACCACTTTTTAAACCCTCACAGTGACCAAAACTGCCATTTTTACAGAGTTTTGCTTACTCAAAATCTTCAATTTTGACCAATTTCAGGCACAGAAATGACTTTAAACACACTTATTGTAGTTGAAAAAATTAATAACTCACATCCAACCATCATTTAAAGTCAAAAGATTAAATATTAAAATTTCATCAATATTGACCATTTTTTCAACGTTCGACTGGTCCGGGGTCATCGTTTTTCATCAGAAAATTGATTTTTTGGACTCTACCAAAAATGATTCAAAATGTCATTTGGATCGGGCCTCATGTTGAATAACCACTTTTTAAACCCTCACAGTGACCAAAACTGCCATTTTTACAGAGTTTTGCTTACTCAAAATCTTCAATTTTGACCAATTTCAGGCACAGAAATGACTTTAAACACACTTATTTTAGTTGAAAAAGTAATAACTCACATCCAACCGTCATTTAAAGTCAAAAGATTAAATGTTAAAATTTCATCAATATTGACCATTTTTTCAACGTTCGACTGGTCCGGGGTCATCGTTTTTCATCAGAAAATTGATTTTTTGGACTCTACCAAAAATGATTCAAAATGTCATTTGGATCGGGCCTCATGTTGAATAACCACTTTTTAAACCCTCACAGTGACCAAAACTGCCATTTTTACAGAGTTTTGCTTACTCAAAATCTTCAATTTTGACCAATTTCAGGCACAGAAATGACTTTAAACACACTTATTTTAGTTGAAAAAGTAATAACTCACATCCAACCGTCATTTAAAGTCAAAAGATTAAATGTTAAAATTTCATCAATATTGACCATTTTTTCAACGTTCAACTGGTCCGGGGTCATCGTTTTTCATCAGAAAATTGATTTTTTGGACTCTACCAAAAATGATTCAAAATGTCATTTGGATCGGGCCTCATGTTGAATAACCACTTTTTAAACCCTAACAGTGACCAAAATTGCCATTTTTACAGAGTTTTGCTTACTCAAAATCTTCAATTTTGACCAATTTCAGGCACAGAAATGACTTTAAACACACTTATTTTAGTTGAAAAAGTAATAACTCACATCCAACCGTCATTTAAAGTCAAAAGATTAAATGTTAAAATTTCATCAATATTGACCATTTTTTCAACGTTCGACTGGTCCGGGGTCATCGTTTTTCATCAGAAAATTGATTTTTTGGACTCTACCAAAAATGATTCAAAATGTCATTTGGATCGGGCCTCATGTTGAATAACCACTTTTTAAACCCTCACAGTGACCAAAATTGCCATTTTTACAGAGTTTTGCTTACTCAAAATCTTCAATTTTGACCAATTTCAGGCACAGAAATGACTTTAAACACACTTATTTTAGTTGAAAAAGTCATAACTCACATCCAACCGTCATTTAAAGTCAAAAGATTAAATGTTAAACTTTCATCAATATTGACCATTTTTTAAACGTTCGACTGATCCGGGGTCATCGTTTTTCATCAGAAAATTGATTTTTTGGACTCTAACAAAAATGATTCAAAATGTCATTTGGATCGGGCCTCATGTTGAATAACCACTTTTTAAACCCTCACAGTGACCAAAATTGCCATTTTTACAGAGTTTTGCTTACTCAAAATCTTCAATTTTGACCAATTTCAGGCACAGAAATGACTTTAAACACACTTATTGTAGTTGAAAAAGTAATAACTCACATCCAACCGTCATTTAAAGTCAAAAGATTAAATGTTAAAATTTCATCAATATTGACCATTTTTCAACGTTCGACTGGTCCGGGGTAATCGTTTTTCATCAGAAAATGGATTTTTTGGACTCTACCAAAAATGATTCAAAATGTCATTTGGATCGGGCCTCATGTTGAATAACCACTTTTTAAACCCTAACAGTGACCAAAATTGCCATTTTTACAGAGTTTTTGCTTACTCAAAATCTTCAATTTTGACCAATTTCAGGCACAGAAATGACTTTAAACACACTTATTTTAGTTGAAAAAGTAATAACTCACATCCAACCGTCATTTAAAGTCAAAAGATTAAATGTTAAAATTTCATCAATATTGACAATTTTTTCAACGTTCGACTGGTCCGGGGTCATCGTTTTTCATCAGAAAATGGATTTTTTGGACTCTACCAAATATGATTCAAAATGTCATTTGGATCGGGCCTCATGTTGAATAACCACTTTTTAAACCCTCACAGTGACCAAAATTGCCATTTTTACAGAGTTTTGCTTACTCAAAATCTTCAATTTTGACCAATTTCAGGCACAGAAATGACTTTAAACACACTTATTGTAGTTGAAAAAGTAATAACTCACATCCAACCGTCATTTAAAGTCAAAAGATTAAATGTTAAAATTTCATCAATATTGACCAATTTTTTCA
This sequence comes from Lissotriton vulgaris, assembly GCF_964263255.1. Taxonomy (NCBI): domain Eukaryota; kingdom Metazoa; phylum Chordata; class Amphibia; order Caudata; family Salamandridae; genus Lissotriton; species Lissotriton vulgaris. The sequence continues at coordinate 10,936 of NW_028243455.1, read as the reverse complement.
ACGTTCAACTGGTCCGGGGTCATCGTTTTTCATCAGAAAATTAATTTTTTGGACTCTACCAAAAATGATTCAAAATGTCATTTGGATCGGGCCTCATGTTGAATAACCACTTTTTAAACCCTAACAGTGACCAAAATTGCCATTTTTACAGAGTTTTGCTTACTCAAAATCTTCAATTTTGACCAATTTCAGGCACAGAAATGACTTTAAACACACTTATTTTAGTTGAAAAAGTCATAACTCACATCCAACCGTCATTTAAAGTCAAAAGATTAAATGTTAAACTTTCATCAATATTGACCATTTTTTAAACGTTCGACTGATCCGGGGTCATCGTTTTTCATCAGAAAATTGATTTTTTGGACTCTACCAAAAATGATTCAAAATGTCATTTGGATCGGGCCTCATGTTGAATAACCACTTTTTAAACCCTAACAGTGACCAAAATTGCCATTTTTACAGAGTTTTGCTTACTCAAAATCTTCAATTTTGACCAATTTCAGGCACAGAAATGACTTTAAACACACTTATTGTAGTTGAAAAAGTAATAACTCACATCCAACCGTCATTTAAAGTCAAAAGATTAAATGTTAAAATTTCATCAATATTGACCATTTTTTCAACGTTCAACTGGTCCGGGGTCATCGTTTTTCATCAGAAAATTGATTTTTTGGACTCTACCAAAAATGATTCAAAATGTCATTTGGATCAGGCCTCATGTTGAATAACCACTTTTTAAACCCTCACAGTGACCAAAACTGCCATTTTTACAGAGTTTTGCTTACTCAAAATCTTCAATTTTGACCAATTTCAGGCACAGAAATGACTTTAAACACACTTATTTTAGTTGAAAAAGTAATAACTCACATCCAACCGTCATTTAAAGTCAAAAGATTAAATGTTAAAATTTCATCAATATTGACCATTTTTTCAACGTTCGACTGGTCCGGGGTCATCGTTTTTCATCAGAAAATTGATTTTTTGGACTCTACCAAAAATGATTCAAAATGTCATTTGGATCGGGCCTCATGTTGAATAACCACTTTTTAAACCCTCACAGTGACCAAAATTGCCATTTTTACAGAGTTTGCTTACTCAAAATCTTCAATTTTTACCAATTTCAGGCACAGAAATGACTTTAAACACACTTTTTTTAGTTGAAAAAGTAATACCTCACATCCAACCGTCATTTAAAGTCAAAAGATTAAATGTTAAAATTTCATCAATATTGACCATTTTTTCAACGTTCGACTGGTCCGGGGTAATCGTTTTTCATCAGAAAATGGATTTTTTGGACTCTACCAAAAATGATTCAAAATGTCATTTGGATCGGGCCTCATGTTGAATAACCACTTTTTAAACCCTAACAGTGACCAAAATTGCCATTTTTACAGAGTTTTGCTTACTCAAAATCTTCAATTTTGACCAATTTCAGGCACAGAAATGACTTTAAACACACTTATTGTAGTTGAAAAAGTAATAACTCACATCCAACCGTCATTTAAAGTCAAAAGATTAAATGTTAAAATTTCATCAATATTGACCATTTTTTCAACGTTCGACTGGTCCGGGGTCATCGTTTTTCATCAGAAAATTAATTTTTTGGACTCTACCAAAAATGATTCAAAATGTCATTTGGATCGGGCCTCATGTTGAATAACCACTTTTTAAACCCTAACAGTGACCAAAATTGCCATTTTTACAGAGTTTTGCTTACTCAAAATCTTCAATTTTGACCAATTTCAGGCACAGAAATGACTTTAAACACACTTATTGTAGTTGAAAAAGTAATAACTCACATCCAACCGTCATTTAAAGTCAAAAGATTAAATGTTAAAATTTCATCAATATTGACCATTTTTTCAACGTTCAACTGGTCCGGGGTCATCGTTTTTCATCAGAAAATTGATTTTTTGGACTCTACCAAAAATGATTCAAAATGTCATTTGGATCAGGCCTCATGTTGAATAACCACTTTTTAAACCCTCACAGTGACCAAAACTGCCATTTTTACAGAGTTTTGCTTACTCAAAATCTTCAATTTTGACCAATTTCAGGCACAGAAATGACTTTAAACACACTTATTTTAGTTGAAAAAGTAATAACTCACATCCAACCGTCATTTAAAGTCAAAAGATTAAATGTTAAAATTTCATCAATATTGACCATTTTTTCAACGTTCGACTGGTCCGGGGTCATCGTTTTTCATCCGAAAATTGATTTTTTGGACTCTACCAAAAATGATTCAAAATGTCATTTGGATCGGGCCTCATGTTGAATAACCACTTTTTAAACCCTCACAGTGACCAAAATTGCCATTTTTACAGAGTTTTGCTTACTCAAAATCTACAATTTTGACCAATTTCAGGCACAGAAATGACTTTAAACACACTTATTTTAGTTGAAAAAGGAATAACTCACATCCAACCGTCATTTAAAGTGAAAAGATTAAATATTAAAATTTCATCAATATTGACCATTTTTTCAACGTTCGACTGGTCCGGGGTCATCGTTTTTCATCAGAAAATTGATTTTTTGGACTCTACCAAAAATGATTCAAAATGTCATTTGGATCGGGCCTCATGTTGAATAACCACTTTTTAAACCCTCACAGTGACCAAAATTGCCATTTTTACAGAGTTTGCTTACTCAAAATCTTCAATTTTTACCAATTTCAGGCACAGAAATGACTTTAAACACACTTTTTTTAGTTGAAAAAGTAATACCTCACATCCAACCGTCATTTAAAGTCAAAAGATTAAATGTTAAAATTTCATCAATATTGACCATTTTTTCAACGTTCGACTGGTCCGGGGTCATCGTTTTTCATCAGAAAATTGATTTTTTGGACTCTACCAAAAATGATTCAAAATGTCATTTGGATCGGGCCTCATGTTGAATAACCACTTTTTAAACCCTAACAGTGACCAAAATTGCCATTTTTACAGAGTTTTTGCTTACTCAAAATCTTCAATTTTGACCAATTTCAGGCACAGAAATGACTTTAAACACACTTATTTTAGTTGAAAAAGTAATAACTCACATCCAACCGTCATTTAAAGTCAAAAGATTAAATGTTAAAATTTCATCAATATTGACAATTTTTTCAACGTTCGACTGGTCCGGGGTCATCGTTTTTCATCAGAAAATGGATTTTTTGGACTCTACCAAAAATGATTCAAAATGTCATTTGGATCGGGCCTCATGTTGAATAACCACTTTTTAAACCCTCACAGTGACCAAAATTGCCATTTTTACAGAGTTTTGCTTACTCAAAATCTTCAATTTTGACCAATTTCAGGCACATAAATGACTTTAAACACACTTATTGTAGTTGAAAAAGTAATAACTCACATCCAACCGTCATTTAAAGTCAAAAGATTAAATGTTAAAATTTCATCAATATTGACCATTTTTTCAACGTTCAACTGGTCCGGGGTCATCGTTTTTCATCAGAAAATTGATTTTTTGGACTCTACCAAAAATGATTCAAAATGTCATTTGGATCGGGCCTCATGTTGAATAACCACTTTTTAAACCCTAACAGTGACCAAAATTGCAATTTTTACAGAGTTTTGCTTACTCAAAATCTTCAATTTTGACCAATTTCAGGCACAGAAATGACTTTAAACACACTTATTTTAGTTGAAAAAGTAATAAATCACATCCAACCGTCATTTAAAGTCAAAAGATTAAATGTTAAAATTTCATCAATATTGACCATTTTTTCAACGTTCGACTGGTCCGGGGTCATCGTTTTTCATCAGAAAATTGATTTTTTGGACTCTACCAAAAATGATTCAAAATGTCATTTGGATCGGGCCTCATGTTGAATAACCACTTTTTAAACCCTCACAGTGACCAAAATTGCCATTTTTACAGAGTTTTGCTTACTCAAAATCTTCAATTTTGACCAATTTCAGGCACAGAAATGACTTTAAACACACTTATTTTAGTTGAAAAAGTCATAACTCACATCCAACCGTCATTTAAAGTCAAAAGATTAAATGTTAAACTTTCATCAATATTGACCATTTTTTCAACGTTCGACTGGTCATCGTTTTTCATCAGAAAATTGATTTTTTTGGACTCCACCAAAAATGATTCAAAATGTCATTTGGATCGGGCCTCATGTTGAATAACCACTTTTTAAACCCTCACAGTGACCAAAACTGCCATTTTTACAGAGTTTTGCTTACTCAAAATCTTCAATTTTGACCAATTTCAGGCACAGAAATGACTTTAAACACACTTATTTTAGTTGAAAAAGTAATAACTCACATCCAACCGTCATTTAAAGTCAAAAGATTAAATGTTAAAATTTCATCAATATTGACCATTTTTTCAACGTTCGACTGGTCCGAGGTCATCGTTTTTCATCAGAAAATTGATTTTTTGGACTCTACCAAAAATGATTCAAAATGTCATTTGGATCGGGCCTCATGTTGAATAACCACTTTTTAAACCCTCACAGTGACCAAAATTGCCATTTTTACAGAGTTTTGCTTACTCAAAATGTTCAATTTTTACCAATTTCAGGCACAGAAATGACTTTAAACACACTTATTTTAGTTGAAAAAGTAATAACTCACATCCAACCGTCATTTAAAGTGAAAAGATTAAATTTTAAAATTTCATCAATATTGACCATTTTTTCAACGTTCGACTGGTCCGGGGTCATCGTTTTTCATCAGAAAATTGATTTTTTGGACTCTACCAAAAATGATTCAAAATGTCATTTGGATCGGGCCTCATGTTGAATAACCACTTTTTAAACCCTCACAGTGACCAAAATTGCCATTTTTACAGAGTTTGCTTACTCAAAATCTTCAATTTTTACCAATTTCAGGCACAGAAATGACTTTAAACACACTTTTTTTAGTTGAAAAAGTAATACCTCACATCCAACCGTCATTTAAAGTCAAAAGATTAAATGTTAAAATTTCATCAATATTGACCATTTTTTCAACGTTCGACTGGTCCGAGGTCATCGTTTTTCGTCAGAAAATTGATTTTTTGGACTCTACCAAAAATGATTCAAAATGTCATTTGGATCGGGCCTCATGTTGAATAACCACTTTTTAAACCCTCACAGTGACCAAAATTGCCATTTTTACAGAGTTTTGCTTACTCAAAATGTTCAATTTTGACCAATTTCAGGCACAGAAATGACTTTAAACACACTTATTTTAGTTGAAAAAGTAATAACTCACATCCAACCGTCATTTAAAGTGAAAAGATTAAATTTTAAAATTTTATCAATATTGACCATTTTTTCAACGTTCGACTGGTCCGGGGTCATCGTTTTTCATCAGAAAATTGATTTTTTGGACTCTACCAAAAATGATTCAAAATGTCATTTGGATCGGGCCTCATGTTGAATAACCACTTTTTAAACCCTCACAGTGACCAAAATTGCCATTTTTACAGAGTTTTGCTTACTCAAAATCTTCAATTTTGACCAATTTCAGGCACAGAAATGACTTTAAACACATTTATTGTAGTTGAAAAAGTAATAACTCACATCCAACCGTCATTTAAAGTCAAAAGATTAAATGTTAAAATTTCATCAATATTGACCATTTTTTCAACGTTCGACTGGTCCGGGGTAATCGTTTTTCATCAGAAAATGGATTTTTTGGACTCTACCAAAAATGATTCAAAATGTCATTTGGATCGGGCCTCATGTTGAATAACCACTTTTTAAACCCTAACAGTGACCAAAATTGCCATTTTTACAGAGTTTTTGCTTACTCAAAATCTTCAATTTTGACCAATTTCAGGCACAGAAATGACTTTAAACACACTTATTTTAGTTGAAAAAGTAATAACTCACATCCAACCGTCATTTAAAGTCAAAAGATTAAATGTTAAAATTTCATCAATATTGACCATTTTTTCAACGTTCAACTGGTCCGGGGTCATCGTTTTTCATCAGAAAATTAATTTTTTGGACTCTACCAAAAATGATTCAAAATGTCATTTGGATCGGGCCTCATGTTGAATAACCACTTTTTAAACCCTAACAGTGACCAAAATTGCCATTTTTACAGAGTTTTGCTTACTCAAAATCTTCAATTTTGACCAATTTCAGGCACAGAAATGACTTTAAACACACTTATTTTAGTTGAAAAAGTCATAACTCACATCCAACCGTCATTTAAAGTCAAAAGATTAAATGTTAAACTTTCATCAATATTGACCATTTTTTAAACGTTCGACTGATCCGGGGTCATCGTTTTTCATCAGAAAATTGATTTTTTGGACTCTACCAAAAATGATTCAAAATGTCATTTGGATCGGGCCTCATGTTGAATAACCACTTTTTAAACCCTAACAGTGACCAAAATTGCCATTTTTACAGAGTTTTGCTTACTCAAAATCTTCAATTTTGACCAATTTCAGGCACAGAAATGACTTTAAACACACTTATTGTAGTTGAAAAAGTAATAACTCACATCCAACCGTCATTTAAAGTCAAAAGATTAAATGTTAAAATTTCATCAATATTGACCATTTTTTCAACGTTCAACTGGTCCGGGGTCATCGTTTTTCATCAGAAAATTGATTTTTTGGACTCTACCAAAAATGATTCAAAATGTCATTTGGATCAGGCCTCATGTTGAATAACCACTTTTTAAACCCTCACAGTGACCAAAACTGCCATTTTTACAGAGTTTTGCTTACTCAAAATCTTCAATTTTGACCAATTTCAGGCACAGAAATGACTTTAAACACACTTATTTTAGTTGAAAAAGTAATAACTCACATCCAACCGTCATTTAAAGTCAAAAGATTAAATGTTAAAATGTCATCAATATTGACCATTTTTTCAACGTTCGACTGGTCCGGGGTCATCGTTTTTCATCAGAAAATTGATTTTTTGGACTCTACCAAAAATGATTCAAAATGTCATTTGGATCGGGCCTCATGTTGAATAACCACTTTTTAAACCCTCACAGTGACCAAAATTGCCATTTTTACAGAGTTTTGCTTACTCAAAATCTACAATTTTGACCAATTTCAGGCACAGAAATGACTTTAAACACACTTATTTTAGTTGAAAAAGGAATAACTCACATCCAACCGTCATTTAAAGTGAAAAGATTAAATATTAAAATTTCATCAATATTGACCATTTTTTCAACGTTCGACTGGTCCGGGGTCATCGTTTTTCATCAGAAAATTGATTTTTTGGACTCTACCAAAAATGATTCAAAATGTCATTTGGATCGGGCCTCATGTTGAATAACCACTTTTTAAACCCTCACAGTGACCAAAATTGCCATTTTTACAGAGTTTGCTTACTCAAAATCTTCAATTTTTACCAATTTCAGGCACAGAAATGACTTTAAACACACTTATTTTAGTTGAAAAAGTAATAACTCACATCCAACCGTCATTTAAAGTCAAAAGATTAAATGTTAAAATTTCATCAATATTGACCATTTTTTCAACGTTCGACTGGTCCGGGGTAATCGTTTTTCATCAGAAAATGGATTTTTTGGACTCTACCAAAAATGATTCAAAATGTCATTTGGATCGGGCCTCATGTTGAATAACCACTTTTTAAACCCTAACAGTGACCAAAATTGCCATTTTTACAGAGTTTTGCTTACTCAAAATCTTCAATTTTGACCAATTTCAGGCACAGAAATGACTTTAAACACACTTATTTTAGTTGAAAAAGTAATAACTCACATCCAACCGTCATTTAAAGTCAAAAGATTAAATGTTAAAATTTCATCAATATTGACAATTTTTTCAACGTTCGACTGGTCCGGGGTCATCGTTTTTCATCAGAAAATGGATTTTTTGGACTCTACCAAAAATGATTCAAAATGTCATTTGGATCGGGCCTCATGTTGAATAACCACTTTTTAAACCCTCACAGTGACCAAAATTGCCATTTTTACAGAGTTTTGCTTACTCAAAATCTTCAATTTTGACCAATTTCAGGCACAGAAATGACTTTAAACACACTTATTGTAGTTGAAAAAGTAATAACTCACATCCAACCATCATTTAAAGTCAAAAGATTAAATATTAAAATTTCATCAATATTGACCATTTTTTCAACGTTCGACTGGTCCAGGGTCATCGTTTTTCATCAGAAAATTGATTTTTTGGACTCTACCAAAAATGATTCAAAATGTCATTTGGATCGGGCCTCATGTTGAATAACCACTTTTTAAACCCTCACAGTGACCAAAACTGCCATTTTTACAGAGTTTTGCTTACTCAAAATCTTCAATTTTGACCAATTTCAGGCACAGAAATGACTTTAAACACACTTATTGTAGTTGAAAAAATTAATAACTCACATCCAACCATCATTTAAAGTCAAAAGATTAAATATTAAAATTTCATCAATATTGACCATTTTTTCAACGTTCGACTGGTCCGGGGTCATCGTTTTTCATCAGAAAATTGATTTTTTGGACTCTACCAAAAATGATTCAAAATGTCATTTGGATCGGGCCTCATGTTGAATAACCACTTTTTAAACCCTCACAGTGACCAAAACTGCCATTTTTACAGAGTTTTGCTTACTCAAAATCTTCAATTTTGACCAATTTCAGGCACAGAAATGACTTTAAACACACTTATTTTAGTTGAAAAAGTAATAACTCACATCCAACCGTCATTTAAAGTCAAAAGATTAAATGTTAAAATTTCATCAATATTGACCATTTTTTCAACGTTCGACTGGTCCGGGGTCATCGTTTTTCATCAGAAAATTGATTTTTTGGACTCTACCAAAAATGATTCAAAATGTCATTTGGATCGGGCCTCATGTTGAATAACCACTTTTTAAACCCTCACAGTGACCAAAACTGCCATTTTTACAGAGTTTTGCTTACTCAAAATCTTCAATTTTGACCAATTTCAGGCACAGAAATGACTTTAAACACACTTATTTTAGTTGAAAAAGTAATAACTCACATCCAACCGTCATTTAAAGTCAAAAGATTAAATGTTAAAATTTCATCAATATTGACCATTTTTTCAACGTTCAACTGGTCCGGGGTCATCGTTTTTCATCAGAAAATTGATTTTTTGGACTCTACCAAAAATGATTCAAAATGTCATTTGGATCGGGCCTCATGTTGAATAACCACTTTTTAAACCCTAACAGTGACCAAAATTGCCATTTTTACAGAGTTTTGCTTACTCAAAATCTTCAATTTTGACCAATTTCAGGCACAGAAATGACTTTAAACACACTTATTTTAGTTGAAAAAGTAATAACTCACATCCAACCGTCATTTAAAGTCAAAAGATTAAATGTTAAAATTTCATCAATATTGACCATTTTTTCAACGTTCGACTGGTCCGGGGTCATCGTTTTTCATCAGAAAATTGATTTTTTGGACTCTACCAAAAATGATTCAAAATGTCATTTGGATCGGGCCTCATGTTGAATAACCACTTTTTAAACCCTCACAGTGACCAAAATTGCCATTTTTACAGAGTTTTGCTTACTCAAAATCTTCAATTTTGACCAATTTCAGGCACAGAAATGACTTTAAACACACTTATTTTAGTTGAAAAAGTCATAACTCACATCCAACCGTCATTTAAAGTCAAAAGATTAAATGTTAAACTTTCATCAATATTGACCATTTTTTAAACGTTCGACTGATCCGGGGTCATCGTTTTTCATCAGAAAATTGATTTTTTGGACTCTAACAAAAATGATTCAAAATGTCATTTGGATCGGGCCTCATGTTGAATAACCACTTTTTAAACCCTCACAGTGACCAAAATTGCCATTTTTACAGAGTTTTGCTTACTCAAAATCTTCAATTTTGACCAATTTCAGGCACAGAAATGACTTTAAACACACTTATTGTAGTTGAAAAAGTAATAACTCACATCCAACCGTCATTTAAAGTCAAAAGATTAAATGTTAAAATTTCATCAATATTGACCATTTTTCAACGTTCGACTGGTCCGGGGTAATCGTTTTTCATCAGAAAATGGATTTTTTGGACTCTACCAAAAATGATTCAAAATGTCATTTGGATCGGGCCTCATGTTGAATAACCACTTTTTAAACCCTAACAGTGACCAAAATTGCCATTTTTACAGAGTTTTTGCTTACTCAAAATCTTCAATTTTGACCAATTTCAGGCACAGAAATGACTTTAAACACACTTATTTTAGTTGAAAAAGTAATAACTCACATCCAACCGTCATTTAAAGTCAAAAGATTAAATGTTAAAATTTCATCAATATTGACAATTTTTTCAACGTTCGACTGGTCCGGGGTCATCGTTTTTCATCAGAAAATGGATTTTTTGGACTCTACCAAATATGATTCAAAATGTCATTTGGATCGGGCCTCATGTTGAATAACCACTTTTTAAACCCTCACAGTGACCAAAATTGCCATTTTTACAGAGTTTTGCTTACTCAAAATCTTCAATTTTGACCAATTTCAGGCACAGAAATGACTTTAAACACACTTATTGTAGTTGAAAAAGTAATAACTCACATCCAACCGTCATTTAAAGTCAAAAGATTAAATGTTAAAATTTCATCAATATTGACCAATTTTTTCAACGTTCAACTGGTCCGGGGTCATCGTTTTTCATCAGAAAATTAATTTTTTGGACTCTACCAAAAATGATTCAAAATGTCATTTGGATCGGGCCTCATGTTGAATAACCACTTTTTAAACCCTAACAGTGACCAAAATTGCCATTTTTACAGAGTTTTGCTTACTCAAAATCTTCAATTTTGACCAATTTCAGGCACAGAAATGACTTTAAACACACTTATTTTAGTTGAAAAAGTCATAACTCACATCCAACCGTCATTTAAAGTCAAAAGATTAAATGTTAAACTTTCATCAATATTGACCATTTTTTAAACGTTCGACTGATCCGGGGTCATCGTTTTTCATCAGAAAATTGATTTTTTGGACTCT